>NC_091308.1:29515215-29750215 GCF_038502225.1 Cherax quadricarinatus
TCTGTAATACACTGACCAAAACTGTGCAGTATAGTCTAAATGAGGCCTAATCAAAGATATATAGAGTTAAATAACATGAGAACTTCTATTATTTATACTTCTTGGTATGAAGCCAAGGATTCTGTTAGCTTTATTGCGAACACTTATGCACTGTTGTCTTGGTTTCAGATTGCTGCTAACCAGAACTCCCCAATCCTTTTTGCAATCAGTAATATTAAGAGCTACATTAGTTTATATGTGGCATGATTATTTTCCTGTCCAACATTTAGAACTATGCATTTGTGTATATTAAACTGCATCTGCCACTTCTCCGACCACTGCAACAGTCTATTCAAATCATCCTGGAGTGCTCTAATGTCCTCATTAGAATGAATTGGATAGCCTATTTTGGTGTCATCAGCAAATTTGCTTATGTCACTATTTATTCCCTCATCTCTGTGTCATTCATGTAGATTGTGAACAACTAGGGGCCCAACACTGACCCCTGTGGAACACCGCTTGTGATGTGCCCCCTATTCTGATTTCTCCCCATTTATGCAAACACTCTGCTGCCAATTTGTCAACCATGCCTCTACCCAGGAAAAAATTTCTCCTCCTATTCCGTGTGCCTTAAGTTTTCTCAACAACCTCTGATGTGGAACTCTATCGAAAGCCTTACTTAAGTCCATATACACAATATCATATTCAATATCATGATCTACCTCCTCAAGTACCTTAGTGAAGAAAGTAAATTCGTAAGACAGAAACGGCCCTTTGTAAAACTGTGCTGATGGTCATTAATCAATTTATGCCTTTCAAGATAGCCACGAATTGCTTCGGCAATTATTGATTCCATAAATTTACCAACTATGGAGGTAAGGCTTATTGGTCTATAGTTCGAAGCTAAGGACCTTAAATAGGTATTACACTTGCTATTTTCCACTTGTCTGGCACTATGCCAGTTTGTAGTGATATATTGAAAAGATTAGCAAACAGTTCATCAGGGCCTGGGGATTTGTTAGGTTTCAATTTCTCTATTTGTCTGAGGATCATGTCTCTAGTTACCCCAATCGTGCATAGTTTATTATCCTGTTCTACATAATTTATTATTTCTGGAAATTTTGCTTGTATCTTCCTGAGTAAAAACTCAAGAGGAAGTAGGTATTGAAAAGTTCACACATTTTCTTATCACTGTCAGTGATCTGACCTGAGTTACTCTTAAGTGGGCCTATCTTGTTCCTAATCTTACTTCTGTATACCTAAAATTATTATTATTATTTTTATAATCAAGGGGGAAGCGCTAAACCCGGAGGATTATACAGCGTGTATACCTAAAAGAACCCTTTTGGGTTAGTCTTCGAATCCCTGAGATTTTAGCCTCTTTCGCTTTTTTTATTCCTTTTTTCTTTTTATTTCTCTCTTTAATTGAATATATTGATTTCTTAACTGTCCTTTCCCTCTATTGATATGCCTCTCTTTTGACCAATGAGATGTCTTAATCTATTGTTTATCCATCTGGGATCATTTTTGTTAGATCTAATTTCCCTACTCAGGCCAAGTCGTCTGGGCAGCCAGCACTGTGCTCTGAAATACATGATATTGGCAACCAACCCTACCCATCTGACACACAGTAAGGTCATCCCAATTTAGCCCACCCAGGTAATTTCTCATACCCATGAAATTGGCCAAGCAGAACTCTGGGACAGTGACTTGATTGCAGTTACCTGGGTAATTCCATGATATGTTGAAACTAAGTGATTTGTGATCACTTTCCCCTAGCTCATCACTAACCTCAAGATTATTAACTAGTGATTCTTTGTTGGCAAGGACCAAGTCTATCAGACTGTTTCCTCTAGTTGGTTCTGTCACAAACTGTAAGGTAAGTAACAAGTGTACTGTATATGCATTATATCGCTCTGGGTTGCTTAAAGTGTTGTAGTAATTATGTGCGAGTCGGGTAGCCTGGCTGTCTACCATACCTCCCACACCTGACTTCTTACAATAAATACTACTTGCCTCTCACCCTACATTAAGACTACAAATATCTTAAGGTAAATAATGAGTGTACTGTGTGTGCATTTTACTTTTTATTGTTTTTAATGCCTAGTTCTATTGCTAACTTAATACATACATGTTAGTGTAAACTTATCTGGCATTTACACACATTTATAAGTGGAAAAAACGGCGTTCTGCTTTCCGGCGGTAGCCTGGAACCTAATCTGCCATGAAAGTATTTTGAAATTCATCAGCGCTGCATGACCCTTGTTGGTTTAGCGCTTCCTTTGATTATAATAATTTGAAATTCAGCTCAAGCCATTTTCTCTGGGGTGTCTCCTGAAGTCATTCCAAATGCAGCCATTGGATTGTTCTTAGGCACATCAGGAAGGTGCAAATCTGAAAAACAAGATAATTTTAAGACCTTACATGCTGTATAGCCCTTGTGGCTTAGCGCTTCTTTTTGATTATAATAATAATAATAAGACCTTACATACTAGGTCTTCTATATAGTATTATTGTTGTTATTCGTAGTTAGTGCTAAACCCACGAGTCATAGAGCACAGTTCTATGAACTATACCTCTCAAGGAAGGTTCTTTCATGGGTTCAGCATTTTATTATTATAATATTCTTGTTCCTGGAAACTGGACCTGCCCTCCCTCCCCTTTCTGATCAAATGTAACTGCCTACCATTTCTTGATGTGCTGTATGACCCCTAGGGGTTTAGCACTCCCCCGTGAATGTAATAATAATTTGTAAACTAATATTTTCCACTATTTATATCAATTCCTATATTAGAGATAAAAAAAATATTGAGCTATCCTCTTACCTAGATCAAGTCTAATTATGTATCTTTATACCATACAATGGGGTAGTTGTGCCACCACTTTAAAGTGCCCATTATCTGAGTAGTTGCCACAATACAGTGGACCCCCGGTTAACGATATTTTTTCACTCCAGAAGTATGTTCAGGTGCCAGTACTGACTGAATTTGTTCCCATAAGAAATATTGTGAAGTAGATTAGTCCATTTCAGACCCCCAAACATACACGTACAAACGCACTTACATAAATACACTTACATAATTGGTCACATTCGGAGGTAATCGTTATGCGGGGGTCGACTGTATTTACTACTTATAAAACTTACCTGTTTGTAATTTATTTACTAGTCAAGTAGTATGTTATTTGAGTAGTTTCCAAAATATGTACAATCACTTTTAGGTGGTAGAGCAATTACTCTTCACATGGCACAACTGTCCCACTGCAAGGTATGAATTTAGCACTTCCCAATGCTTGTAATAATAATCATAATAAAGCAGGGATGCAAACCCAAACCTCACAAGGTAAATGGGCATTACCATATTATTTTTAAAACCAAATAACAACCTATTTAGTGAGGATCCAAACAAAGTAATAATTACTAGTCAGTGGAACAAACCCACATTGAGAATGAGGATATTTGTGAATGCTATTATGAGCAAAAAATGCCTCAGATGTAGAAACCATTGTGACAAGCTTGATACTGCACACACTGATCATCTATATTATTATTATATTATTATAATCAAGGGGGAAGTGCTAAACCCGGAGGATTATACAGTGATCATCTATAGCCCCTCAAGGGAGGTTCCTTGATGATAGTGAGGGGCTCTTGATCTAGGGAATTGGATCTGTGCTCCAGTTCCCTGAATACCTTCCATCCCCCCCACAGGCACTGTATAATCCTACAGGTTTAGTGCTGCCCCATTATAATAATAATAATGATCATCTATAGATATGACAGATTTACTACTATTCCTGTGACAGGTTTTGGGAGTGTCAAGAATTTCTTTACCTTTGTACCCCAGCCTGGGGCCAGATTTTTTCAGCTGACTGCCTATTTAATCAGGCTAATGCGACAGTCTGGAGTTTTAAGACTGTCTGATCATGGGTTCTACTCCCACCCATGGTATGTTTTTTTTAGGCTGCTGGTGTTGGTGGCCTGCTGGCTCATATTCATCAATCAGCATATAATGTTATCAATACTAACTTCTAAGATTATAATGTTACAGCTTCCATACTTTACACTTCATGTCACTGATACTGCAGTATATGGACATACACTTGTTTACATATGTAGCAGAGATCCTACATGTAAGGGGTAAAGCTCATTATCGGAATATCATCAATAATAACTTAATGAACTGTCTGTAGAAACCGCATGTTAAAGAAATAATTTAAGTGGTTTTTATCATTTTTTTCTGACCATCTACTCTACATTAGAGAAGTTTCATAATTTAAAAACCAGCAGTTAATGGGCTGTAACATTCATCAGAATGTAATTAAAAAAAAAAAATGTTGCATTAGGCAATTTGAAATTATTACATGTTGCCATCTATGTTGTGATTAATTTGTTACCTTTTCATACACTGCTACAAGTGATATGTGAAAACAATCATTAGCCACATGTGAGGCATTAAATGGCCATCAGTATCTTGTCAGCCACGAGCCACTTCTACCAATGAGGGCACCTGTAGATGATGTACAGTACATTCACTTGGCGAGTGAGAGTGCGCATGCACATATAGGTGAGCACACATACATAGTACATATGCATACTGTTATGGGGCTATAGGACCCAACATGTATTTATAAGTAACAGTTACTCTGGAATACCTAATTATATTGAATTGATGGGGACTCGGTTCTAAATGTCAGAAGGACTGATCAACCTTATGACTGAGAGGCAGCTGGGTCAAGCCTTTTTCTCAATATAATAGGTTATACAGTGGACCCCCGCATACCGTTGGCATCACATAACGTTTAATCCGCATACCGATACAGTTTATCGCTAAAATTTTGCCTCGCATACCGCTTAAAAACCCGCTCACCGCTGTTCGTCCGAGACACGTCCAATGTGCGCCCTCAGCCAGCCTCACATGTGCCGCCCGTGCCATTGTTTACCAGCCAGCCTCCGCGGTAACATCCAAGCATACAATCGGAACATTTCATATTATTACATTGTTTTCGGTGATTTTCTCTGGAAAATAAGTGACCGTGGCCCCCAAGAAAGCTTCTAGTGCCAACCCTACAGCAATAAGGGTGAGAATTCCAATAGAGATGAAGAAAGAGATCATTGATAAGTATGAAAGTGGAGTGCATATCGCCGACCTGGCCAGGTTGTACAAGAAACCCCAATCAACCATCGCTACTATTGTGGGCACCAGAAAGGCAATCAAGGAAGCTGTTCTTGCCAAAGGTTTAACTGTGTTTTCGAAACAAAGATCGCAAGTGATGGAGGATGTTGAGAGACTCTTATTGGTATGGATAAATGAAAAACAGCTAGCAGGAGATAGCGTCTCTCAAGCGATCATAAGCGAAAAGGCTAGGAAGTTGCATGAGGATTTAATTAAAAAAATGATAGATCAACTTCAAACAGCAAGAGGCCAGACCTGAGGAAACTGGTTCAGAGGAGGGGAGAGAGAAATTGAAGAAGTTGCCTACTACAAAGATTAAGGAAATCTGTGCAAAGTGGCTTGAAGTGCAAACCTTCATGGATGAAAATCACCCTCACACAGCTATTGCAAGCCGTGCTGGTGATTATTACACTGACAATGTTGTGAAACACTTTAGGGAAGTCATAAAGGAACGAGAGGTACAGGCCACTATGGACAGATATGTTGTGCGAAAGAAGTCCAGTGACTCTGAAGCTGGTCCTAGTGGCATTAAAAGAAGAAGGGAAGTAACCCCAGAAAAGGACTCGACACCTCAAGTCTTAATGGAAGGGGATTCCCCTTCTAAACACTAACACTTTCTCTCTCCTCCTCCCATCCCATCAATCATCACCAGATCTTCAATAAAAGTAAGTGTCATGTAATTGTGCATGCCTTTTTCAGTTTGTGTGTATTAAAATTAACATTTCATGTGGTAAAAATTTTTTTTTTTTCATACTTTTGGGTGTCTTGCACGGATTAATTTGATTTCCATTATTTCTTATGGGGAAAATTCATTCGCATACCGATCATTTCGCATAACAATGAGCCCTCTTGCATGGATTAAAATCGCTATGCGGGGGTCCACTGTACTGTAGACACACACACAATTTAAATAAGTAGTTTATAAAGTAGTATTTCTTTTTGTAAAAGTAAAATTAAGGGTGGTAGAATTGTGGTAACTGGAGAATTGTGCTTGGCACAATTCTCTCCCTCTCACTGAGGCTCTCTCTCTGTGGCTGACCTTCAACCTGGCAGGATCTCTGGGTCCTTCTTCTATCTTTTGGGGCATTATGTGTGCTCCAGGGGTGAGTTTTTATAATTTAAGTTGTGACCACCATACCCAGGGTGACTAAAGTGTGTCAAAACACTGGTTAGCCCAGAGTTATGTCAAGAAGAGAGGACAAAAGTTGTTGGGATACACCATGTGGGAGAACAGCTATGGAGTGTGTAGATTTTTGTTTTGAAAATGTGAGGCTGTAATTGTATATTCTGTACATATCTACTGAGAATACAGTTATATTTTTATAGTAGTAGTTTACGTAACCTGTGAAGAGGGCTGTTGAGAGGATATCAGACACTCAAGATGATCAGCCATGATGTAAGTATTACCCCTAGACAGATAAGGCCATTAAGTAAAAAGCTACCCCACACTAGAACATGTAGTGAGAACCTTACTATCAAAGTAATAAGGGACAAACCAACATAACACATACCAGTATGTGTTATTTTTAAAGTCATTACTGGTAATGTTTGTCTGAGGCCTCATTACCTTGTGACTACCTATCTTAACTTTAAAATATTTTCAGCTACAGAGTGGAGATAGTGCACTTAGCCTCACAATATTTCTTTAAATATAACCATTGCTCATTAAATCTACTGAAAATTAGAAGTAGAATTACATATAATAATTCTATGCTAGACCAACCTGCTAGTTTACTTGCCAGTTGCTGATTCACATCTTGCGACTCTTGGGGTTGTGCTAGTAGCTGGTTCAACTCGGCCTCTAAGACATCATCATCATCACCCTCAGCCAATGATGACTGTACTCCTGATGCCAGCACTGAATTAATATCTTGGCACTCATCCAGAACCTGTATAAAGAAAAGTTTATGACAACAATACAATAGGGCCCTGCTTTACGGCATTTTGCCTTATGGCGTTCCACTAATATGGCGATGTCAAATTATGACCAAAATTTGCTATACGGCAAGCGGTCTTTCAAATACGGCACGCCCCACCCGATTTGTTTACATTCTCCGTGACCACATCTATTATGTCAGGAAACTTTCCAAAATTTCAAGTGTTTTAAAGTTACTGTGTATTTTATATGTACTCTGATAATTATACTTATGTGTACCTGTACCTATACTTACTTACACACTGTGCTGGTGTGCAGGTACACATTAAAATCGCTAAGTCTGTCTCTACTCATGACGCCAATACTACGTAATAATAATCACTCTTGGGCACACTGTCTTATTTTACATTTATATAGGCATTTTCATTAATCCATCTATGATATTTTCCTCAAAATTATATATGAAACCCATTACATAGCATATAAACATGATACATACACTCACAGAATAAAAATTGACGTAAATATGAAATTTGTTTACAAAGCAGCTGTGTAGGTGGTGTCGGAAGAATTACGTTTTCTCTAGTCAAACTGGGGGATAACTGTAGAAGAATATTCTTTTCGTATGCCTCTACTCTATATATAGCAATTCACGACCTTTGTGGGTTTAGTGCTTTTTATAATAATAATAATAATATCTTTATTCACTCTAAAAATGGTGTGTTGCTGTTTGTTTATTCTGTACTAACTTGTACAACTTGTACACAATGTAAGAGTATTTGTATTGTGAGGTAATTATTATTACAATAAAAAAATATTGAGGTAAATGTTTTACAAACTCTTACAAACATATTTGAATGAACTAAAAGTAGACACATACATATTAATAAGCATTTATTTCGCCTGACCAAGTGATTCTTACATTGTCTCAACTCTATATCTCATTCTCTCTCTTGTTTACTCTTTCGTGAACTAGTTGGCTCTCATTGACGATGGCGTCTAAGATTAGCTGTGATAAAAGAGAAGTCGTAAGCCTCTTGCTTTAAGTACCAAGTTAGAGGATGATGGTGTGCCATTCTGATTTTATTCAATAAACACCCTGCCATTCACCTCTCACACATTTTTAACCCTTAAACGGTCCAAAGAGATTGACGTTCAAATTCGTAGTGCTACAAAAGTAGATCTACTTTTTTTTTTTTTACATATTTTCAAATATAACAAAAAAAAAATGTAGATAAAAGTTTTTTTTACACATTTTCAAATGTAAAACAAAAAAGAAGATCTACATTTTTTTACATACTTTCAGATGTTGAAAAAACGTATATATATGTTTGGACCATTTAAGGGTTAAGGTAAGTAATAAGTGTACTCTGTGTGTATCTTACCTTTTATTGTGTTTTTAATACCTATTTCTATTGCTAACTTAATATAAGTTAGTGTAAACTTGTTGTCTGGCATTTATTGCATACTTTATATGTGCTCTGAAAATAATCCTTGTGGATCTGTGTAGTAGCCGGGTGGAGGGACAACATTAAGTTTTCTCTGCTCAGCCATCAGAGAAAACGTGTATGAATCTACATTTGGCCCAGCCACTCCCACACTCTGCTTTTGTTTACAATTTTTGGCATGAATTATTCATTACTTCTCCCTTTGTTTATGATGGCATCTAAAGGTAATTGTTAGAAATTATTAAATTCAGTGAACAAGGTACGTCGATGCTAATAATATGGCTCTGGGCCAAAGTGTAGGTAGCCGGTAGGTGTAGCCCAGGCGGGCTACACCTACCGGCTACCTACACTGACTTCCTACAAATAAATACTACTCACCTCTCTTCCTATATTAAGACTACACATATTTTAAGGTAAATAATGAGTGTACTGTATGTGTATTTTACCTCTCTGGGATGTTTTAAATACCTTATATTAAGTATGAGACGGGGAGCCAGGGCTACCTACACCTGGGCTACCTGCACCTGACTTCCTACAAATAAGTACTACTCGCCTCTCTCCCTACATTAACATTACAAGTACTTTAAGATAAGTAATGAATGTACTGTGAATGTACGTATTTTACTTTGTGTTTTTAATGCCTAGTTCTTTTACTAACTTAATATAATTTAATGTAAACTTGTTGTCTGGCATTTATATGCATTTATAAATGGAAAAAATGGCGTTCTGCCTTCTGGCATTGTCTGCTTTCCGGCGACAGCCTGGAACCTAACCCGCCGTATAAGTGGGGCCCTTCTGTACTTCTTTCCTCTTAGCCAGCTATTTATGAAATATATTTTCAACAGAAAATACAAATATATGTATGATTACAACAGCAAAATATCTATTGCACTTAACTGTATATTTTAAATGTACTGTATTTTCAATATGAGGCCTCGAAACACATTTCAAATTTTTTTTTTTTATAACATGTCAGCCACTTTTGCCATCATTCACACACAATCACCATCTTTGCAGAGGTGCCCTGATATGGCAGTTTAGATGTCACTCCAAACAGCCAAAATCCCAAACCCCTTCTGTACAGTGCAGGCACTGCAATTCCCACCTTCAGGACTCAGGTCTGGCTAACCAGTTTCCCCTGAATCCCTTCACAAAATGTTACCCTGCTCACACTCCAACAAACCATTCTTGGCAAATTTGTGCAAAATGATGTTTATACAGTACCCCCTCACTCTGAATGGGGATGTGTACTTAGCTCAGTGGTGATGTGTACGTAGCTCAGTGGTAACGTGTACTTAGCTCAGTGGTGACGTGTACTTAGCTCAGTGAGGACGTTAGTGTACTTTCCTTGGACTGAACCAAGATGCCCTCCATCGAGCAACTTTACCAGTAGCTTAAGGAAGAATTGAGGGTAGCGAAGATGGAGATACGGCGATTGACTGAGGAAAACAAGAAGATTCATAGTAGTCCTCCTGTTTTGAGTCCTCAGGTCAAGAAGAGAACCTGGAGAGTGGCTGGACACCATGGAACGAAGTTGACGATCAAGAAGATGAATGGAAAGGTAGAAACGATGAAGAAGAAAGAGACTGTTGTGGAAACATCTAATGCATTCTCTGTGCTACCCGACAAATGTGAGTCGACTACTGGGAACGTCATGACGAACGACACCAAGGAAGGTAAGAATATTGTTGTTGGGGATAGGCAGGTTAGGTACATGGATAGGGCCTTCTGCTTGAAGGACAGGAGTAGGAGACAGAGGGTTTGCTTTCCTGGGGCTGGGATGGAGGATATTGTTAGCCGGCTTGATAACATCATGAACGGTAATGGGATCAATCCTATTATCTGCCTCAGTGCTGGAGGCAATGATGTAGGCAAGCATAGAGGTGAGGATTTAGTTAGAAGGTTCAGGACAGCAATAGACATAATTAGGAAGAAGGGGGGGAGCACCCTGTTACATGTGGCATTTTGCCAAGAAGAGGTGTTGAAAATGAATGGTTGTCCAGAGCAATTGGTATTAATTGTTGGCTGGATAAACACTGTAAGGATAATGCAGTACCATTCATTGACAACTGGGACAACTTCTATGGCCAAAATGACATGTATGCCAGGGATTGGGTTCACTTATCCAGGGCAGGTGTGGGTTTTCTTGCTAGCTCAGTTTGAGGGGGTTGTTAGGACTTTAAACTAGGATTAGTTAAAGGTATGGATTTAGAAATGATAAATAATGAGTATGGGTACATTGACTTATGCACTGATATTAAGAATCTTAACCCTTTGAGGGTTGAGAGGGCCTCTCCCAGACTCGTTCTCAGGGTCAAAAATTTTTCAAAAAAAAAAAAAAATAAATAAATTATTTTTTCTCATGAAATGATGAAGAATTGTTTTCCTAACATAATGACACCAAAAGTATGAAATGTGATGGAAAACGTATGAAATTATGATCTCGCGAAGTTTGCAGTCTCAAAGTGGGCAATTTTGCCCACTTTGAGCCCTATTTTCGGCCAATTCGAATGTTGCAGTTGACTAAAGCCATAGCGATTTCCCTAGAACTCCATTTGTTCTATCGATTAAGTACAAGAATCTGCCCATTTACCGATTTCAACTACCCAATAAAGTGGCCAGAATTTGGCAATTTGGGCAATTTCACACAAATTTCAAATTACCTGGAGTTTACCTGGAGAGAGTTCCGGGGGTCAACGGCCCCGCGGCCCGGTCTGTGACCAGGCCTCCTGGTGGATCAGAGCCTGATCAACCAGGCTGTTGCTGCTGGCTGCACGCAAACCAACGTACGAGCCACAGCCCGGCTGATCAGGAACTGACTTTAGGTGCTTGTCCAGTGCCAGCTTGAAGACTGCCAGGGGTCTGTTGGTAATCCCCCTTATGTGTGCTGGGAGGCAGTTGAATAGTCTCGGGCCTCTGACACTTATTGTATGGCCTCTTAACGTGCTAGTGACACCCCTGCTTTTCATTGGGGGGATGGTGCATCGTCTGCCAAGTCTTTTGCTTTCGTAGTGAGTGATTTTCGTGTGCAAGTTCGGTACTAGTCCCTCTAGGATTTTCCAGGTGTATATAATCATGTATCTCTCCCTCCTGCATTCCAGGGAATACAGGTTTAGGAATCTCAAGCGCTCCCAGTAATTGAGGTGTTTTATCTCTGTTATGCGTGCCGTGAAAGTTCTCTGTACATTTTCTAGGTCAGCAATTTCACCTGCCTTGAAAGGTGCTGTTAGTGTGCAGCAATATTCCAGCCTAGATAGAACAAGTGACCTGAAGAGTGTCATCATGGGCTTGGCCTCCCTAGTTTTGAAGGTTCTCATTATCCATCCTGTCATTTTTCTAGCAGATGCGATTGATACAATGTTATGGTCCTTGAAGGTGAGATCCTCCGACATGATCACTCCCAGGTCTTTGACGTTGGTGTTTCGCTCTATTTTGTGGCCAGAATTTGTTTTGTACTCTGATGAAGATGATGCCAATTTCGAAATAGGGCCCAGAATAAACAAGACAGACATTCATGGCACTAAAATAACATTATATCTGCTCATTAGTCACGTCTCTAGGCCCCTCTTACATTACTTTTGCTTTCCATTTTGAATTTTTTTCTCACAGAAAATAGGTTTTCTATTATGTATACTACTGCATCATTGTAAAAAAGGTATAAATGATATCAGCGCACATGTGAAAGAATATTAGACTCACCAGTTGACGTGTATTGGATGCGTGGCTTGATTTATTTACTCCTGAGCATCGGCAAAAATCGATCATTTCTGCTACTTTGTGCTCAATTTCAAGGTACTTCTCATCATGAAACCAATCAAAATCATCTCTAATTCTGTAATATATCTTCCATTCTATCAAATGAGACCAAGGAAACGAGAATAAAACCATAAATACCGTACGAAAATACACTAGAAATTTGGTGTTTTAAACCAAAACTGCAGTCGAAGTTTTTTTTTTCTCATTATGCACAGCGTGCTTCAGGAGTTTTTTTATACTGCGCACACTGACCACACAAACCCATTCTTTCATATGTAGGCCTGCCAGCTTTCTTCCACCAGATTTGAAGGCAATAGAATTTAGGCATACAAGTACGTGACCAACCCTGGCTGCAATGACGTACTTGTACGTGACCGACCCTCAGAGGGTTAATAGCATCTGTCATGGAGTAACTCTGGGTAATGATAATTTCAGAAATTATGCAAAAGCAAAGGTGAATAGCAAAAATGTGCAGAAGAAAAAACACATGATGGTATTTTATGCTAACTTGTTGTACATGATGGTAGGATTGCTGGTGTCCATTTTTCTGTCTCATAAACATGCAAGGTTTCAGGTACGTCTTGCTACTTCTACTTACACTTAGGTCACACTACACTTACTTGTACAAGCATATATATACACACCCCTCTGGGTTTTCTTCTATTTTCTTACTAGCTCTTGTTCTTGTTTAATTCCTCTTACCTCCATGGGGAAGTGGAACAGAATTCTTCCTCCGTAAGCCATGCGTGTTGTAAGAGGCGACTAAAATGCCAGGAGCAAGGGGCTAGTAACCTCTTCTCCTGTATATATTACTAAATGTAAAAGGAGAAACTTTCATTTTTCCTTTTGGGCCACCCCACCTTGGTGGAATACAGCTGGTGTGTTGAAAGAAAGAAGTCGAAGTGCAAGAAATAAGATTAATGAAATACGTTTGGTAGCATGTGCTGGGAACTTTGATGTCATTGCATTAACTGAAATGTGGTATGATTTAAAGAGTCAGGATATGATTGCTGAGTGCAATATTCAAGGGTTTAACCCTTTCAGGGTATCGAACGTACTAGTACGGCTTACGCACCAGGGTTTTTGACATATTAGTACGCCTAAATTCTAGCGCCCTCAAATCTAGTGAGAGAAAGCTGGTAGGCCTACATATGAAAGAATGTGTCTATGTGGTCAGTGTGCACAGCATAAAAAAATCCTGCAGCACACAGTGCGTAATGAGAAAAAAAAAACTTTGACCGTATTTTTGGATTAAAACAGCGACTTTGCACTGTATTTTCGTATGGTATTTATTGTTGTATTCTAGTTTTCCTGGTCTCATTTTATAGAATGGAAGACATATTACAGGAATTGAGATGCTTTTGACTGGTTTTACAATGAAAAGTACCTTGAAATTGAGCTCAAAGTAGCAGAAATGTTCGATTTTTGCCTAAGTTCAAAGGTAAACAAATCATGCCAAGCATCCAATACACGTCAACACGTCAACTGGTGAGTCTAATATTCTTTCACAAGTGCGCCGATATTATTTATACCATTTTGACACTAATGCAGTAGTCTGCATAACAGTAAATCATCTATTTTTTGTGAGATTAAAAAATTCAAAGTGGAAAGCAAAAGAATGTAAGAGGGGCGTGGGGATGTGACTAACAAACAGAGAACTTGTTAGTTTAGTGCCAGGAATGTCTTTCTTGTTTATTCTGGACCCTATTCAGAAATTGGCATCTTTTGAAATTTGTGTGAAATTGGCAAAATTGCTAAATTCTGACCACTTTATTGGACAGTTGAAATCGGTAAATGGGTGGTTTCTTGTACTCATTCGATAGAAAAAATGGAATTCTAGCAAAGTAGCTATGATTTTTGTCAACTAGTACACTGGAATTGGCCGAAAATAGGGCTGAAAGTGGGCAAAATCGCCGATGCGTAAACATCGTCGAGACCGCTAACTACGTGAGAGCATAATTCCGTAAGTTTTCCATCAAATTTCATACTTTTAGTGTCATTATGATCGGGAAAAGATTCTCTATCTTTTCACAAGAAAAAATTATTTTTTTTTTTAAATTTTGGCGACCCTGAGAACAAGTCTCTGAGAGGGCCTCGCGACCCCCAAAGGGTTAACTACAATGTCAGTTCCTTGAGCAAACATTATGATGACCTCACAGCATTACTCAATTCCCTTCATTCCACTATATCATCACACTCACAGAAACCTGGCTTAAGCCTGATATTACAGATTTCTATACCATTCCTGGCTACATGGCCATACACAACTGTAGAGCAGACCAGCAAGGGGGAGGAACAGCTATATACTATTCAAATCAACTTGAATGTATCAATAAATTTTGCACAAGGGATGAACATGGAGAATATATCATAGCCAAATTTAAATCAAAAGACCTGCAAAAAACCCTCACAGTTATAAACATCTACAGAGTACCACAGTCAAACATTTATCACTTTAGTGAAAAACTAGGAAACATGATTACTGATGCACACATGAATAAAGACCACCTGCTACTAACAGGAGATTTCAACATAAACATACTACACGACCAGGACCCACAAGTAACCGAATTCACAAACACAATGAGTAACTGCCTGTTGCTACCAGCAATATCTAAACCTACAAGAATCTCTGAGACAAGCCTCTCCTTAATAGACCACATCTGGACAAACACCATATCCTCTTTAAAATCAGGCATAATCACAGACAACACTACAGACCACTACCCAACCTTTCTCATAACAAATCTGGGCAAACTGCCACAAGCCATTACTAAAGTAACCTTCAGACCACATAACGAGACAGCAGTTAACAACTTTATAGCAGCTATGAATAACATCGATTGGCAAAATGAGCTCGAAACATATACAGATATGAATGAATGTATAAATAATTTTCTAAAAAAAGCCCAATGCCTCTATAACAGACACTGCCCCAGAAAAACTAAACAGATCACAGCAAAGAGACTGAATAATCCCTGGCTAACACCAAGCATCTTCAAATCCATTAACACAAAGCATAAATATGAAAAACAGTACAGAATGGGTCAAATAGCTAGAGAACAGTCGAAAAATTACTCGTCAGCACTTACCAGCCTGATAAGGTCAAAAAAATTGTATTATGAAAATAGATTACATAACATCAAAGGTGATATGAAAAAACCTGGAAAACTCTATCTGAAATTCTTGGAACTAAAAAGTTATCCAAAAACAAAGCAATCAAACTAACAAAATCAGATGAACCCCAAAATCAGATGAACCCCTACTCACTCCAACCGAAACAGCAAACAGACTTAATGTTTTCTTCTCCACCTCAATTACTGGGAGCGCTTGAGGTTCCTAAACCTGTATTCCCTGGAATGCAGGAGGGAGAGATACATGATTATATACACCTGGAAAATCCTAGAGGGACTAGTACCGAACTTGCACACGAAAATCACTCACTATGAAAGCAAAAGACTTGGCAGACGATGCACCATCCCCCCAATGAAAAGCAGGGGTGTCACTAGCACGTTAAGAGACCATACAATAAGTGTCAGGGGCCCGAGACTGTTCAACTGCCTCCCAGCACACATAAGGGGGATTACCAACAGACCCCTGGCAGTCTTCAAGCTGGCACTGGACAAGCACCTAAAGTCAGTTCCTGATCAGCCGGGCTGTGGCTCGTACGTTGGTTTGCATGCAGCCAGCAGCAACAGCCTGGTTGATCAGGCTCTGATCCACAAGGAGGCCTGGTCACAGACCGGGCCACGGGGGCATTGACCCTCGGAACTCTCTCCAGGTAATCTCCAGGTAATAGGAAAAAATCTAGCAAACAAAATACCAAGCACAAACATCCGTCCATCAGACTACATCATAGGTACCTAACCTACCCAAATACGCTATTCCTAGCTCCAACCAACCCCACTGAAGTTACACTCATCATAAACACCCTTAAAAACAAGGCAGGAGACATAAACAACTTGCCTGCTTTTATGTAAAAAAAAGCTTCACAAGTATTGTCACCAATACTCTGCCCCAGGGCCAGACTCATGGAACTCTGTGTTCATCAAGAACTGCAAGAAGCCCCTTAAACGAGCCTTTTCCATCCTATGGAGAGGGAGCATGGACACGGGGGTCGTCCCACAGTTACTAAAAACAACAGACATAGCCCCACTCCACAAAGGGGGCAGTAAAGCAACAGCAAAGAACTACAGACCAATAGCACTAACATCCCATATCATAAAAATCTTTGAAAGGGTCCTAAGAAGCAAGATCACCACCCATCTAGAAACCCATCAGTTACACAACCCAGGGCAACATGGGTTTAGAACAGGTCGCTCCTGTCTGTCTCAACTATTGGATCACTACGACAAGGTCCTAAATGCACTAGAAGACAAAAAGAATGCAGATGTAATATATACAGACTTTGCAAAAGCCTTCGACAAGTGTGACCATGGCGTAATAGCGCACAAAATGCGTGCTAAAGGAATAACAGGAAAAGTCGGTCAATGGATCTATAATTTCCTCACTAACAGAACACAGAGAGTAGTCGTCAACAGAGTAAAGTCCGAGGCAGCTACGGTGAAAAGCTCTGTTCCACAAGGCACAGTACTCGCTCCCATCTTGTTCCTCATCCTCATATCCGACATAGACAAGGATGTCAGCCACAGCACCGTGTCTTCCTTTGCAGATGACACCCGAATCTACATGACAGTGTCTTCCATTGCAGACACTGCAAGGCTCCAGGCGGACATCAACCAAACCTTTCAGTGGGCTGCAGAAAACAATATGAAGTTCAACGATGAGAAATTTCAATTACTCAGATATGGTAAACATGAGGAAATTAAATCTTCATCAGAGTACAAAACAAATTCTGGCCACAAAATAGAGCGAAACACCAACGTCAAAGACCTGGGAGTGATTATGTCGGAGGATCTCACCTTCAAGGACCATAACATTGTATCAATCGCATCTGCTAGAAAAATGACAGGATGGATAATGAGAACCTTCAAAACTAGGGAGGCCAAGCCCATGATGACACTCTTCAGGTCACTTGTTCTATCTAGGCTGAAATATTGCTGCACACTAACAGCACCTTTCAAGGCAGGTGAAATTGCCGACCTAGAAAATGTACAGAGAACTTTCATGGCGCGCATAACGGAGATAAAACACCTCAATTACTGGGAGCGCTTGAGGTTCCTAAACCTGTATTCCCTGGAACGCAGGAGGGAGAGATACATGATTATATACACCTGGAAAATCCTAGAGGGACTAGTACCGAACTTGCACACGAAAATCACTCACTACGAAAGCAAAAGACTTGGCAGACGATGCACCATCCCCCCAATGAAAAGCAGGGGTGTCACTAGCACGTTAAGAGACCATACAATAAGTGTCAGGGGCCCGAGACTGTTCAACTGCCTCCCAGCACACATAAGGAGGATTACCAACAGACCCCTGGCAGTCTTCAAGCTGGCACTGGACAAGCACCTAAAGTCAGTTCCTGATCAGCCGGGCTGTGGCTCGTACGTTGGTTTGCGTGCAGCCAGCAGCAACAGCCTGGTTGATCAGGCGCTGATCCACCAGGAGGCCTGGTCACAGACCGGGCCGCGGGGGCGTTGACCCCCGGAACTCTCTCCAGGTAAACTCCAGGTAATTATTGCAACACTCTTTAACAAATCCATTGAATCATCTACCTTCCCAACAATCCTCAAAATAGCGAGGGTCACTCCGATCCATAAAGGAGGTGACGAAGCTGACTTGAATAACTATAGACCAATATCCAACTTACCACTGCTCTCTAAAATCTTTGAAAAATTAATTCACAGACGGATCTATTCCTACCTCGTTTCACACATCATATTCAACCCTTGTCAGTTTGGATTCAGGAATAATAAAAGCACAAATAATGCTATCATACACATGCTAGAACTAATATATACCGCACTTAAAAAGAAAGAAGTCCCGCTGGGCATTTTCACTGATTTACGTAAAGCTTTCGATATAGTCGACCATGAGCTGCTGTACTCCAAATTAATGCACTATGGTATCAGAGGCCACTCCCTCAACTACCTAAAGTCATACCTTAGTAACAGAACTCAATATGTGTATGCAAATGATGCAAACTCTTCCAACCAATCACAGTAGGAGTCCCACAAGGAAGCGTCCTTGGACCACTCCTCTTTCTCGTCTACATCAATGATCTACCGAATGCATCACAGCTACTCAAACCCATATTATTTGCATATGACACTACGTATGTCTTTTCCCACCCAAACACAGTCATACTAGCATACACAGTCAATGCTGAATTACAAAAAATATCTGCCTGAATTTGGTAGGGTGTGCAAAAGAAGAAAATTAAAGGTGAATACAGGAAAGAGTAAGGTTATGAGGATAACAAAAAGATTAGGTGATGAAAGATTGAATATCAGATTGGAGGGAGAGAGTATGGAGGAGGTGAACGTATTCAGATATTTGGGAGTGGACGTGTCAGCGGATGGGTCTATGAAAGATGAGGTGAATCATAGAATTGATGAGGGAAAAAGAGTGAGTGGTGCACTTAGGAGTCTGTGGAGACAAAGAACTTTGTCCTTGGAGGCAAAGAGGGGAATGTATGAGAGTATAGTTTTACCAACGCTCTTATATGGGTGTGAAGCGTGGGTGATGAATGTTGCAGCGAGGAGAAGGCTGGAGGCAGTGGAGATGTCATGTCTGAGGGCAATGTGTGGTGTGAATATAATGCAGAGAATTCGTAGTTTGGAAGTTAGGAGGAGGTGCGGGATTACCAAAACTGTTGTCCAGAGGGCTGAGGAAGGGTTGTTGAGGTGGTTCGGACATGTAGAGAGAATGGAGCGAAACAGAATGACTTCAAGAGTGTATCAGTCTGTAGTGGAAGGAAGGCGGGGTAGGGGTCGGCCTAGGAAGGGTTGGAGGGAGGGGGTAAAGGAGGTTTTGTGTGCGAGGGGCTTGGACTTCCAGCAGGCATGCGTGAGCGTGTTTGATAGGAGTGAATGGAGACAAATGGTTTTTAATACTTGACGTGCTGTTGGAGTGTGAGCAAAGTAACATTTATGAAGGGATTCAGGGAAACCGGCAGGCCGGACTTGAGTCCTGGAGATGGGAAGTACAGTGCCTGCACTCTGAAGGAGGGGTGTTAATGTTGCAGTTTAAAAACTGTAGTGTAAAGCACCCTTCTGGCAAGACAGTGATGGAGTGAATGATGGTGAAAGTTTTTCTTTTTCGGGCCACCCTGCCTTGGTGGGAATCGGCCGGTGTGATAATAAAAAAAAAAAAAAAATCTGCCTGGATGATGACTAACAAACTTACCCTTGAACACTGATAAAATCTATTTCATTCAGTTTGGAAACAAAGCTGCAAATGATCCAATTAACATAACGCTAAATGGGTCATCAGTCATAAGACTCACAGAGGGAAAATTCCTAGGTATCCACCTTGACAGTACCCTTAAGTTCTGGACACACATACAACAAATCACCAAGAAAATCTCCAAGACTGTAGGCATACTATCAAAGATAAGGTACTACGTTCCACAATCAGCTCTCCTGGCACTGTACCATTCACTCATATACCCTTATCTTACATATGGAATTTGTGCATGGGGATCAACAACATCCAATCATCTAAAACCTCTAATAACCCAGCAAAAGGCAGCAGTAAGAATAACAAATTCCCACTCCTGCCAGCATACTCCACCAATTTTCAAAAGTCTGAATCTGCTCACCATTAAGAACATCCATACTTATTCATGTGCCTACTACATACACAGAACAATACACACAAATATAAACCCCCCACTCAAACTTCTCCTAACCAACCTAAACAGGACACAAGACCACAACACAAGACACAGATCTCTTTTTGATATACCTCATGTCCATATCACACTGTGTAAAAACTCTATGCACATAAAGGGCCCCAAAATATGGAATTCATTACCAGAAGATATTAAAGTAACCCAGTCTGAAAATCAATTTAAGACTCTTCTCAAAAGCCACTTAATCACCCTAGACTAAATGCTAAATACTCAGTGCACACTTACTATGTACTCCCACATCATAACTGAAACAATCACATTGAACCTTTTATCCATTGTTGACAGGAATATAATTGAATCATTGTTTTCACAAAAAGCATTTTCGAATATAAATATATCTTTGTATTATTCAAATTTTGATTCATTTGTAATTAATATTCTACTGTACAACTATGAAATAATTACTATCCTACTGTACAACTATGATATACTCCTTAGTATTAAGTAGACTGTAAGCCAATAATGTTAAGTTGGCCCATAATGCCTCGGCATAATAGAGGCTCTCTTTGCATTGCAACCCACTATTGTAAATGCAAAATCTCAATGTACTGTTTGAAAAGACATAAAATAAATAAATAAAATAATAAATAAACGTAAACCCTCCTCTTAAACTCCTCCTTGATAAATATAACAGAACACAACCATAATACGAGACACAGATCACTCTTCGGTATCCCTCGTGTTCATCTCTCCCTATGCAAAAATGCTATGCACGTAAAAAGCCTGAAGATCTGGAATTCACTGCCAGAACACACTAAGGACCCCTGTCTACAAATCAGTTTAAGGCCCTACCAAGAAATCACCTCATCACCCAAAATTAACCAGACAAACCGTACCTAACCACTACCAGTTTCTCAAAAGCTACACATATTGTGCTGATGGATGCTCAACCACATACTACTTCAAAATTAGGATGTTTATATTTCATTGTTTTAAATAGTACTAGATTGTAATACAGTACATCATAATGTAAATTGTTCCATTGTAATACCAAATTTCATTGTTTTAAATAGTACTAAACTGTAATACATCATATTGTAAATTGTTTTAAATTTTTACATTGTAATATGTACTGAAATCTTTATTAACTAATTCAATAGTGTAATAAGTCTCTACTAGACCAATCAAAGCCATGTAGCATTACCTGATAGAATATTCAATTATCCTGTACTCACTGTAACTCGTCTAATGACCATATGAACTATGTACAGGTCCTCCATCACAAATCCGGCATCACTGGGAATTGTAGTGTGCCGGATTACTGAGTTTGCCGGATTACAGAGTGGTTAGGTTAGAATACACTTAATAAAATTAACCAACTTGACTTACAGAAAGTTCATTGAACATCGGCAAAAATCAAACATTTCTGCTACTTTGAGCTCAATTTCAAGGTACTTTTCGTCATGAAAGCAATCAAAATCATGTCTATTTCTGTAATATATCTTCCATTCTATCAAATGAGTCCAAAAAAATTAGAATACAATTATAACAGCCATACGAAAATACACTGCAAAGAGGTGGCTAATGGCCGAGAAGTGAACTCCCTTATTTATCGTCCGTCTTTTTTATTTTTGTTGTACATTAAGAAGCATCTTTCTATCATACACTGCCCAAGTTTCAATGAGATAGCCCAACAAACAACTGAGAAAAAAAATATTTACCAAAAATCATATATTGCAAGCCCAAGCCAGGTACTGGAAATAAGTCACTTTGTCTGACTTTTCTGGGTTATCCCAGGTTCTCTATACATACACTGCTATGTATGATAATCGATGTAACTGTATTTGTTTATACCTGAATAAACTTATTTACTTCTAGTCTGTCAACTGAATACAAGAAACTGCCCATTCACTTATTTCAACTACCCAATCAAGTGGTCAGAAATTGGCAATTTGGCCAATTTCACACAAATTTCAACAGATGCCAATTTCAAAATAGGGTCCAGAATAAACAATGTAGACATTCCCGGCACTAAAATAACATTTTCTCTGTTCATTAGTCATGGCTACAGGCCCCTCTTATATTACTCTTGCTTACCATTTGGAATTTTTATTCACAAAAAAACAGAAGATTTACTGTTATGAAGACTGTTGCATTATTGTAATAATTGTATAAATAATGTCATCCCATTCATGACTCCGTATTGGAATTTGGACTGGCAGTCGGACAGGTATTGGACGGTGACGTCATTTGTTTACTCTTGAGCTTCTCTAAAGAATAGAATGTTTTTGCTACTGTGAGCACAATTTCAAGGCACTTTTCATCATGAAAGCAATTAAAATCATATCTATTTCTGTAATATATCTTTTATTCTATCAAATGAGACCAAAAAAAAATGAGACTATAACCATAAAAACCATACAAAAATATACCGCTAAGCGGCCGCTAATGGCTGAGAAGTGAACTCCGCTATTTATGGTCTGATTTCTTTCATTTTTGGTGTACGTTAAGAAGTATCTTCCCATCATACATTGCCCAAGTTTCAATAAGATAACCCAACAAACAACTGAGAAAATAATATAATAATAAAAATAATAATATCTTTATTTACTACACGTACATGTACAAGGTATACAGGCCTAGCTGACATCAGTGACATTCTACTATATAGAAAGCCGCTTGTTATGCAGAGTATTTCAAGAAAATTAGGTCAGTGTCCCAGGATAACACCCACACCAGTCGACTAACACTCAGGTACCCATTTACTGATGGGTAAACATAGACAACAGGTGTAAAGAAACACGCCTAATGTTTCTGCCCTGGCTGGGAATCGAATATTTTCCAAAAATCATATATGGCTAACCCAAGCCAGGTACTAGAAATAAACCACGTTGACTTTTTTGAGTTATCCTAGGTTCTCTACACATATGCTGCTGTGTGTGATAGTCTACGTATATAGAGAAAATAACTTTTTTGTTTCAGGTTTATGGTGCAGTAAAAGTGTATATCACAGTTAGTCCTATGCTATACTCCATTTTCTCTAATGTAAGCCCCCAAGACAGGGATAGGAGAATGGTATTTGTATACCATATCCTCTTCATACCTCTGTCGAACTGCTCAGTGTTATGCCAAATATTATTTATTCTGGAGTATTTAACATGTTTTATGTTATTTATATTGTTTCTTATGTCATATTAGATCAATTGTGATAGGCAAATAAGCTGTAGTGTTGATATTAGCGTAATAATAAGCATATTCTCCTGCATCATGAGACTGAGCTCATGGCAACCGACAGTGGCTTCAAAGCCACCTTATCTTTAATGGATAATGTACTGTGTCAGTGCTTTACATAATGAGAAGCATTTCTTTTATTCATTGGAACCATGGCTAGGTCTAAAAGTAAGCAGGTTATAACAATAAATGGAGAAAAAGAAATTTGAATGACTTGTGCAGCAAGTAGTGCCACCAAACAGTACCAGCAGGTTGGTGTGGCGACCCTGGAAATTTGAAATTAGGCTAGCCAAAATTAGTGCCGAATAACTGAAGGAACCGAATAACTGGTTGCCGGATTTGTGATGGCGGACCTGTATTATCGTCTTCCTAAGTAAGTTATTTACGTTAGGTTAATCATTAAGCTTTCCAGAAATGCTCTACATACAAAGGAGCTTTTGGCATGTACACCCAACTACTATATTCCTCTGTACAACCATGTAACTTGTCAAAATAAACATCTTTATCTTAATCCTAGACAGAATGGATCAAAGTAGAATGACTTGGAGAGCATATAAATCTGTAGGGGAAGGAAGGAGGGATAAGGGTCGTCCTCGAAAAGGTTGGAGGGAGGGGGTAAAGGAGGTTTTGTGGGCAAGGGGTTTGGACTTCCAGCAAGCGTGTGCGAACGTGTTAGATAGGAGTAAATGGAGACGAATGGTTTTTGGGACCTGACGAGCTGTTGGAGTGTGAGCAGGGTAATATTTAGTGAAGGGATTCAGGGAAACTAGTTATTATAGATTTAGCCAGACTTGAGTCCTGGAAATGGGAAGTACAATGCTTGCACTTTAACCCTTTGACTGTCGCAACCCCCAATCCTGAAGTGTCTCCTGGTGTCGCAAAATTTAAAAAAAAAAATTATTTTTCTTATGAAATGATAGAGAATCTTTTCCCGATTGTAAAGACACCAAAAAAACGAAATTTGATGGAAAACTGACGGAATTACGCTCTCGCGAAGTTAGCGACCTCGGCGATATTTACAAATCGGCGATTTCGCCCACTTTGAGCCCTATTTTCGGCTAATTCCATTATTCCAGTCAACCAAACTCATAGCTATTTCTTCAGAACTCCATTTTTTCCATCGATTGAGTACAAGAAACTGCCCATTTACCGATTTCAACTACCCAATAACATGGTCAGAAATTTGCAATTTGGCCAATTTCACGAAAATTAAAAAATATGACAATTTCAAAATAAGGACCAGAATGAACAATGCAGACATTCCTGGCTCTAATATAACATTTTCTTTGTTCATCAGTCATGTCTCCAGGCCCCTGTGATATTACTCTTGCTTTTTATTTTGAAATTTTATTCAAACAAAAAATAGAAGATTTACTGTTATGCAGACTACTGCAATACTGTAATAATTGTAAAAATTACATCAACCCATTCATGACTGCATATTAGAATGGCTATTTGGACATTTATTGGACAATGACATCATTTGTTTACTTTTGAACATTGGCAAAAATCAAACATTTCCCGTATTTTGTGCTCCATTTCCAGGTTCTTTTTATAGTAAAATTAATCAAAATCACCTCCATTTCTATAATATAGTTTCCATTCTATCAAATGAGACCAAGAAAACGAGAATACAACCACAAATCCTATACGAAAATAGACCACAAAGTCGGCATTTTAATTAAAAAAAACGGTCGGAGTTTTTTTTTCTCATTATGCACTGCGTGCTCCAGGATTTTTTTTATATGGTGCACACTGACCACACAGACCCATTCTCTCACATGTGGGCCTACCAGCTTTCTCCTGCCTGATTTGAAGCCGCTAGAATTTATGAGTATATATACATCAAACACGGTACCTCGTAAACGTATATATACGGCCGCGACAGTCAAAGGGTTAAAGGAGAGGTCTGGGATATTGACAGTGTGGAGGGAATTCTAAACTGTCTTATCTGAGTGCCTCTGCAAAGACAGTGATTATGTGTGAGTGAGGTGAAAGTGTTGAATGATGATGAAAGTATTTTCTTTTTGGGGATTTTCTTTCTTTTTGGGTCAACCTGCCTCAGTGGGAGATGGCCGACTTGTTGAAAAATAAATAAATAAATAAATAAATAAATACACACACAGGCAGGGCCAGGAGCTGAGTCTCGACCCCTGCAACCACAATAAGTGAGTACACGCACACACACAGAGTAGGACCCCTGTATCAGCAGGGGATAAGTTATAAGACCTACTGTGGATACTGGAAACAGTAGATAGTAGTGAACCCTATATACAAATCAGCCATCACTAATCCAGCAATCAGTAATCCAGTTCCACTAGTAATCTGGCACTAATTTTGACTAGCATAATTTCAAATTTCTGGGGTTGCCACACCAACCTGTTGCTACTGTTTGGTGGTGCTACTTGCTGCATAAATCTTCCCAGTTTCTTTTTCTCACTTTTAGCCCTAGCCATGCTTCTTGTTGTGTAAAGCACATACACCGTACAGTGTCCATAAAAGATAAGATGGCTTTGAGCCACTGTCGGTCACCATGAGCTCAGGTCACTCAGATAAGCCGTGACTGGTAAGTTTGGGCCTACATATGAGAGAATAGGTCTGTGTGGTAAGTGTGCACTATATAAAAAAAATCCTGCAGCATGTGACCGTGTTTTTGGTGTACAACAACGATTTTGCGGTGTATTTTCATATGGTTTTTATGGTTGTACTTTCATTTTGTTTGGTCTCATTTGATAGAATGGATGATATATTACAGAAATAGATATGATTTTGATTGGTTTCACAATGGAAAGTACAGTACCGTGAAACCGAGCTCGAAATAGCAGAAATGTTCGATTTTTGCTGCTGTTCAAGAGTAAACAAATGACGTCACCATCTAATACGTCTCCAACTGTCCAGTCTAATACGCAGTCATGAATGGGTTGACATTATTTATATAAGTATTACAATAATGCAGTAGTCTGCATAACAGTAAATCGTCTATTTTTTGTGTGAATGAAAATTCTAAATGTAAAGCAAGCATAATATAAGAGGGGACTGGAGACATGACTAATGAACAGAGAAAATGTTATTTTAGTGTCAGGAATATCTGCATTGTTTATTCTGGACCCTATTTTGAAGTTGGCATTTCTTGAAATTTGTGTGAAAATTGGCCAAATTACTGATTTCTGACCACTTTATTGGACTGTTGAAATAGGTAAATGGGTCGTTTCTTGTGCTAAATAGCTATGAGTTTGGTAGACTGGAACATATTATTAATTATTTTTTTTTATTAACACACTGGCCGATTCCCACCAAGGCAGGGTGGCCCGAAAAAGAAAAACTTTCACCATCATTCACTCCATCACTGTCTTGCCAGAAGGGTGCTTTACACTACAGTTTTTAAACTGCAACATTAACACCCCTCCTTCAGAGTGCAGGCACTGTACTTCCCATCTCCAGGACTCAAGTCCGGCCTGCCGGTTTCCCTGAACCCCTTCATAAATGTTACTTTGCTCACACTCCAACAGCACGTCAAGTATTAAAAATCATTTGTCTCCATTCACTCCTATCAAACACGCTCATGCATGCCCGCTGGAAGTCCAAGCCCCTTGCACACAAAACCTCCTTTACACCCTCCCTCCAACTTTTCCTAGGCCGACCCCTACCCCGCCTTCCTTCCACTACAGACTGATACACTCTTGAAGTCATTCTGTTTTGCTCCATTCTCTCTACATGTCCGAACCACCTCAACAACCCTTCCTCAGCCCTCTGGACAACAGTTTTGGTAATCCCGCACCTACTCCTAACTTCCAAACTACGAATTCTCTGCATTATATTCACACCACACATTGCCCTCAGACATGACATCTCCGCTGCCTCCAGCCTTCTCCTCGCTGCAACATTCATCACCCATGCTTCACACCCATATAAGAGCGTTGGTAAAACTATACTCTCATACATTCCCCTCTTTGCCTCCAAGGACAAAGTTCTTTGTCTCCAGAGACTCCTAAGTGCACCGCTCACCCTTTTCCCCTCATCAATTCTATGATTCACCTCATCTTTCATAGACCCATCTGCTGACACGTCCACTCCCAAATATCTGAATACATTCGCCTCCTCCATACTCTCTCTTTTGGAGGTTATCCTTGGTAATTTACACATACGTTACTATGTATGACAATTGTAGTCACCTAAATTTGTGTAACTACTTTTGTATACCTGTACCTAAATAAACTTACTTACCCCCCTCAAAAATAAAAGGAAAATACATTGACCATCATTCACTCAATTATCATCTTGCCAGAAGTGTGCTGACATCAGAGATCAGGTGATTCTCTGAACATCATTGCCTCTCCTGTAGAGTGTAGACACTATACTTCCTATCCCTAGGATTCAAGTCCAGCCAATCAATTTTTCCCTGAATCCCTTTATAAATGTTACCTTGTTCACACTCCAACATTTTTTTTTAAAAACCATCTTTTTACCACCAAGGTAGGTGAGCAAAATAAGAAGAGATGCTTTCATCATCACTCACACTAATTAGTGTCTTGCCAGAGGCAGGCTTATACTACAGTTCCAATGCCCTTCCAAACTGCAAACATGCCCACCTCCCCTTCAGAGTGCAGGCACTGTACTTCTCATGTCCAGGACTCAGGTACAGCTAACCGGTTTCCTTGAATCCCTTCATAAATGTTACCTTGCTCACACTCCAACAGCACATCGTCATAAAAACCACTTGCCTCCACTCACTCCTATATAACGCCCTCACACATGCCTGTTGGATGTCCAAGCCTCTCACATACAAAACATACACACCACACATTGCCCTCAGACATGACATCTCCACTGCCTCCAGCCTTCTCCTCGCTGCAACATTCATCACCCATGCTTCACACCCATACAGGAGCGTTGGTAAAACTACACTCTCATACATTCTCCTCTTTGCTTCCAAGGACGAAGTTCTTTGTCTCCACAGACTCCTAAGTGCTCCGCTCACCCTTTTCCCCTCATCAATTCTATGATTCGCCTCATCTTTCATAGACCCATCCGCTGACACGTCCACTCCCAAATATCTGAATACATTCACCTCCTCCATACTCTCTCCCTCCAATCTGATATCCAATCTTTCATCACCTAATCTTATCCTCATAACCTTACTCTTTCCTGTATTCACTTTCAACTTTCTTCTTTTACATACCCTACCAAATTCATCCACCAATCTCTGCAACTTCTCTTCAGAATCACCCAAGAGCACAGTGTCATCAGCAAAGAGCAACTGTGACAACTCCCACTTTATGTGTGATTCTTTATCTTTTAACTCCACACCTCTTACCAAGACCCTTGCATTTACTTCTCTTACAACCCCATCTATAAATATATTGAACAACCAGGGTGACATCACACATCCTTGTCTAAGGCCTACTTTTACTGGGAAATAATCTCCCTCTTTCCTACATACTCTAACTTGAGCCTCACTATCCTCATAAAAACTCTCACTGCTTTCAGTAACCTACCTCCTATACCATACATCTGCAACATCTGCCATATTGCCCCCCTATCCACCCTGTCATACGCCTTTTCCAAATCCATAAATGCCACAAAAACCTCTTTAGCCTTATCTAAATACTGTTCACTTATATGTTTCACTGTAAACACCTGGTCCACACACCCCCTACCTTTCCTAAAGCCTCCTTGTTCATCTGCTATCCTATTCTCCGTCTTACTCTTAATTCTTTCAATAATAACTCTACCATACACTTTACCAGGTATACTCAACAGACTTATCCCCCTATAATTTTTGCACTCTCTTTTGTCCCCTTTGCCTTTATACAAAGGAACTATGCATGCTCTCTGCCAATCCCTAGGTACCTTACCCTCTTCCATACATTTATTAAATAATAGCACCAACCACTCCAAAACTATATCCCCACCTGCTTTTAACATTTCTATCTTTATCCCATCAATCCCAGCTGCCTTACCCCCTTTCATTTTACCTACTGCCTCATGAACTTCCCCCACACTCACAACTGGCTCTTCCTCACTCCTAAAAGATGTTATTCCTCCTTGCCCTATACACGAAATCACAGCTTCCCTATCTTCATCAACATTCAACAATTCCTCATAATATTCCCTCCATCTTCCCAATACCTCTAACTCTCCATTTAATAACTCTCCTCTCCTATTTTTAACTGACAAATCCATTTGTTCTCTAGGCTTCCTTAACCTGTTAATCTCACTCCAAAACTTTTTCTTATTTTCAACAAAATCTGTTGACAATATCTCACCCACTCTCTCATTTGCTCTCTTTTTACAATGCTTCACCACTCTCTTAACCTCTCTCTTTTTCTCCATATACTCTTCCCTCCTTGCATCACTTCTACATTGTAAAAACTTCTCATATGCTAACTTTTTCTCCCTTACTACTCTCTTTACATCATGATTCCACCAATCGCTCCTCTTCCCTCCCGCACCCACTTTCCTGTAACCACAAACTTCTGCTGAACAGTTTAACCCCTTCAGGGTCCAAGGCCAAAATTTGAAGTGGTGCTCCAGTGTCCAAGAAATTTTGAAAAAAAAAAAAAAAAAAAAAAAAAAAAAAAAAAAAAAAAAAAATTCTTACAGAATTAAAGAGCATATTTTTGTGAAGGTAATAAGACAAAAAAAAAATTCTAATCAGTACTCCGAGATACAGTGCCAAGAAGTTTGTCCAAAATGATGTGGTGGCGGCAACATCGACGAATTCCACATACGCGCATTACTTTATTTAGCTTTATTTAGTTTTTTCTTTTCTTTTCCAATTTTTTTCTTTTCCTACTAACATTTGGGGCCTGAGAGACCAATACTGTATATAATGTATATATATAAACTCACTGTATTGAACACAATAACCACACTAAAGTTATTATCATATTATTGTTTACAATTGTAATACTCATTTGTGCTTTATAGTTATCTGTTTACAATAATCTTATATCACTGATTTCATCATTGCTTAGTTAATCTTAAGTTAATTTTAAGCCAGCCCGTAATGCTATGCATATAAGTGGCTTTGGCATGCTGCTCTTACCTGTATTTTTTTTGTACCTCTGTATGTATGCTAAAATTACTAAATAAAAAAAATAAATAAAAACATGCACAGATCTTGTATAATACTAATGTTCTATCATATATTTACATATTTACAATCACTGGACATGGTTTTAGAACTGCTGGAGCTTGTGGAACTCCTTGAAGCAAGGCACCATGCACAGAGGCACCTTACATTCCTCACACATAAACCGAGTGTCTTTGCATCTTTGTTGCTGTCGTTTTGTTTGTGCACAGACGATGCATCTCTTTTGAGCAAATTTCTTCTGAGTTGAAGGAACCTGTATTATGAAATGATCACCTTCCCTCCTCAAACACTTGGGTATATCCTGAGTAATTCGAGGACCTTGTTGAATAGCAGGTGTTCTTACCTGGTACTTCATTATGAGTCGTCTGACAACAGACAAACAAAATTCACCATACGGTGGTTTGTTGCCAGTCTTTATTTGGTACATATTATATGCATTGAGCATTGAAATGTCCATGAGATGGAAGAAAAGTTTCATGTACCACTTGTAACTCTTACGAACACAATCAACAAAACCAATCTGCATGTCACATTTGTCAACCAAGCACATGTTTTGTGTATAATCAATCACTGTCGCTGGTTTTCGAATACGTTCATTAGTCACTTAATCAACTTTGCCACTGTCTTGCATTTCATTACGGTGAATGGTTGTCAACAATGTGACATCTCGTTTGTCATGCCACCGTAATGCCATGATGTCATTGGCAGTAAACACCTGCACGTCATCACCATGAGCACCTGCGTTGAGCCTGGGCATATGTTTATGATTAGAACACACTGTGCCACACACATCTGTCTTGTTCACTCGCATGAAATCACTGGGTAATGGCCTTGTGTACCAGTTATCGGTATATAATGTATGCCCCTTACCAAGATAAGGAGCCATCATGTTTCTCACTACGTCACCTGAGATACCCAATAACATCTTGGTATCTTTCAATGTTTTACTTCCTGTGTATACAACAATATCCAACACCAGGCCACTGTCACAGTCACAGAGTACAAACAGTTTTATACTAAAGTGTTTCCTCTTGCTCGGTATATACTGCTTGAATGACAGTCTACCTTTGAACAAAATCAAAGACTCGTCAATTACAAGATTCTTGAATGGATAAAAGTATATGCTGAACTTTTGTTTGAGATACATGAAAACATTTCTAATCTTGTATAACCTGTCACTTCTGTCAGGCCTGGTTTTGTCAGAGAAGTGCAACATACGTAACAGTAAGATAAACCTGTTCACTGGGATGATTTCACTGAAGACCGGGGTAGAAATTAGCCGATCTGTGGACCAGTATGCTTTTATATTATGCTTATAGACATGAGGCATAAGCATTATTGTTGCAAAAAGCAAATACATTTCTGCAACAGTCGTCTCTTTCCACTGGTGTAGTCTTGACTGTGGTTATATGATCGTATTTGCCATGGTGTACTCAAAATACTTACTTCTTTCCCTGACAATAGTTTCCATCAATGGCTGGTCAAAGAATAATTCAAAGAATTCCAGTTCATTGGCCGTGGTTCCAAGGGGACAAGTAGGTAAAATTCCACTTTGAGAGTCATCAAAGTGGTGGGGCTTGGGAACAAAATTGGGATTTTGCTGCCAATCCCAGATACGGTTTGCTGGTGGATAATGGACATCATAGGCTGGTTGTGCTGGTGGTTGTGGTAGTGGTGGGCTGGTGGCTGACGCTCTGCTTTGTCCTTGAACTGAGAAGTCAGCAGCGTGGGTCCCAGCCTGGGCTGGTGAGTCACGCATGGCGGTGCCACTACCATCACCACTACCACCATCTACTGATGCCTGTGGTCTATCCATGCCAAGTGTAGCCACATCATCCTCACTATCACTATCTAAACCTGGTGTAGGGCCACGGGATGTACTCCGGGATGTACTCCGTCCCCTGGGCACAGCATAGGGTACACTACCCAAGCACATGTAGTGGCGTACATACCGACACTTCACTGGTGAATATGATTCCTCACTATCACTACTCGAATGATCGTCAAGCGCAATAAAATCACAATCCACATCACTATCATCATCATTACTGAAGTCAGAGGCCTGGCCACGCGAAAATATTAGTTTTCTCTTGCGTTGAGGCACAACCAACCGTGAGTCACGAGTGCCCACACCAGAGGTAGAAGGTTGAGGATCGTCAGGGTTTTCTGCACTATTATCGATATCCTGGTCATTCCTTTTGGTCACTAACTGATCAAAGCCATAGAATTCGTCTTCATTTCCACTTCCATCAGTGTCAGAACTATCAGACAGGAAGAGGAGAGTCCCAATTTTCCGGGGAGTGAGAGCTGACTTGCGACGAGGCATGGTGAACAAGGGTAACTGAGCCGGCGTTCCCACAATGCTATGCGGGCGCCTAGATTTTTTGTTTATGGCGCACACCCACCACGCAGACCGGTTCTCTCACATGTAGGCCTATGAGCGCTTTCGCGCTAAATTTGACGGCACTAGAATTTTGGCGTAGATCTACGGTTTGGACACTCAACGTGAAGCCATAGATCTACGGGACGGACCCTCAAAGGGTTAACACTACATTTTTAAACCTACCCCATACCTCTTCGACCCCATTGCCTATGCTTTCATTAGCCCATCTATCCTCCAATAGTTGTTTATATTTTACCCTAACTGCCTCCTCTTTTAGTTTATAAACCTTCACCTCTCTCTTACCTGATGCTTCTATTCTCCTTGTATCCCATCTACCTTTTACTCTCAGTGTAGCTACAACTAAAAAGTGATCTGATATATCTGTGGCCCCTCTATAAACATGTACATCCTGAAGTCTACTCAACAGTTTTTTATCTACCAATACATAATCCAACAAACTACTGTCATTTCACCCTACATCATATCTTGTATACTTATTTATCCTCTTTTTCTTAAAATATGTATTACCTATAACTAAACCCCTTTCTATACAAAATTCAATCAAAGGGCTCCCATCATCATTTACACCTGGCACCCCAAACTTACCTACCACACCCTCTCTAAAAGTTTCTCCTACTTTAGCATTCAGGTCCCCTACCACAATTACTCTCTCACTTGGTTCAAAGGTTCCTATACATTCACTTAACATCTCCCCAAATCTCTCTCTCTCCTCTACATTCCACTCTTCTCCAGGTGCGTACACGCTTATTATGACCCACTTTTCACATCCAACCTTTACTTTAATTCACATAATCCTTGAATTTACACATTCATATTCTCTTTTCTCCTTCCATAACTGTTCCTTCAACATTGTTGCTACCCCTTCCTTAGCTCTAACTCTCTCAGATACTCCAGATTTAATCCCATTTATTTCTCCCCACCGAAACTCCCCTACCCCCTTCAGCTTTGTTTCACTTAGGGCCAGGACATCCAACTTCTTTTCATTCATAACATCAGCAATCATCTCTTTCTTGTCATCCGCACTACATCCACGCACATTCAAGCATCCCAGTTTTATAAAGTTTTTCTTCTCTTTTTTTTGTAAATGTTTACAGGAGAAGGGGTTACTAGCCCATTGCTCCCGGCATTTTAGTCGCCTCATATGACACGCATGGCTTATGGAGGAAAGATTCTTTTCCACTTCCCCATGGACAATAGAAGAAATAAAGAAGAACAAGAGCTATTTAGAAAAAGGAGAAAAAATCTAGATGTATGTATATATATATGCATGTGCGTGTCTGTGAAGTGTGACCAAAGTGTAAGGAGTAGCAAGATAGTATCCCTGTTATCTAGCGTGTTTATGAGACAGAAAAAGACACCAGCACTCCTACCATCATGTAAAACAGTTACAGGTTTCTGTTTCACAGTCATCTGGCAGGACGGTAGTACTTCCCTGGGTGGTTGCTGTCTACCAACCTACTACCCCTGGAACAATGGGCCAAAAATAGGGCATGAAGTGGGTGAAATCTCTGATGCATAAATATCACCTTTGGGTTTTAAGTGTATCCTAACCTAACCACTCTGTAATCTGGCAAAATCACTAATCTAGAACCTTACCGATCCCAATGATGCCAGATTAGTGATGGTCAACCTGTATAAGTTGTTTTTTGTTTATACGTATAACCATAATTAAGTTTGATAAATTTCACACAAAAAGTGGATAATTATCACTTTTACACTTATGGTAAGTACTTCATGGCTTCTCTTAGGCTATGAAGAATGGCTTTGGTGTCATTATTAAGCAAAATTAAGGGTTATTTTTGGGCCACAGTAAACAGCGGATAACTGAAACCTTGGAAACTGGACCAGCAGATATGGTCCTACTGTACTAAACAAATTATTTAGCTTTGAAATTACTCAAAAGGAAGTATTTCAAAGTGAGGAAGTATATCATACAATAACTGCTCCTACCTCAGAGTAAAAAACTTATTTAATATTTTGCAGTACAGGCAAGATTAACTATATAAACCTTCTGTATTTTAAGAGTATTACATCCCTTTGAAATTTCACAAATGCAGAATTCACAAAGAGATACTGTACGTTTATTCACCGGGGAAAAAGTGGGATTAGGTATATGGACTAGACTGAAATATTTTATTCTCCTTCTCTTTACAGCATAAATGGACACTGATAAATGAAAACAGTTCGATTAACTGCAAGATCAGTTAAATGTACTTCAAGCAAGTTAGATCATTATTTTGATAAATTATTGTACTGTACAACATTTGTTGTGCCTGACTATACAGACATCTACATTATTAGTGCTATTAATATTATATTTAGGGAAAAGCACTAAACCTGTAGGGGTCATACAGCACCTGGGGAAATGGAAGGAAATCAAGTTCAATCCAAGGAAAGAGAGGACAAGTACAATTCTGTGGATCAAGAGCCCCTCACCAGCATCAAGGAATCCTCCTCATAAAGAGCTACTTATAATAAAAATATTGTTTATGGAAAGTAAAAGAGAATGTAGAAAAATAAGATAATGTTCAACCAAAGGACCAGAGTTCAGTCCTGGGCAAGTCTAATTACACCTGTTGCCCCAGTTTATCTAGCAGTAACAGGTACCTGGGAGTTAGTCGACTATTATGAGTAAAGTCCTGCGAGGAACAATATACAGTACCTTAGATGGGGTTGAACTCTGAAATAGGCTGTTAGTTTATTTGCTTGTTTATTCATCAGGAACAGCATCCTGACACAGGTCTTCCATATGATGACCCACTCACTGACTCCCAGAGGAAGGTGGCTGATGCAGCACTGGAGGTGCCACTGACAGCCCTATATTAACCCTTTCAGGGTCCAAGGCCAAAATCTGAAGTGGTGCCCCAGTGTCCAAGAATTTTCAAAAAAAAAAAATTGTTATTTTTTCTTATGAAATGGTAGAGAATCTTTTTGTGAATGTAATAAAACAAAAAGTACGAAATTTGATGGAAAATTGACGAAATTATGCTCTTGTGAATTTTGATGTGTCAGCGAAATTTACGAATCGGCGATTTTGCCGACTTTGACTCCCATTTTAGGCCAATTACAATATTCCAGTCGACCAAATTCTCAGCTATTTCACTAGTATTACTTCTATTCTATCGATTGAGCACAAGAAATCGCCAAGTCAACTGTTTCAACTACAAAATAAAGTGACCGGTAATTGGTAATTTGGCCAATTTAACACAAAGTTCAAAATATTCCAATTTCAAAATAGGGTCCAGAATAAACACTGTAGGTATTCCTGGCACTAAACTAACATTTCCTCTGTTCATTAGTTATGTTTTGAGGCTTTACAAATAAATTCCATTTTGATTTTTTATTCACATAATGAATTTTTATTCACACCAAAAAATAGATTTACTGTTATGCAATATTGTAATAATTGTATAAATATCATCACCACATTTGTGAATGTATATTAGACCCACCAGCTGGCGTGTATTAGACGTGTGAGGTCGTTTGTTTACTCTTGAACATCGGCAAAAATTTAACATTTCCGCCACTTTGAGCTCAATTTCAAGCCATTTCCAGTGCTAACACCAATCAAAATTATCTCTATTTCTGTAATATGTCTTCCATTCTATCAAATGAGACCAAGAAATCACAAATACAACTTTAAAAAACATACGAAAAAACACTGCAAAGTCGCTGTTTTAATCGAAAATCATGGTCTCAGTTTTTTTTCTCTCATTATACACAGTGTGCTGCAGGATTTGTTTTATGTGGTGCACACATACCACATAGATGTATTCTCTCATATCTAGGCCCAAATTTACCACTCACAGTTTATCAGAGTGAGCTGAGCTCATGACGTAGATCTACGGTTTGGATCCTGAACGTAAAGCCGTAGATCTACGGGACGGACCCTGAAAAGGTTAAGGGCCCTGTGGTTCTGTTCTATGGCTAGGAGTGGATGACTGCTAGCCTGCAAGTGCAGTGTCATTCACTTTATTGAGCACAGCAGGTCTTCTTGTGCAAATGGGGTATAGCAGTTAAGTACTGTTAGGGATGCATAGCAGGCATCTTCAGTCTGCTGTTATCAATGGCACAGGTCTCAAAACTCAACATACTTATCTCTACTTACAGCAAACCTGACTTAAGGCCACAGCCAGGGAAGTGGGGTGAGCCTAGGTTCTCTACACATATGCTGCTATGTATGATAATCTATGTAATTGTATTTGTATATACCTGAATAAACTTACTAAGGTGGTCAAAATGAACTGAAGTAAAGTAACAGCTCTTATCCTATAAATTCAATGGTAGATAAATGTGTACAAAACTCTAGTAATTATATGAATCATTGATCAGCATATTCAGTGCCAGTGAAGGCCTCTTGATCCAAGGAACTGGAACTACATTGCTTCTCATTTCCCACATGCTGTATGAAAAAGCAGACTGGGTCTTAAAACTGGCCCGAGCATCAGTCAACTGCTGCCAGTATGACTAACAGACTGCTGAGGGCCAGAGGTATGTTTTCACTGCTCAGCTAAGGCACATTGCATTTTCATTTCAACCTTTGTGCAGCAGCTGTGACTTCAGTTTTTCATGACATTTTTTCAGCCCGTTTTTTTTTTTACCCAGCCCAGTGGCCCACCAGACATTTCTCAAATGCCCGTATGGCCAGTCTGCCTCTGGCTGTATGATCCTAGGTGTTTAGCATCCCTCCTTCCCCTTCATGGAATAATAATAAGAATAATACTGAGCTTATATATTATCATATCTTCCTAGAATATCAAAACACCACTAACACCTTCAAACATTATTTATGTATAAATATTTCACATACCATACTACTTATACACATAACTAATGTCTATTACATATGAAATACTATACAAATAATTCTTACTTGTTGTAAATCATCCATGGTGGCAGCCACACGATCAGCAGAGGCATCACCCATCACAACAGCACGAAGAGCTTCCACGCCCACTCGAAAAGCTCCCACAACTTCTCTGAGAATAATAAAAACACATGCTGAATATGTATGAATGCCAGAGATTTATTTATACTGATCTAGTGAAAAAGTGTACAGATACTCCTCAGTTAATGACTGCTTGGACTTACGACCAGCTCTCTGACCAGTTGGTATTGTAAGCTGTATGAGAATTTTGGTCATGGAAACAGCAGCGCATCTCTGCATCAAGCATCTCATCTTGCATCACCCTTTCTCAATCTGTCTCCTTCCTGCAGTCAGTTGGTATTCACTAACCACAGTTAGTAAGTCAAGACAGTAAGTCACTCAGTCCAGTCAGTAAGTCAAGTCAGTCAGTAAGTCAAGTCAGTCAGTAAGTTAAGCCAGTATAGTCAGTCAAGTCAGTACAGTCAAGTCAATAGGTCAGTCAGTCCAATCAGTAAGTCAGTTAGCCAAGTCAGTCAGTCAGTTCATTCAGGTACACATAAGTACAGTTAAATAAATTACTGTACACAGCAGCATATGTAGTCCTTGATTCTGTTCTGTCATTCAAGCAATTACATTTGCTTGGTACATATTTCTTGAAGGACAAGCATCCCTTGAACAGAATCAAGGACTAAATAAGTTTATTTAGGCATAGGTACAGTTATCATACATAGTGTAAATTACCGAGGATAACCCAAAAAAGCCAGACAAAGTGCTATACCATGCTTGTAGATATAAGACATAAGCATTACTGTGGCGAGTAATGCATATTTCCACTTGTGCAGACGTGATGATTCTGCAACTTGCGTAATACCTGTTTGAAAGTCCAGCTGACTTATCAGGTTCATGAGCAGCTCTCTCTCTGAGACAGAGAGAGAAAGAGGCCAGCTAGCTAGCAGCCGAAAATGTCAGTCAGTCAGTTTATTCAGGTAAACATGCTGATAATGGGAACCTTCTAGAAAGCTATACCTAAGACCCCTACCCCTACAAGTCCTTCCATTTCCTCGCTGTCATCTTCCTTACCCGGGCCCTCTACAGCTCCTGATAACCCTGCTGATAACTCCGATGATGACACTGATGACTTTTTCTTTATTCAGAATAAATAAAAACAATTACCTGTATTTACAGTATGCAAACCTATGTATATTAGAGCCGATTTCTACTATTTGGTATTTACATTATACAGTACACTACTGTATAAACATTTAAAAATACAGTGGAACCCCCATATCCACTGATTCTGTATCTGCAGTTTCACTTATCCACAGTTTACTGTGGCCCAAAAATACCTCTTAATTTTGCATAATAATGGCCCCAATATGCAAAAATAGAGAAGCTGGCAGTTCTTCAAAGCCTAAGAGAAGTCATGAAGTGCTTCCCATCAGTGAAAAAGTGATACTTCTCCACTTATTGTCCATAATTTGTCAATTAAACTTTATAACAGATATGTATAGGTAGTAGGTTGGTAGACAGCAACCACCCAGGGAAGTACTACCGTCCTGCCAGATGACTGTGAAACAGAAACCTGTAACTGTTTTGCATGATGGTAGGATTGCTGGTTTCTTTTTCTGTCTCATAAACACGCTAGATAACAGGGATATCTTGATACTCCTACTTACACTTTGGTCACACTTCACAGACACGCACATACATATATACATACATACATCTAGGTTTTTCTCCTTTTTCTAAATAGCTCTTGTTCCTCCTTATTTCTTCTATTGTCCATGGGGAAGTGGAAAAGAATCTTTCCTCCGTAAGCCATGCGTGTTGTATGAGTCGACTAAAATGCCGGGAGCAATGGGCTAGTAACCCCTTCTCCTGTAGACATTTACTAAAAAAGAGAAGAAAAACTTTATAAAACTGGGATGCTTAAATGTGCATGGATGTAGTGCGGATGACAAGAAACAGATGATTGCTGATGTTATGAATGAAAAGAAGTTAGATGTCCTGGCCCTAAGCGAAACAAAGCTGAAGGGGGTAGGGGAGTTTCGGTGGGGGGAAATAAATGGGATTAAATCTGGAGTATCTGAGAGAGTTAGAGCAAAGGAAGGGGTAGCAGTAATGTTGAATGATCAGTTATGGAAGGAGAAAAGAGAATATGAATGTGTAAATTCAAGAATTATGTGGATTAAAGTAAAGGTTGGATGCGAGAAGTGGGTCATAATAAGCGTGTATGCACCTGGAGAAGAGAGGAATGCAGAGGAGAGAGAGAGATTTGGGGAGATGTTAAGTGAATGTATAGGAGCCTTTGAACCAAGTGAGAGAGTAATTGTGGTAGGGGACCTGAATGCTAAAGTAGGAGAAACTTTTAGAGAGGGTGTGGTAGGTAAGTTTGGGGTGCCAGGTGTAAATGATAATGGGAGCCCTTTGATTGAACTTTGTATAGAAAGGGGTTTAGTTATAGGTAATACATATTTTAAGAAAAAGAGGATAAATAAGTATACAAGATATGATGTAGGGTGAAATGACAGTAGTTTGTTGGATTATGTATTGGTAGATAAAAGACTGTTGAGTAGACTTCAGGATGTACATGTTTATAGAGGGGCCACAGATATATCAGATCACTTTCTAGTTGTAGCTACACTGAGAGTAAAAGGTAGATGGGATACAAGGAAAATAGAAGCATCAGGGAAGAGAGAGGTGAAGGTTTATAAACTAAAAGAGGAGGCAGTTAGGGTAAGATATAAACAGCTATTGGAGGATAGATGGGCTAATGAGAGCATAGGCAATGGGGTCGAAGAGGTATGGGGTAGGTTTAAAAATGTAGTGTTAGAGTGTTCAGCAGAAGTGTGGTTACAGGAAAGTGGGTGCGGGAGGGAAGAGGAGCGATTGGTGGAATGATGATGTGAAGAGAGTAGTAAGGGAGAAAAAGTTAGCATATGAGAAGTTTTTACAAAGTAGAAGTGATGCAAGGAGGGAAGAGTATATGGAGAAAAAGAGAGAGGTTAAGAGAGTGGTGAAGCAATGTAAAAAGAGAGCAAATGAGAGAGTGGGTGAGATGTTATCAACAAATTTTGTTGAAAATAAGAAAAAGTTTTGGAGTGAGATTAACAAGTTAAGAAAGCCTAGAGAACAAATGGATTTGTCAGTTAAAAATAGGAGAGGAGAGTTATTAAATGGAGAGTTGGAGGTATTGGGAAGATGGAGGGAATATTTTGAGGAATTGTTAAATGTTGATGAAGATAGGGAAGCTGTGATTTCGTGTATAGGGCAAGGAGGAACAACATCTTGTAGGAGTGAGGAAGAGCCAGTTGTGAGTGTGGGGGAAGTTCGTGAGGCAGTAGGTAAAATGAAAGGGGGTAAGGCAGCCGGGATTGATGGGATAAAGATAGAAATGTTAAAAGCAGGTGGGGATATAGTTTTGGAGTGGTTGGTGCAATTATTTAATAAATGTATGGAAGAGGGTAAGGTACCTAGGGATTGGCAGAGAGCATGCATAGTTCCTTTGCATAAAGGCAAAGGGGATAAAAGAGAGTGCAAAAATTACAGGGGGATAAGTCTGTTGAGTATACCTGGCAAAGTGTATGGTAGAGTTATTATTGAAAGAATTAAGAGTAAGACGGAGAATAGGATAGCAGATGAACAAGGAGGCTTTAGGAAAGGTAGGGGGTGTGTGGACCAGGTGTTTACAGTGAAACATATAAGTGAACAGTATTTAGATAAGGCTAAAGAGGTCTTTGTGGCATTTATGGATTTGGAAAAGGCGTATGACAGGGTGGATAGGGGCGCAATGTGGCAGATGTTGCAGGTGTATGGTGTAGGAGGTAGGTTACTGAAAGCAGTGAAGAGTTTTTACGAGGATAGTGAGGCTCAAGTTAGAGTATGTAGGAAAGAGGGAAATTATTTCCCAGTAAAAGTAGGCCTTAGACAAGGATGTGTGATGTCACCGTGGTTGTTTAATATATTTATAGATGGGGTTGTAAAAGAAGTAAATGCGAGGGTCTTGGCAAGAGGTGTAGAGTTAAAAGATAAAGAATCACACATAAAGTGGGAGTTGTCACAGTTGCTCTTTGCTGATGACACTGTGCTCTTGGGAGATTCTGAAGAGAAGTTGCAGAGATTGGTGGATGAATTTGGTAGGGTGTGCAAAAGAAGAAAATTGAAAGCGAATACAGGAAAAAGTAAGGTTATGAGGATAACAAAAAGATTAGGTGATGAAAGATTGGATATCAGATTGGAGGGAGAGAGTATGGAGGAGGTGAATGTATTCAGATATTTGGGAGTGGACGTGTCAGCGGATGGGTCTATGAAAGATGAGGTGAATCATAGAATTGATGAGGGGAAAAGGGTGAGTGGTGCACTTAGGAGTCTGTGGAGATAAAGAACTTTGTCCTTGGAGGCAAAGAGGGGAATGTATGAGAGTATAGTTTTACCAACACTCTTATATGGGTGTGAAGCATGGGTGATGAATGTTGCAGCGAGGAGAAGGCTGGAGGCAGTGGAGATGTCATGTCTGAGGGCAATGTGTGGTGTGAATATAATGCAGAGAATTCGTAGTTTGGAAGTTAGGAGGAGGTGCGGGATTACCAAAACTGTTGTCCAGAGGGCTGAGGAAGGGTTGTTGAGGTGGTTCGGACATGTAGAGAGAATGGAGCGAAACAGAATGACTTCAAGAGTGTATCAGTCTGTAGTGGAAGGAAGGCGGCGGGGTAGGGGTCGGCCTAGGAAAGGTTGGAGGGAGGGGGTAAAGGAGGTTTTGTGTGCGAGGGGCTTGGACTTCCAGCAGGCATGCATGAGCGTGTTTGATAGGAGTGAATGGAGACAAATGGTTTTTAATACTTGACGTGCTGTTGGAGTGTGAGCAAAGTAACATTTATGAAGGGATTCAGGGAAACCGGCAGGCCGGACTTGAGTCCTGGAGATGGGAAGTACAGTGCCTGCACTCTGAAGGAGGGGTGTTAATGTTGCAGTTTAAAAACTGTAGTGTAAAGCACCCTTCTGGCAAGACAGTGATGGAGTGAATGATGGTGAAAGTTTTTCTTTTTCGGGCCACCCTGCCTTGGTGGGAATCGGCCAGTGTGATAATAAAAAAAAAAAAAAATGTTAAACCTAAAACCCAATCTAACAGAATACTCCATTAGACTGAATGTACAGCAATGCATGCAACCATTTATTTATTTTATTTATTTATTTATTTATTTATTTCCAATTTGAGCACACATACAGAGGTACAAAAAAATACAGATAAGAGCAGTATGCCAAAGCCACTTATACTATGCATAGCATTACGGGCTGGCTTAAAATTAACTTAAGATTAACTAAGCAATGATGAAATCAGTGATAAAACATTAATGTAAACAGATTACTATAAAGCACAAGTGAGTATTACAAAGACAGGTCATATGGTTGCATTCAGTTAGGTAGTGATTCTGTTAGGTAGTGTATTTAAAAAATAATAAAGTTAGATTCGGTTTTAGGTTTAACATTTATGTGATATAATTGTGAGAAACATTTAAGATATACAATTTATAAGGTTCAGTTATTCAGTATTTATTTGGTTTTGGGTGAGTAAGTGATCTTTGAGAAGAGACTTGAATTTATAAACAGGTAGTGTTTCTTTTATATTTACAGGTAATGAATTCCAGATTTTAGGGCCTTTTATGTGCATTGAGTTTTTGCATAGTGTGAGATGGACACGAGGAACATCAAAGAGTGATCTGTGCCTTGTGTTATGGTCATGTGTTCTGTTGAGGTTGGCAAGGAGATGTTTGAGGGGAGGGTTAATATCAGAGTTAAGTGTTCTATGTATGTAATAGGTGCAGTAATAAGTATGGATGTTTTGTATGGTGAGTAGGTTTAGTGTATTAAATATTGGTGGAGTGTGCTGCCTGTAGTGAGAATTTGTTATCATTCTAACTGCAGCCTTTTGTTGAGTAATTAGTGGTCTGAGATGGTTAATTGTTGTTGAGCCCCATGCACAAATTCCATAGGTGAGATAGGGGTAAATAAGAGAGTGATATAGGGCCAGGAGGGCTGACTGTGGAACATAGTACCGTATCTTCGATAGTATGCCTACAGTCTTGGAAATTTTCTTAGAAATTTGTTGTATATGTGTATGAAATTTGAGTCTATTATCAAGGTGGATTCCTAAGAATTTTCCCTCTGTTAGTTTTGTGATAGGTGATCCGTTTATCATTATGTTAAGAGGGACATCTGTAGCTCTGTTACCAAACTGAATGAAGTAGGTTTTGTCAATGTTTAGTGTAAGTTTGTTAGTCCTCATCCAGGTAGATATTTTCTGTAATTCGGTATTTACAGTATTGGCTAGCATGACTGGGCTCGGGTGAGAGAAAACGTATGTAGTGTCATCTGCAAATAGTGTGGGTTTGAGTAATTGCGAAGCATTTGGAAGGTCATTTATGTATAGGAGAAAGAGAAGAGGGCCAAGGACACTTCCCTGTGGGACACCAACTGTAATTGGTTGCGCAGAAGAGTTTGCCTCATTTGCGTACACATATTGGCTTCTGTTGCTGAGGTATGACTTGAGGTAGTTGAGGGAGTGTCCTCTTATACCATAGTGTGACAATTTTACGTGGAGCAAGTCATGGTCAACTGTACCAAAAGCTTTACGTAAGTCAATGAAGATCCCCAGTGGGACTTCTTTTTTTCTCTATTGCAGTGTATATATGTTCTAGCATGTGTATAATAGCATCATTAGTATTTTTATTAGGCCTGAATCCAAATTGGCAGGGGCTGAGTATGTTTTGGGAGATAAGGTAGGAGTAGATTCGTTTATGAATTAATTTTTCAAAGATTTTTGAGAGAGGGTGTAAGTTGGATATTGGCCTATAGTTATTCAACTCTGTTTGGTCTCCTCCTTTGTGGATCGGGGTGAGCCTTGCTATTTTGAGTACTGTAGGGAAGGTGGAGGATTCAATGGATTTGTTAAAGAGTATTGCAATGATTGGTGATAGCACTTGTGACACTTTTTTGTATATAAAGGGTGGTAAGGTATTTAAATCTCCTGCTTTGTTTTTTAGTGCGTTGATAATAAGGGAGACTTTGTATGGGTTAGTCGGAGCTAGGAACAGTGTGTTCGGGTAGTTGCCGGTGAGGTAGTCATTTGGTGGGGTATCTGAGCTTGGGATTTTATTGGCAAGGTTTTGTCCTATAGTGGAGAAGAAATCATTGAGTCTGTTTGCTGTTTCTGTTGGTGGGAGTTGGGGTTCATCTGATTTTGCTAATTTTATTTCGCTATTTCGTGATATCTTTTTTGTTCCCAGAATTTCTGATAGGGTTTTCCAGGTCTTTTTTATATCACCTCGTAAGTTGGATAATCTGTTCTCATAATACAATTTTTTTGCCCTTCTTGTCAGGCTGGTTAGGATTGACGAGTAACGTTTTGTTTGGTCTCTGGTTATGTGACCCATTCTGTACTGTTTTTCATATTGGTGTTTTGTATTTATGGATTTGAGAATGCTGGGTGTTAGCCAGGGACTGTTCAGTCTCTTTGCTGTCATCTGTTTAGTTTTTTTAGGGCAGTGCTTGTTATAGAGGTATTGGTTTTTTTTTAGAAAATTATTAATACATTCGTCAATATCTGTATAGGTTTCTAGCTCAGTGTGCCAATCAATGTTTGCTATTGCTGTTGTGAAGTTATTAATGGCTGCCTCATTGTGAAGTCTGAAGGTGACTTTAGTAGTGTCTTGGGGTAGTTTACCAAGAGTTGTTATGAGGAAAGTAGGGTAGTGGTCTGTGGTATTATCTGTAATTATGCCTGATTTTAAAGGGGATATGGTGTTGGTCCAGATGTGGTCAAGTAGGGAAACACTAGTCTCTGTAACTCTTGTAGGTTTTGTTACTGTTGGTAGTAACATACAGTTACTCATTGTGTTTGTGAATTCAGTAACGTGTGGGTCCTGGTCTTGCAGGAGATTTATATTGAAGTCACCTGAGAGTAGTAAGTGATCTTTGTTCATGCGTGCATCAGTTATCATACTTCCTAGATTTTGACTAAATTGGCCAATGTTTGACTGTGGAACTCTGTAGATGTTTATCAATGTGAGAGGTTTTTGTAGGTACTTGGATTTGAATTTAGCTATTATATATTCCCCATGTTCATCCCTTGTGCAAGTATTAGTGATACATTGTAGTTGGTCTGAGTAATATATGGCTGTGCCACCCCCTTGTTGGTCTGGCCTACAGTTGTGTATGGCTGTGTAACCAGGAATGGCATAGACATCTGTACTATCAGGCTTTAGCCAGGTTTCAGTTAGTGTAATGATGGACATATTGGCATGTAAGGAATTTAGTAATGCTATGAGGTCATTGTAATGCTTGCTTAAAGATCTGATATTGTAGTTAAAGATAGTTATGTTGTTGTTGGCACTGAGAAGTGCCTTTGATTGTTCTGCAGTGTAATAATTACAGTAACTGTTTGATTCATTTAAGTCATTAAATAAGAGGTTGGTATCAGGATCAATGCTTGTAATCATAAGATTTGTAGTGAATCTTTAGTTTGAATTAAGTATAAAACAAAGTAAATAGTCTTAAGCTAAAAAATAGCACCTGGATTATTTAACAAATGTAAAATAATGAGCTAAGGGACTAATACAAATAAAGTGATGATCAAATAGTGGAGCTTGGGAATATGGTAGTAGGTAGTACTATAAAGGTAATTTTTTTAAAGTTAGAATTATAGTATAAAATTATAATATAAAAGGGACTAATATAGGTTGTGGTGAACAATAAAGTGGTAATCAAATAAATGAGCTTTGGAATATAATGGCAAAATTGTGAACTTATTCTACTTTAGCACCTAAGAATAGCACCTTGATTATTTTAACAATTGTGAATATATAAACTAGGATAGTTATATAAAGCTAAAATAAAGGAGAAAATATATAAGGGACTAAAATTAAGTAATGGTAAGCAAAGTTAAATGGACAGATGGTAGGAATTATAATATAAACTTATAATATAAAAATACAATTTGAAATGGTACTTGCAATTGCACTAGAGTCTGGTATAGGTTGTTGACAAGATCAAGATTATAACTAGATTTAAATTGACAAAATAAAATTCACAATTAAAGTACCAAAAGAATAATAGTAAAAAAATAACAATGGTAATGTCTTGGTTATAATATGATAGTAAGAGGGTAGACAGGTACACAGGTACAAGGGATAATATAAAGGTTGGGGTTGAATATAAAAACTTGAAAATTTGGCTACAAAATGTTATGGGAAGTATAAAATAATGTTTAATGTACAAAAGTAAAATTGACTGGTAGTAAATATGGTGTTTAATAAAGTTTTAGTAAGTAATAATGATTACAAAAAAGTGAAAAAGTAATGTTTATTTCATTCAATATTGCACTGGTAGTTATACTTGAGGTTATATGGCAGTACAAGGTAACTAAAAGTAATCTAGGATAGTAAATGTGGTATTAAAACAGGTAAAGGTAATTAGACAAGTAATGGTTATTAAATGTCAAAAATGTTAAGAGTAAATTGAAATTTTAGTAAAAATGATATTTATTAATTTTAGTAAGTAATATCAATTGATAGTATTTAAAAAAATATGAGGTAGTAATATGGACAGAGAAAGTATCAATTCAGCTAATGTTTAAGCAAACAAAGTAAATAAGAAAATCACATAAGGTGACTTATGCTTACTAGTAAAATCACAAAATGAGGTAGTTGATTATTTAATTACTAAGAGATTGTACAATGAAATTTAAACAATAATGGAGCAAAACGTACACTACACTATGTAGGCTTTTAGGTTGGACATTGTTTAGTTGTTCTCTGTAAGATTAGTATCCCTGAGAAATCGTGATAGATCATTCTCGTTCGTGATTGTGTACAGTTGACCTACATTTGTTTTCCTAACTAGAATTTTCCCATCCCGTGTGAAGCATTGGTGTATTGTGTCATTATTCTCTCGCTTAAGTTTTCTGACTCTATACAGGAGGTTCTGACGTTTTTTGGTAAGACACTCGTTTATGTATACCTCTTTCTTTACTTTAATAGATGCAATAATTAAGTCTTTTTTCCTGTCATGTGAGTGGAATCTAAGCATAACACTTTTTCTACCACGGGATCCTAGTAACCTGGCTTCTTTTATTTCTGACTCTGGTACAATAACACTTGTTTGGTCCTTTATGATCTGCAGAGTAATTTCTTTACTGTTTGTTTTGTTCATATCACTGGGAAAAAGTGGACTGTTAACTATTACTGCGTCCGATAGTTTATCTTGTTCCGTTTTATCTTCTTGGAGAGCAAAGTAGTCACTGAACTGGTTATCTAAGTTGTTCTTCCATTCTTTTACTGCTTCTTCAACCTTTGTATTAAGAGATATTATTTGTTGGGTATGGCTATCTATGACTGTTTGGATGGTCTTGTCACAGTTAGTCATTCCTGGTGTTGATAACTTTTGTTCAAGACTGAGGATTTTGTTTTCGAGTTGTGTCATCCTGGTGTCTTGTTTTGTTAGTGTCTCTCGAAGATTCATATTTTCAATAACTAAGTTGGAGATGCATGACTTTAGGGTATCTGGATCGTTGGTCATACCTGAGAGACTACTTGGTAGGTTGAATCCAGGAAAGAGAGGGGAGGATGGACTGGTGGCAGCCATGTTTGTTGTTACTGTTGTGGTGTCGCCTTGAGTGGTGGTGAGTGGGGTGGTTGCTGGGCTGGCGTCCTCCTGACTACACTTGTTGAATAGTTGATTTTTCGGTGTTTTCTTGCTGGCCTTGGTGCTATTTCCTCTTAGATTGCGCCTCATAATACTACAGGAATTGTTGTAGTTAAGAAGAAATTGTAGTATACAAAGCTTAGGGTTACGTTGTTCGGCTGGCAGCGGGGTGTTGCTTTCGGTTTGTTTGCAGTCTTCCTTTGATCTCTATTTTTTCGATTTGTAGGTTTCACTGTTGGTAATCTTTGGTCATTCTGGGTGCTACGTTGGGTAGTGCAGTTTTGCTTGTAACTAGGTCATCATAGGAGCATTGGTAGCTCTGGTAGTTGGAGAAAAGTACGGAGCTTGGAAGTCGCTGTTGCCGCTGCCGCTGCTGATATTAGTGAATTTACCAAATGACCTGTCTTTGTAATACTCATTTGTGCTTTATAGTTATCTGTTTACAATAATGTCTTATCACTGATTTCATCATTGCTTAGTTAATCTTAAGTTAATTTTAAGCCAGCCAGTAATGCTATGCATATAAGTGGCTTTGGCATGCTGCTCTTACCTGTATTTTTTCTACCTCTGTATGTATGCTCAAATTACTAAATAAAAAAATAAATAAATAAATAAATAAATAATAATAATCACTGAGTCTCATTAAATGTTGTATATTACGTTAATATACACATTTTCATTAATCCATCCATGATATTTTTTTTCAAAATTATATAATAAACACGATACATAACATAAAAAGATGATAAATACACCCTACAATAGAATAAATAAATATAAATATGAGATGTGGTAGCCAGATAACTTGTACAAGTGACGCCAAGAATAACATTTTCTCTAATCTAACATAAGAGAAAATGTGTTACTGGGGGTAACTGTAGAAAATTATTCCTTTCGTATGTATGTAAGTAAGTTTATTCAGGTATACACAAATACAGTTACATAGATTATCATACATAACAACATATGTGTAGAGAACCTAGGATAACCCAAAAAAGTCAGAGTGACTTTTTTCCATTGCCTTCACTCAGAGCATCATTTCTTCTCAAAATGATGTTACATGAGAATGGGAGTGTTCTTCTTTATTTATTCTACCGTATCAATGTAGAGACAACCTGTACACAATGTAACTTGTACACAAACCAGACGTGTACACTTTGTTTACTTAGCTCAGCGGCGGCAGCGGCAGCAGCGACTTCCAAGCTCCGTACTTTTCTCCAACTACCAGAGCTACCAATGCTCCTATGATGACCTAGTTACAAGCAAAACTGCACTACCCAACGTAGCACCCAGAATGATCAAAGATTACCAACAGTGAAACCTACAAATCAAAAATAATAGAGATCAAAGGAAGACTGCACACAAACCGAAAGCAACACCCCGCTGCCAGCCGAACAACGTAACCCTAAGCTTTGTATACTACAACTTCTTCTTAACTACAACAATTCCTGTAGTATTATGAGGCGCAATCTAAGAGGAAACAGCACCAAGGCCAGCAAGAAAACACCGAAAAATCAACTATTCAACAAATGTAGCCAGGAGGACGCCGGCTCAGCAACCACCCCACTCACCACCGCTCAAGGCCACACCACAACAATAACAACAAACATGGCTGCCACCAGCCCATCCTCCCCTCTCTTCCCCGGATTCAACCTACCAAGTAGTCTCTCAGGTATGACCAACGATCCAGATACCTTAAAGACATGCATCTCCAACTTAGCTATTGAAAATATGAATCTTCAAGAGACGCTAACAAAACAAGACACCAGGATGACACAACTCGAGAACAAAATCCTCAGTCTTGAACAAAAGTTATCAACACCAGGAATGACTAACTGTGACAAGACCATCCAAACAGTCATAAATAGCCATACCCAACAAATAATATCTCTTAATACAAAGGTTGAAGAAGCAGTAAAAGACTGGAAGAACAACTTAGATAACCAGTTCAGTGACTACTTTGCTCTCCAAGAAGATAAAACTGAACAAGATAAACTATCGGACGCAGTAATAGTTAACAGTCCACTTTTTCCCAGTGATATGAACCAAACAAACAGTAAAGAAATTACTCTGCAGATCATAAAGGACCAAACAAGTGTTATTGTACCAGAGTCTGAAATAAAAGAAGCCAGGTTACTAGGATCCCATGGTAGAAAAAGTGTTATGCTTAGATTCCACTCACATGACAGAAAAAAAGACTTAATTATTGCATCTATTAAAGTAAAGAAAGAGGTATACATAAACGAGTGTCTTACCAAAAAACGTCAGAACCTCCTGTATAGAGTCAGAAAACTTAAGCGGGAGAATAACGACACAATACACCAATGCTTCACACGGGATGGGAAAATTCTTGTTAGGAAAACAAATGTAGGTCAACTGTACACAATCACGAACGAGAATGATCTATCACGATTTCTCAGGGATACTAATCTTACAGAGAATAACTAAACAATGTCCAACTTAAAAGCCTACGTAGTGTAGTGTATGTTTTGCTCCATTATTGTTCAAATTTCATTGTACAATCTCTTAGTAATTAAATAATCAACTACCTCATTTAGTGATTTTACTAGTAAGCATAACTCACCTTATGTGATTTTTCTTATTTACTATTGTTCGCTTAAACATTAGCTGAATTGATACTTTCTCTGTCCATATTACTACCTCATATTTTTTTAAATACTATCAATTGATATTACTTACTAAAATTAATAATTATCATTTTTACTAAAATTTCAATTTACTCTTAACATTTTTGACATTTAATAACCATTACTTGTCTAATTACCTTTACCTGTTTTAATACCACATTTACTATCTTAGATTACTCTTAATTACCTTGTGCTGCCATATAACCAAGTATAACTACCAGTGCAATATTGAATGAAATAAACATTACTTTTTCACTTTTTTGTAATCATTATTACTTACTAAAATTTTATTAAACACCATATTTACTACCAGTCAATTTTACTTTTGTACATTAAACATTATCTTATACTTCCCATAACATTTTGTTGCCAAATTTTCAAGTTTGTATATTCAACCCCAACCTTTATATTATCCTTTGTACCTGTGTACCTGGGTACCTGTCTACCATCTTACTATCATATTATAACCAAGACATTACCATTGTTATTTTTTTACTATTATTCTTTTGGTACTTTAATTGTGAATTTTATTTTGTCAATTTAAATCTAGTTATAATCTTGATCTTGTCAACAACCTATACCAGACTCTAGTGCAATTGCAAGTACCATTTCAAATTGTATTTTTATATTATAAGTTTATATTATAATTCCTACCATCTGTCCATTTAACTTTGTTTACCATTACTTAATTTTAGTCCCTTATATATTTTCTCCTTTATTTTAGCTTTATATAACTACCCTAGTTTATATATTCACAATTGTTAAAATAATCAAGGTGCTATTCTCAGGTGCTAAAGTAGAATAAGTTCACAATTTTGCCATTATATTCCAAAGCTCATTTATTTGATTACCACTTTATTGTTCACCACAACCTATATTAGTCCCTTTTATATTATAATTTTATACTATAATTCTAACTTTAAAAAATTACCTTTATAGTACTACCTACTATCATATTCCCAAGCTCCATTATTTGATCATCTCTTTATTTGTATTAGTCCCTTTTATATTGTCTCCTTTATTTTAGCTTAAAAAAAAAAACTACGTTAGCTCATTATTTTACATTTGTAAATAATTCAGGTGCTATTTTTTAGCTTAAGACTATTTACTCTGTTTTGTACTTAATTCTAACTATAGATTCACTACAAATCTTATGATTACAAGCATTGATCCTGATACCAACCTCTTATTTAATGACTTAAATAAATCAAACAGTTACTGTAATTACTACACTGCAGAACAATCAAAGGCACTTCTCAGTGCCAACAACAACATAACTATCTTTAACTACAATATCAGATCTTTAAGCAAGCATTACGATGACCTCATAGCATTACTAAATTCCTTACATGCCAATATGTCCATCATTACACTAACTGAAACCTGGCTAAAGCCTGATAGTACAGATGTCTATGCCATTCCTGGTTACACAGCCATACACAACTGTAGGCCAGACCAACAAGGGGGTGGCACAGCCATATACTACTCAGACCAACTAGAATGTATCACTAATACTTGCACAAGGGATGAACATGGGGAATATATAATAGCTAAATTCAAATCCAAATACCTACAAAAACCTCTCACACTGATAAACATCTACAGAGTTCCACAGTCAAACATTAGCCAATTTAGTCAAAACCTAGGAAGTATGATAACTGATGCACGCATGAACAAAGATCACTTACTACTCTCAGGTGACTTCAATATAAATCTCCTGCAAGACCAGGACCCACACGTTACTGAATTCACAAACACAATGAGTAACTGTATGTTACTACCAACAGTAACAAAACCTACAAGAGTTACAGAGACTAGTGTTTCCCTACTTGACCACATCTGGACCAACACCATATCCCCTTTAAAATCAGGCATAATTACAGATAATACCACAGACCACTACCCTACTTTCCTCATAACAACTCTTGGTAAACTACCCCAAGACACTACTAAAGTCACCTTCAGACTTCACAATGAGGCAGCCATTAATAACTTCACAACAGCAGTAGCAAACATTGATTGGCACACTGAGCTAGAAATCTATACAGATATTGACAAATGTATTAATAATTTTCTAAAAAAGACCCAATATGTACCTCTATAACAAGCACTGCCCTAAAAAAACTAAACAGATGACAGCTAAGAGACTGAACAGTCCCTGGCTAACACCCAGCATTCTCAAATCCATAAATACAAAACACCAATATGAAAAACAGTACAGAATGGGTCACATAACCAGAGACCAAACAAAACGTTACTCGTCAATCCTAACCAGCCTGATAAGAAGGGCAATAAAATTGTATTATGAGAACAGATTATCCAACTTACGAGGTGGTATAAAAAAGACCTGGAAAACCCTATCAGAAATTCTGGGAACAAAAAAGATATCACGAAATAGCGAAATAAAATTAGCAAAATCAGATGAACCCCAACTTCCACCAACAGAAACAGCAAACAGACTCAATGATTTCTTCTCCACTATAGGACATAACCTTGCCAATAAAATCCCAAGCTCAGATACCCCACCAAATGACTACCCCACCGGCAACTACCCGAACACACTGTTCCTAGCTCCGACTAACCCATACGAAGTCTCCCTTATTATCAACGCACTAAAAAACAAGGCAGGAGATTTAAATACCTTACCACCCTTTATATACAAAAAACTGTCACAAGTGCTATCACCAATCATTGCAACACTCTTTAACAAATCCATAGAATCCTCCACCTTCCCTACAGTACTCAAAATAGCAAGGGTCACCCCGATCCACAAAGGAGGAGACCAAACAGAGTTGAATAACTATAGGCCAATATCCAACTTACACCCTCTCTCAAAAATCTTCGAAAAATTAATTCATAAACGAATCTACTCCTACCTTATCTCCCAAAACATACTCAACCCCTGCCAATTTGGATTCAGGCCTAATAAAAATACTAATGATGCTATTATACACATGCTAGAACATATATACACTGCAATAGAGAAAAAAGAAGTCCCACTGGGGATCTTCATTGACTTACATAAAGCTTTTGATACAGTTGACCATGACTTGCTCCACGTAAAATTGTCACACTATGGTATAAGAGGGCACTCACTCAACTACCTCAAGTCATACCTCAGCAACAGAAGCCAATATGTGTACGCAAATGGGGCAAACTCTTCTGCGCAACCAATTACAGTTGGTGTCCCACAGGGAAGTGTCCTTGGCCCTCTTCTCTTTCTCCTATACATAAATGACCTTCCAAATGCTTCGCAATTACTCAAACCCACACTATTTGCAGATGACACTACATACGTCTTCTCTCACCCGAGCCCAGTCACGCTAGCCAATACTGTAAATACCGAATTACAGAAAATATCTACCTGGATGAGGACTAACAAACTTACACTAAACATTGACAAAACCTACTTCATTTAGTTTGGTAACAGAGCTACAGATATCCCTCTTAACATAATGATAAACGGATCACCTATCACAAAGCTAACAGAGGGAAAATTCTTAGGAATCCACCTTGATAATAGACTCAAATTTCATACACATATACAACAAATTTCTAAGAAAATTTCCAAGACTGTAGGCATACTATCGAAGATACGGTACTATGTTCCACAGTCAGCCCTCCTGGCCCTATATCACTCTCTTATTTACCCCTATCTCACCTATGGAATTTGTGCATGGGGCTCAACAACAATTAACCATCTCAGACCACTAATTACCCAACAAAAGGCTGCAGTTAGAATGATAACAAATTCTCACTACAGGCAGCACACTCCACCAATATTCAATACACTAAACCTACTCACCATACAAAACATCCATACTTATTACTGCACCTATTACATACATAGAACACTTAACTCTGATATTAACCCTCCCCTCAAACATCTCCTTGCCAACCTCAACAGAACACATGACCATAACACAAGGCACAGATCACTCTTTGATGTTCCTCGTGTCCATCTCACACTATGCAAAAACTCAATGCACATAAAAGGCCCTAAAATCTGGAATTCATTACCTGTAAATATAAAAGAAACACTACCTGTTTATAAATTCAAGTCTCTTCTCAAAGATCACTTACTCACCCAAAACCAAATAAATACTGAATAACTGAACCTTATAAATTGTATATCTTAAATGTTTCTCACAATTATATCACATAAATGTTAAACCTAAAACCCAATCTAACTTTATTATTTTTTAAATACACTACCTAACAGAATACTCCATACGACTGAATGTACAACAATGCATGCAACCATATGACCTGTCTTTGTAATACTCATTTGTGCTTTATAGTTATCTGTTTACAATAATGTATTATCACTGATTTCATCATTGCTTAGTTAATTTTAAGCCAGCCCGAAATGCTATGCATAGTATAAGTGGCTTTGGCATGCTGCTCTTATCTGTATTTTTTTTTGTACCTCTATATGTATGCTCAAATTGTCAATAAATAAATAAATAAATAAATAAATAAATAAACTTACCTTCGCCTTGTTTGTTTACATAACTCTGCGCCTGTACTCTCTCATGCACTCATTCTTTCTCTCTCTCATTTATTCGTTTTATTTCATTTACTTACTCCTGACCCTACATTAAGACTACAAATATTTTAAGAAGAGGATAAATAAGTGTACACGATATGATGTAGGGCGAAATGACAGTAGTTTGTTGGATTATGTATTGGTAGATAAAAGACTGTTGAGTAGACTTCAGGATGTACATGTTTATAGAGGGGCCACAGATATATCAGATCACTTTCTAGTTGTAGCTACACTGAGAGTAAAAGGTAGATGGGATACAAGGAGAATAGAAGCATCAGGGAAGAGAGAGGTAAAGGTTTATAAACTAAAAGAGGAGGCAGTTAGGGTAAGATATAAACAGCTATTGGAGGATAGGTATATGGAGAAAAAGAGAGAAGTTAAGAGAGTGGTGAAGCAATGTAAAAAGAGAGCAAATGAGAGAGTGGGTGAGATGTTATCAACAAATTTTGTTGAAAATAAGAAAAAGTTTTGGAGTGAGATTAACAAGTTAAGAAAGCCTAGAGAACAAATGGATTTGTCAGTTAAAAATAGGAGAGGAGAGTTATTAAATGGAGAGTTAGAGGTATTGGGAAGATGGAAGGAATATTTTGAGGAATTGTTAAATGTTGATGAAGATAGGGAAGCTGTGATTTCGTGTATAGGGCAAGGAGGAATAACATCTTGTAGGAGTGAGGAAGAGCCAGTTGTGAGTGTGGGGGAAGTTCGTGAGGCAGTAGGTAAAATGAAAGGGGGTAAGGCAGCCGGGATTGATGGGATAAAGATAGAAATGTTAAAAGCAGGTGGGGATATAGTTTTGGAGTGGTTGGTGCAATTATTTAATAAATGTATGGAAGAGGGTAAGGTACCTAGGGATTGGCAGAGAGCATGCATAGTTCCTTTGTATAAAGGCAAAGGGGATAAAAGAGAGTGCAAAAATTATAGGGGGATAAGTCTGTTGAGTGTACCTGGTAAAGTGTATGGTAGAGTTATAATTGAAAGAATTAAGAGTAAGACGGAGAATAGGATAGCAGATGAACAAGGAGGCTTTAGGAAAGGTAGGGGGTGTGTGGACCAGGTGTTTACAGTGAAACATATAAGTGAACAGTATTTAGATAAGGCTAAAGAGGTCTTTGTGGCATTTATGGATTTGGAAAAGGCGTATGACAGGGTGGATAGGGGGGCAATGTGGCAGATGTTGCAAGTGTATGGTGTAGGAGGTAGGTTACTGAAAGCAGTGAAGAGTTTTTACGAGGATAGCGAGGCTCAAGTTAGAGTATGTAGGAAAGAGGGAAATTTTTTCCCAGTAAAAGTAGGCCTTAGACAAGGATGTGTGATGTCACCGTGGTTGTTTAATATATTTATAGATGGGGTTGTAAGAGAAGTAAATGCGAGGGTCTTGGCAAGAGGCGTGGAGTTAAAAGATAAAGAATCACACACAAAGTGGGAGTTGTCACAGCTGCTCTTTGCTGATGATACTGTGCTCTTGGGAGATTCTGAAGAGAAGTTGCAGAGATTGGTGGATGAATTTGGTAGGGTGTGCAAAAGAAGAAAATTAAAGGTGAATACAGGAAAGAGTAAGGTTATGAGGATAACAAAAAGATTAGGTGATGAAAGATTGAATATCAGATTGGAGGGAGAGAGTATGGAGGAGGTGAACGTATTCAGATATTTGGGAGTGGACGTGTCAGCGGATGGGTCTATGAAAGATGAGGTGAATCATAGAATTGATGAGGGAAAAAGAGTGAGTGGTGCACTTAGGAGTCTGTGGAGACAAAGAACTTTGTCCTTGGAGGCAAAGAGGGGAATGTATGAGAGTATAGTTTTACCAACGCTCTTATATGGGTGTGAAGCGTGGGTGATGAATGTTGCAGCGAGGAGAAGGCTGGAGGCAGTGGAGATGTCATGTCTGAGGGCAATGTGTGGTGTGAATATAATGCAGAGAATTCGTAGTTTGGAAGTTAGGAGGAGGTGCGGGATTACCAAAACTGTTGTCCAGAGGGCTGAGGAAGGGTTGTTGAGGTGGTTCGGACATGTAGAGAGAATGGAGCGAAACAGAATGACTTCAAGAGTGTATCAGTCTGTAGTGGAAGGAGGGCGGGGTAGGGGTCGGCCTAGGAAGGGTTGGAGGGAGGGGGTAAAGGAGGTTTTGTGTGCGAGGGGCTTGGACTTCCAGCAGGCATGCGTGAGCGTGTTTGATAGGAGTGAATGGAGACAAATGGTTTTTAATACTTGACGTGCTGTTGGAGTGTGAGCAAAGTAACATTTATGAAGGGATTCAGGGAAACCGGCAGGCCGGACTTGAGTCCTGGAGATGGGAAGTACAGTGCCTGCACTCTGAAGGAGGGGTGTTAATGTTGCAGTTTAAAAACTGTAGTGTAAAGCACCCTTCTGGCAAGACAGTGATGGAGTGAATGATGGTGAAAGTTTTTCTTTTTCGGGCCACCCTGCCTTGGTGGGAATCGGCCGGTGTGATAATAAAAATAAAATAAATAAGTAATGAGTGAACTGTATATACATTTTATCGCTCAGGGATGCTTAAATGTAATAGAATATTATGTGTAGGTGGGTTGGCCTGGTATGGTAGCCCGGCTGACTACCATACATACCACACTTGATTTTTTATAATAAATACTACTCATCTCACCCTATATTTTAAGGTAAGTAATGAGTGAACTGTATATACATTTTATCGCTCTGGGATGCTTAAATATCATAGAATTGTATGTGTGGGTGGGGTCGCCTGGTATGGTAGCCTGGCTGACTACCATACATACCACACTTGATTTCTTACAATAAATACTACTTGTCTCACCCTAGATTAAGACTATAAATATTTTAAGGTAAGTAATGAGTGCACTATGTGTGTACAGTGGACCCCCGCATAGCGATTTTAATCCGTGCAAGAGGGCTCATTGTTATGCGAAATGATCGGTATGCGAATGAATTTTCCCCATAAGAAATAATGGAAATCAAATTAATCCGTGCAAGACACCCAAAAGTATGAAAAAAATTTTTTACCACATGAAATATACATTTTTCTACACACAAAGAGAAGGATACATGCACAATAGTAGAGTAGTACATGCACAGTATATATTGTGCATGTACTACTCTACTAGATGAAGAATAAATGACACTTACCTTTATTGAAGATGCAGCAATGACTGATGAGACACTGTGTCCTGGGAGTGCCTTTTCCTCCTGAGTACTGAAGGTCCTGTTTGGCATTTTCTTCCAGAACAGGCCTTATCACACTGTGTATGCCACTACGATTCTTAAATCTCTCAAACCAACCTTTGCTGGCTTTAAATTCACCAATATGAGCACTAGTTCCAGGCATTTTTCCCTGTTCACCTGGGTGTTAGTCGACTGGTGTGGGTTGCATCCTGGTAGACAAGATTAAGGACCCCAATGGAAATATGTTAGACAGTCTTCGATGACACTGACTTTTTTGGGTTATCCTGGGTGGCAAATCCTCTGGGGTTAATTGTTTCTTGGTATTCTCAATAAGCCACACCAACAACAGTGCTACAGCAGCAGCAGCAGCAGCAGCTGACAGTGATACAGCAGCAGCAGACGATGTTACAGCAGCAGCAGACGATGTTACAGCAGCAGCAGACGGTACTACAGCAGCAGCAGCAGCTGACGGTGGTACAACAGCAGCAGCAGCTGACAGTGCTACAGCAGCAGCAGACGATGGTACAGCAGCAGCAGACGGTACTACAGCAGCAGCAGCAGCAGCAGCAGCTGACGGCAGTACAACAGCAGCAGCAGCTGACAGTGCTACAGCAGCAGCAGACGATGCTACAGCAGCAGCAGACGATGCTACAGCAGCAGCAGATGGTACTACAGCAGCAGCAGCAGCAGCTGATGGTGGGACAACAGCAGCAGCAGCTGACAGTGCTACAGCAGCAGCAGACGATGCTACAGCAGCAGCAGACGATGCTACAGCAGCAGCAGACAGTACTACAGCAGCAGCAGCAGCTGACGGTGGTACAGCAGCAGCAGCTGACGGTGCTACAGCAGCAGCAGCAGCTGACAGTGCAGCAGCAGCAGCAGCTGACGGTGGTACAGCAGCAGCTGTACCACAAATAGTAGCGATGGTTGATTGGGGTTTCTTGTACAACCTGGCCAGGTCGGCGATACGCACTCCACTTTCATACTTATCAATGATCTCTTTCTTCATCTCTATTGGAATTCTCACCCTTATTGCTGTAGGGTTGGCACTAGAAGCTTTCTTGGGGCCCATGGTCACTTATTTTCCAGAGAAAATCACCAAAAACAATGTAATAATACGAAATGTTCCGATTGTATGCTTGGATGTTACCGCGGAGGCTGGCTGGTAAACAATGGCACGGGCGGCACATGTGAGGCTGGCTGAGGGCGCACATTGGACGCGTCTCGGACGAACAGCGGTGAGCGGGTTTTTAAGCGGTATGCGAGGCAAAATTTTTGCGATTAAAGCAAGCGGTATGCGGATTAATCGTTATGTGATGCCAACGGTATGCGGGGGTCCACTGTATTGTACTTTTTTATTGTTTTTTTGATGCCTGGTTCTATTGCTAACTTAATATATGTTAGTGTAAACTTGTTATCTAGTGTTTGTATGCATTTGTAAGTGGAAAAAAAGGGTGTTCCACTTTACGGCGGTTTCCGCTTTACGGGGGTAGCCTGGAACCTAACCAGCCGTATAAGTGGGGCCCTACTGTATATCATGTTTATATGCTATGTAATGGGTTTCATATATAATTTTGAGGAAAATGTCATAGATGGATTAATAAAAATGTCTACATTGATGTAAAATAAGACATTTAGTGTGCCCAAGAGTGATTATTATTACGTAGTATTGGCGTCATGAGTAGAGAGAGACTTAGCGATTTTAATGTGTATCTGCACACCAGCACAGTGTGTAGGTATATTTAGGTACAGGTACACTTAAGTATAATTATCAGAGTACATATAAAATATGCAGTAACTTTAAAACACTTGAAATTTTGGAAAGTTTCCTGGCATAATAGATGAGGTCACAGAAAACGTAAACAAACCAGGTGGGGGGCGCTGTATTTGAAAGACTGCTTGCCGTATAGCAAATTTTGGTCATAATTTGACATCACCGTATTAGCGGAACACTGTAAGGCAAAACGCCGTAAAGCGGGGCCTTACTGTACCTACAAAAACCTCTCACAGTGATAAACATCTACAGAGTACCATAGTCAAACATTAGCCGTTTTAGTGAAAACCTAGGAAGTATGATAACTGATGCACACATGAATAAAGATCACTTACTACTCTCTGGTGACTTCAATATAAATCTCCTGCAAGACCAGGACCCACACGTTACTAAATTCACAAACACTATGAGTAACTGCTTGTTAATACCAACAGTAACAAAACCTACAAGAATTACAGAGACTAGTGTTTCCCTACTAAAACACATCTGGACCAACACCATATCCCCTTTAAAGTCAGGCATAATCACAGATAATACCACAGACCACTACCCTACCTTCCTCATAACTAATCTAGGCAAATTACCCCAAGACACTACTAAAGTCACTTTCAGACTCCATAATGAGGCAGCCATTAATAACTTCACAACAGCAATGACAAACATCGACTGGCACACTGAGCTAGAAATCTATACAAATATTGACGAATGTATTAATAATTTTCTAAAAAAGACCCAATACCTCTATAACAAGCACTGCCCTAAAAAAAAAATAAACAGATGACAGCTAAGAGACTTAACAGTCCCTGGCTAAAACCCAGCATCCTCAAATCCATAAATACAAAGCACCTATATGAAAAACAGTATAGAATGGGTCACATAACCAGAGACCAAACAAAACATTACTTGTCAATCCTAACCAGCCTGATAAGAAGGGCTAAAAAATTGTATTATGAGAACAGATTATCCAACTTAAAAGGTGATATAAAAAAGACCTGGAAAACCCTATCAGAAATCCTAGGAACAAAAAAGATATCAGGAAATAGCTCAATTGAACTAACAAAACCAGATGAACCCCAACTCCCACCAAATGAAAGAGCAAACAGACTCAATGATTTCTTCTCCACCATTGGAAAAAACCTTGTCAATAAAATCCCAAGCTCAAATACCCCACCCAATGACTACTTCACTGGCAACTTCCCAAACACACTGGTCCTAGCTCCGACTAACCCAACAGAAGTCTCCCTTATTATCAGCACACTAAAAAACAAGACAGGAGATTTAAATACCTTACCATCCTTTATATACAAAAAAGCGTCGCAAGTGCTGTCACCAATCATTGCAACACTCTTTAACAAATCCATCGAATCCTCTACCTTCCCTACAGTTCTCAAAATAGCGAGGGTCACCCCGATACATAAAGGAGGAGACCAAACAGACTTGAATAACTGTAAGTCAATATCCAACTTACACCCTCTCTCTAAAATCTTCGAAAAATTAATTCATAAGTGAATCTATTCCTACCTCATCTCCCACAACATTCTCAACCCCTGTCAGTTTGGGTTCAGGCCTAATAAAAATACGAATGATGCTATTATACACATGCTAGAACAAATATACACTGCCCTCGAGAAGACAGAAGTCCCACTGGGGATCTTCATTGATTTACGTAAAGCATTTGATACAGTTGACCATGATTTGCTCCACATAAAATTGACACATTATGGTATAAGAGGGCACTCTCTCAACTACCTAAAGTCATACCTTAGTAACAGAAGCCAATATGTGTACACAAATGGAGCAAACTCTTCCGCATAGCCAATTACAGTTGGTGTCCCAGAGGGAAGTGTCCTTGGCCCTCTTTTCTTTCTCGTTTACATAAACGACCTACCAAATGCATCGTATCTACTCAAACCTACACTATTTGCAGGTGACACTACATATGTCTTCTCTCACCCAAGCCCAGTCATGCTAGCCAATACTGTAAATACTGAATTACAGAAAATATCTACCTGGATGATGACTAACAAACTTACTCTCAACACTGACAAAACCTACTTCATTCTGTTTGGAAACAGAGCTACAGATGTCCCTCTTAACATAATGATAAATGGATCACTTATCACAAAGCTCAAAGAGGGAAAATTCTTAGGAATCCACCTTGATAATAGACTAAAATTTCAAACACATGTACAACAAATTTCCAAGAAAATTTCCAAGACCATAAGCATACTATCGAAGATGCTGTACTATGTTTCACAGTCAGCCCTCCTGGCCCTATATCACTCACTCATTAACCCCTATCTCACCTATGGAATTTGTGCATGGGGCTCAACAACAATAAACCATCTCAGACCGTTAATTACCCAACAAAAGGCTGCAGTCAGAATGATAACAAATTCCCAATACAGGCAGCACACTCCACCAATATTCAAAACTCTAAACCTACTCACCGTACAAAACATCCATACTTATTATCGTACCTACTACATACATAGAACACTTAACTCGGATATAAACCCTCCCCTCAAATGTCTCCTTACCAACCTCAACAGAACACATGACCTTAACACAAGGCACAGATCACCCTTTGATGTTCCTCGTGTCCATCTCACACTATGCAAACACTCAATGCACATAAAAGGCCCAAAAATCTGGAATTCATTACCTGTGAATATGAAAGAAACACTGTCTGTTTATAAATTCAAGTCTCTTCTTAAAAATCGCTTACCCACAACTAAATAAATACTGAATAACTGTATCTCATAAATGTATAACCTGTGACCCTATCAAACTTTGTTTTTATAATTACATTACCCAATAGAATACTCCATTCTATTGAATGCTCAGCAACTCAGCAAATGACCATATGACCTGTCTTTGAAATACTCATTTGTGCTTAATTGTTATTTGTTTACTATAATTTTTACCACTGAATATATCATTGCATAGTTAATCTTAAGTTAATTTTAAGCCTGCCCATAATGCTCTGCATACAAGGGGCTTTTGGCATGTTTCACTTAACCACTGTATTTCTTTGTACATCTATGTATCATGACCAAATTAACCCTTTGAGGGTCGACAGGCCCTCTCCGAAACTCGTTCTCAGGGTCGGCCAAATTTCAAAAAAAAAAAAATTATTTTTTCTTATGAAAAAATAGAGTTTTTTTTTCTAAACATTATAGGATAAACAAAAAAATTTTACCATCAATACTTACGGAGATATGGATGCATGAAGTTTGCAGAAAATGAGCCGCGTATGGCAACAGCGGCGACTGCCGCTCACCCGGTAAACTTTGATTTACTTGTGTTTGAAGGTTTGTTGTTTTTTTCACTATTTTATTTTTTCACATAACTTATGTGGCCTATGAGACCAAAGTAAGGTGCAATGTACATATATACACTCGTTGTATACAACACAATAAGCACACAAACATAATTATCAATATATTGTTTACAAAACTTGTTTACAAAAACAAACAATACAAAACATTGTTTATTATTATTGTTCTATAATATATATACCAATATACAGTCACTGAACATATTCCTATTAGTTCTGCAGCTTGTGGAACTCTGAAACATGGTGTCATACACAATGGTGTTTTATCTTTCTCCCTCATTCTATCTCTTTCAATCTGTCTCTCTCTTTCTATCTGTCTGTCTATCTCTGTCTCACAGGTACACATAAATACAAGTATACATAGTATAAATTACCTAGGATAACCCAAGAAATCCAGACAAAGTGCTATACTCTGCTTGAAGATGTGAGTAAAAGTGATGACACAGTCTTGTGGCTCTCTGAGACAGAGAGCTAGACGGATAGACAGATAGACAGGGAGCTTGACAGACAGACAAATAGACAGACAGAAATGTTAGTGTACCAGTACCAGTGTACTAGTGTTCCACCCTCCTCCTCTTCTTCTTCCTCTTCCTCCTCTTCCCCCTACTCTTCCTCCTCTTCCCCCTACTCTTCCTCATACTCTTCCTCTTCCTCCTCTTCCTCTTCCTCCTACTCTTCCTCTTCCTCCTCCTCCTCTTCCTCCTCCTCCTCCTCTTCTTCCTCTTCCTCCTCCTCCTCTTCTTCCTCTTCCTCCTCTTCCCCCTACTCTTCCTCCTCTTCCCCCTACTCTTCCTCCTCTTCCCCCTACTCTTCCTCATACTCTTCCTCTTCCTCCTACTCTTCCTCTTCCTCCTCCTCCTCTTCCTCCTCCTCCTCTTCTTCTTCCTCCTCCTCCTCCTCCTCCTCCTCCTCTGCCTCCTCCTCCTCTTGCCTCCTCCTCCTCTTGCCTCCTCCTCCTCTGCCTCCTCCTCCTCTGCCTCCTCCTCCTCCTCCATTCTTGGAACAAGTTTGAAGAGCTTGTAGTTCATAATCACTATCATTATCATCACCAATGCTCACATCTGAGTCTGGGATTTTGGAAAATAGGAGTTTCCTCTTTGATTCTGGTACAACTGAACGACGGCCCAGCACCAGAGGTGGAAGGCTGTGGGTTGTCTGGGTTTTCCTCACTATTACCCATATTATGGTCATTAGTTTCGGTCAAAACCTCACCAGAACCTTGAAACTCATCTTCACTGTCACTTCCATCTGTATTAGAACTGTCACTGGGGAACAAAAGTGTCCCAATTCGCCGAGGAGTGAGGAACTTCTTACCGCAGGGCACGGTGGAAATTGTGTACTATGATGGCATTCCCACAATGCACCACTGGGTCCCAGATTTTTTTCCTACTGCGCACACCCACCACACAGACCCATTCTCTCACATCTAGGCTTATCAGCCTTTTCCTGCGAGATTTGAGGCCGCTAGAATTTATGCGTACTAGTACGTCAAAAACCCCTACGCGTAAGACGTACTAGTATGACCAAAACCCTCAAAGGGTTAATAATAAATAAATAAATAAATAAAAAACATTCATACAAAAGGAATAATTTTCTACAGTTACCTCCAGTAACACATTTTCTCTGATGCTGGACTAGAGAAAATGTTATTCTTGCCGTCACTCATAAAAGTCTGGCTGCCACATCTCATATTTATGTTTATTTATTCTATTGTGGGGTGTATTTATCATCTTTATATGTTATGTATCGTATTTATTACATAATTTTTAAAGAAAATATCATGGATAGATTAATGAAAATGTGTATATTAACGTAATATACGACATTTAATGAGACGGTGATTATTATTATTTTTATTACGTACGACATTTAATGAGACGGTGATTATTATTTATATTATCATTTCTAATATTGCGTCACTTGCGCAAGTTGTCTGGCTACGACATCTCATATTTATATTTATTTATTCTACTGTGGGGTGTATTTATCATCTTTATATGTTATGCATTGTGTTTATATAATTTTCAAAAAATATTATAGATGGATTAATGAAAAGATGTATATTAACGTAATATACGACATTTAATGAGAGTTGGTGATTATTATTATCATTACTAATATGACGTCTCGAGACTTAAGACACTCTTACTGATTTTAATGTGTTCCTGCATGCCAGCAAAGTAAGCAAGTTTATTTAGGTACAGGTATACATAAGTATAATTATCAAAGTATATATAAAATATTAAATAACTTTTAACCCTTTCAGGGTCCAAGGCCAAAATCTGAAAGGGTGCCCCAGTGTCCAAGAAATTTTGAAAAAAAAAAAAAAAAATATTTTTTCTTACAGAATTAAAGATAATATTTTTGTGAAGGTAATAAAACAACAAAAAAATTCTGAACAGTGCTTACCGAGATACAGCGGCGGGAAGTTGACCCAAAATGACTGGTGGCGGCAACATCAGTGACTTCCGCAAAATGGCATTTTTTATTTTACATTTTTTATACTTCTTTCTTTTCTTTTCTATTTTTTTTTCTTTTTCCAGTAACATTTGTGGCCTGTGAGATCAATATAATGTATATTGTATAAGTGTACACTCATTGTATTCAACACAATAACTGCACTAATTTGTTTATCATTATATTGCTTACAAAACTTGTTTACAAGTTTATTGTAAACAAAATTATGAAAATATTAGTGCAGTTATTGTGTTGAATACAACGGTACCATATGGTACAATGGTGCCATAGGGTGCAATGGTACCATATAGTATAATTGTAAGATATGGTACAATGGTACTATATGGTACAATATGGTACAATGGCACATGATACATTGGTACCATATGGTAGAATACAGTACAATAGCACTATTTGGCACAATAGTACCATATGATACAATGGTACCATATGGTGCAATGGTACCTTATGATACCATATGGTGCAATGGTACCATATGGTACATTGTACCATACAGTACAATGATACCATATGGTTCATTGTACCATATGGTACTATATGGTACTGTTGTACTCAACACAATAAACACTTATATTTTCATAATTATTATGTTTACAATAATTGTTTACTACAAAAATATGCAAAAATGTTGTATTATGTTCTATTATATATTTACAAATGTACAGCCACTCATCATGTTCCTTGAGGTGCATGACAAAGCACTTTGTCTTGGAAACTGCTGAGTCAGTAGCTAGCTTGCATCGCCACTCACTCAGTCATGGCTGGTGTCTCCTGCCACCAACACCTCCTATTGACCATATGGTACATGGTATATGTTACAGGGTACCATATGGTACATTGTACTATATGGTATAGGGTACCATGCAGTACAGGATAACATATGGTGTAAGGTACCATATTGTGTAGGGTACCATATGGCACAGGGTACCATATGGCACAGGGTACCATATGGCACAGGGTACCATATGGTACTGGGTACCATACAGTACAGGACACTATATGGTACAGATACAGGGATCCCTATGGAAATAAGTCACCCTGACTTTTTTGGGTTATCCTAGTATTTTATACATATGCTGCTATGTATGATAATCCATGTAACTGTATTTCTGTATGCCTGAATAAACTTACTCAAGCGCATGTGTCATCGTAAGTAAGTTTATTTAGGTATACACAAAGTTACATAGACTATCAGACTTAGCAGCATATGTTTGGAGAACCTAGGATAACCCAAAAAAGTCAGTCTTATTTCCATTAGGGTCCCTGTGCCCTGTACTATATGGTACAATGTACCATATGGTATAATGTACCATATGGTATACTGTACCATATGGTACAATGTACCATATGGTATAATGTACCATATGGTATAATGTACCATATAGTATACTGTACCATATGGTACAATGTACCATATGGCACATTGCACCATTGTACCATATGATACCATTGCATGACATGGCACCAACATGCCATATGGTACCATTGTACCATATGGTACAATGGTACCATATGGTTCAAAACCACAGAATTCCTCTTCAGCTCCACTTCCATCAGTCTTAGAACTGTAAGTTGTGAAGAGGAGAGTCAGAATTCGCCCGGAGAGTGAGTGGGGAGTGAGAGCTTCCTTGCCGCCAGGCACAATGAACAAGGCTACTTTGGCGGCGTTCCAACAATGCCATGCGGGTGTCCAGATTTTTTCTATCGTGTGCACACTGACCACCCAGACCCACTCTCAGATGTAGGCCTACCAGCCTTCTCGCGCTAAATTTGATGCCACTAGAATTTTGGCACAAATCTACAGTTTGGACCCTCAACGTAAAGCTGTAGATCTACGGCATGGACCCTGAAAGGGTGTGCAAGGCAGGTATACAATACCGACAAGATGAAAGTTAAGACACTTGTGCAACATCTGGTTATCTTTATTGTAGACGTTTTGCCATCCAGTGGCTTTATCAATACAGATTCTTGGACATAATTAGAAAACAGAAGAATTATATACAAAAGATGAGGTAATCAGTCCCTCAGCCTTGGAGGTGGTGTTTACAACCATGGTGCTGTAAACACCACCTCCAAGGCTGAGGGACTGATTACCTCATCTTTTGTATATAGTTCTTCTGTTTTCTAATTATGTCCAAGAATCTGTATTGATAAAGCCACTGGATGGCGAAACGTCTACAATAAAGATAACCAGATGTTGCACATGTGTCTTAACTTTCACCCTGAAAGGGTTAAAAACACTGGAAATTTTGGAGTGTCCAGACATAATGGAGAGACTTAATGCTTACGGATCTCACGGAGAATGTAAACAAACTGGGTGGGGTGCGGTGACCGAATTAAAAAGTCAGGTAGGGGGAGCCGTATAGAGTTTTGGTCATAATTTGAAATGACCGTATTAGCGGAACGCTGTAAAGTGAAATGCCATAAAGCGGGGCCCTACTGTATTGTGTCCAGACCTACCTCAATAACTGTGGTGGTTTCAGACGCCTTTAGTGCTTTGCAAGCTATCGAAAAATTTAATTCTCCTCATCCCCTAGTTCATCGAATAAAACTTTGGTTACACCGCATTTCTAACAAAAACAAAAATTATTTTCTGCTGGGTCCCTAGTCATGTTGATGTTTAGGGCACTGAGCAGGTGGACTCCTCTGTGTGGTCAGAAGTACATGACCTTCCCGTTTCATATAGGGGAATTCCATTTTGAAACTATTTTGCTGTAATCTCTAGCCACCTTCACAACCATTGGCAACAACATTGGTCTGAGTTGATTCATAACAAATTACATTCTATCAAGTCATGTTTGAGACCCATCTTTGCACTGGGCACACATCTCATTCATGGGTATCTGAGAATTGTCAGATTCCAATTTCAGTTTGCCATATTCTATTGGGCTATCCTGTCTACAAGCGAGCACGCATAATTTACCTACAAAGTCGTCACCATTCCAACACTCTTACTTTATCTTCCCTCCTTGCTGACTGCCCCACCTTTGATGCAAACTCCCTCTTTCACTTTTGGACAGCAACAGATTTATTACACAACCTTTGATTATACTTTTTTTATCACTCCTCACTGCCCTTTCTAATTCTACCTGTGTTATACTCTCCACCCTTGCTACTCTCAGATCAAACACATTAAACAGTTAACACACCCTACATTGCAGCACTGTGAGGCCCTTGTGCATTTAGTGCTTAGTTTGATTATAATATTAATTACATATATATTGTTCATCCTAGGTAGTAGGTTGGTAGACAGCAACCACCCAGGGAGGTACTACCGTCCTGCCAAGTGAGTGTAAAACGGAAGCCTGTAATTGTTTTACATGATGGTAGGATTGTTGGTGTCCTTTTTTCTGTCTCATAAACATGCAAGATTTCAGGTACATTTTGCTACTTCTACTTACACTTAGGTCACACTACACATACATGTACAAGCATATATATACTTACATACCCCTCTGGGTTTTCTTCTATTTTCTTTCTAGTTCTTGTTCTTGTTTATTTCCTCTTATCTCCATGGGGAAGTGGAACAGAATTCTTCCTCCCTAAGCCAAGCGTGTCGTAAGAGGCGACTAAAATGCCGGGAGCAAGGGGCTAGTAACCCCTTCTCCTGTATATATTACTAAATGTAAAAGGAGAAACTTTCGTTTTTCCTTTTGGGCCACCCCGCCTCGGTGGGATATGGTCGGTGTGTTGAAAGAAAGAAAGATATATTGTTCATCTCCTTATGTGTTAAACTCATTCCTGTGCACGGCAAGGCTTATTCCAAAACTACCAGAAATCTGAGTGACAGAATATACATTTTGCTCATAAGTTTGTTCTGCTACAGATATGGAGAGTCTCACCTAGTTCAAAGTGTTCCATTGACAATCAAAGCAGCACTCTTCAAATTATAAGCTTGATACTTTTTGGGGATAAGTAACTATATCCTCCTGTTCAGTATAATGTCAGGCATTGGTTTGTAGACTTTAAATGTTGAATTGAACTATTTATTTGTACATAAAAAGTGAAAAATTTTTGGAAAATATTTCTCATACTGTCTTTCAAGTTTCTCTCAGGCTAAGCAATAGCAAAATAATTTGTCACACCCAGAGTGACAAAGTCACACTGGGTGTGACTTTGTCAATGGTCCAAGTCGGACCGAAATGTCGTCATAAGCTTCTCTCTTTTATTATTATTTTTATTATCACACCGGCCGATTCCCACCAAGGCAGGGTGGCCCGAAAAAGAAAAACTTTCACCATCATTCACTCCATCACTGTCTTGCCAGAAGGGTGCTTTACACTACAGTTTTTAAACTGCAACATTAACACCCCTCCTTCAGAGTGCAGGCACTGTACTTCCCATCTCCAGGACTCAAGTCCGGCCTGCCGGTTTCCCTGAATCCCTTCATAAATGTTACTTTGCTCACACTCCAACAGCACGTCAAGTATTAAAAACCATTTGTCTCCATTCACTCCTATCAAACACGCTCACGCATGCCTGCTGGAAGTCCAAGCCCCTCGCACACAAAACCTCCTTTACCCCCTCCCTCCAACCCTTCATAGGCCGACCCCTACCCCGCCTTCCTTCCACTACAGACTGATACACTCTTGAAGTCATTCTGTTTCGCTCCATTCTCTCTACATGTCCGAACCACCTCAACAACCCTTCCTCAGCCCTCTGGACAACAGTTTTGGTAATCCCGCACCTCCTCCTAACTTCCAAACTACGAATTCTCTGCATTATATTCACACCACACATTGCCCTCAGACATGACATCTCCACTGCCTCCAGCCTTCTCCTCGCTGCAACATTCATCACCCACGCTTCACACCCATATAAGAGCGTTGGTAAAACTATACTCTCATACATTCCCCTCTTTGCCTCCAAGGACAAAGTTCTTTGTCTCCACAGACTCCTAAGTGCACCACTCACTCTTTTTCCCTCATCAATTCTATGATTCACCTCATCTTTCATAGACCCATCCGCTGTGTGGGTTATTTGTGTATTGTTCCAGTCATGGTATTGTGCCTTTTTTTGTTATTAAATCCTTGGTGTTTGCCTCACTGTTTTCTCTAGTTGGCGTTCAATTTAACAGGTGCTCCCACTAGGTACTAAGTCGTCCCAGATTTTTTTAATACAGTGCACACCAAGTGTTAAGACATTCATTGCTGACCAGGCATCTCAGGCCAATTGTGCCAAATTTAGAGGCAGGAAAAATAAAATGTAAATATATGTTTGGGGCACTAGTGGTAAGAATGTATATATACATTTGGACCGTTTACAGGTTAATAAGATCTATAAGATCTATTGCTAATTATTATTACATTCAAGGGGTGTTAAAACCATATGGTCCATACAGTGCCAAGGGAAATGGGAGGTAATTAGGTTCAATCCAAGAAAGGATAAGTTCAATTACTTGGATCCAGAGCCCTCACTGGGATCAAGAACTTTCCATGAGGGGATTCACTGCTAATAACCCAATTCGTATATTTCACTATCCACATTCCTAGAACATGGCCAGGTGGAGTAGATTCACTATTTTGAATCAAACATGCCAAATAGTTAATATAGTGAACATTAATTTTTTTTTGGTAGCCATATATTGATTTTTTTAACACACCAGCCATCTCCCACCAAGGCAGGGTGACCTGAAAAAAAGCTTCCACCATCACTAACACTGTCACTGTCACTGTCACTGGTGGTTAACGCTCTCGCTTCACACGGTGAGGGCCTGGGTTCGATTCCCAGCCAGAGTAGAAACATTGGACGTGTTTCTTTCCACCTGTTGTCTATGTTCCCCATCAGTAAAATGGGTACCTGGGTGTTAGTCGACTGGTGTGGGTCGCATCCTGGGACACTGACCTAAGGAGGCCTGGTCACAGACCGGGCCGCGGGGGCGTTGACCCCCGGAACTCTCTCCAGATAAACTCCAGATAAACAGTTCAGAGATCCCTCCGAACTGCAAATATCGCCACCTCAGAGTGCAGGCACTGTACTTCCACCTCCAGGACTCAATGAGTTCAGCTAACTTGTTTCCTTGAATCCCTTGCTCACACTCCAAGAAGACATCAAATCATAAAAAAAAAAAAAAGCCTCTACTCACTCCTAACACATGCAGACCTGTTGGATGTCCAAGCCCAATCAGTGTCTTTGTTATTAGATGTAATGGTATTGGATGTCAAGGTCTTGAAATTCTAGCTCCAGTTAGCAGCAACATGTTAATTAGGTACAACCGTGCAAGACTTCATTCCAAATGTAAATTAGTAACGCTTGTCAAATATTGTACATCTTGAGCCTAAATCAAATGTATCCAATTCTTTAAAGGCAATGATTGATGCACTGAAGCATTTTTAGGTACATTGCTGTCAAAACAAAACTTTATATATACTATATCTATCTTGTCCTCACTCTATTCTTTTATTAATACCTACTTGTTGCTTCTAGTGTCCCTTAGCTGAAGGAGGCAGGTAGAGACATTCTCAAGTGTCCCCAATTGAATGCCTAGTGACTTTTCAACCCGCTTTTTTCTTCTCAATATGGACAGGGCCTGCAAAATATTACAATTAAAACACTAAAGAATAAATAAAAATCAATTACATATAATTTAACCTTTTCAGGGTCCGTGCTGTAGATCTACGGCTTTACATTGAGGGCCTAAACCCTAGATCTATGCTATGAGCTCAGCTCACTCTGATAAGCTGTGAGCGGTAAATTTGGGCCTAGATATGAGAGAATACATCTATGTGATATGTGTGCACCACATAAAACAAATTCTGCAGCACACAGTGCATAATGAGAGAAAAAACTGAGACCGTAATTTTCGATTAAAACAGCAACTTTGCATTGTTTTTTTTTTTGTGTGTGTTTTTTATAGTTGTATTTGCAATTTCTTGGTCTCAATTGATAGAATGGAAGGTATATTACAGAAATAGAGAAGATTTTGACTGATTTTAGTATTGAAAATGGCTTGAAAGTGAGCTCAAAGTAGCGGAAATGTTAAATTTTTGCCGATGTTCAAAAGTAAACAAATGACCTCACACATCTAATACACGCCAGCTGGTGGGTCTAATATATGTTCACATATGTGCTGATATTATTTACACAATTATTACAATATTGCATGACATTAAATCTTCTATATTTTGGTTTGAATAAAAATTCATTATGTGAATTTAAAATCAAAATGGAATTCGTTTGCAAAGCCTGAAAACGTAACTAATAAACAGAGGAAATGTTAGTTTAGTGGCAGGAATACCTGCACTGTTTATTCTGGACCCTATTTTGAAATTGGAATATTTTGAACTTTGCACTAAATTGGCCAAATTACCATTTTCCAATCACTTTATTTTGTAGCTGAAACAGCCAAGTTGGCAATTTCTTGTGCTCAATCATTAGAATAGAAGTAATACTAGTGAAATAGCTAAGAATTTGATCGACTGAAATAAGGTAATTGGCCTAAAATGGGAGTCAAAGTCGGCAAAATAGCCAATGCGTAAATATTGCTAGCACATCAAAATTCGCGAGAGAATAATTTCGTCAATTTTCCATCAAATTTCGTACTTTTTGTTTTATTACCTTCAGAAAAAGATTCTCTACCATTTCATAAGAAAAAATAACAAAATTATTTTTTGAAAATTCTTGGACACTGGTGCACACTTTGAAATTTGGCCTCTGGACCCTGAAAGGGTTAAAAACATCATACTTATACAGTAGTAAATTCTAGGCCTAACAGTAATGAAGTCCTGAGTATAAACCAATAAACTCCACATATAGTGATATGTGCCACCCTTACTAGTGATCAGCATGTTGTTATTGCTTTACCATACAACTTTGTGCAATAATTGGTGCAAAATTACAGGTTTAGTACTTTTTTTCAATGAATCCTGTAAATATGACAAAGTGTCCTGAAAATGTGGATAATTATTATATTTACTGGGAAATGCTAGCCCCATAGAGATCATACAGCATCTAGGAAATAAGCGTATCTCCAACTCTCTGAATTAAGAGCCATTAACCAGCATTAAAGGTGAAGATGTGGAACAAACAATTTAGGTTTCGAACAGGGGCATAGTGATGCCTATATTATTATTATTATTATTATTATTATTATTATTATCATATTCCTTGGGATGTACTAAACCCATAGGGGGGAATATATGTCTTTTGTTGAGTAGATGATTTAGAGGTGGGATGCTGAAGTAGATTACTCTTCTTTACTCAAATTCTCTCTTATGAAATGCAGTCCATGTGACCATGCTATTTCAATAGATTTTTCCTATGTGCTTCTTCAGTGTCTTTTTGTACAACACTTTTTACATTTTAATTCAATTTATGTCTGAGAAACTAAGTCTTGTATCCATACATAATAGGATATTTCTAACTAAAAATGCATATATTTGCTAAGTGATATGCTATTAAATTTTTCTTGGTACAGTTATTTTTGTTTGTTAATTTATGAATCAAGCTTAGTTAAACTAGGCTAGAATTATGAGGTCTACTAATTAATTTATGATCATTAAAGAGGAAATCAATAATAGATAGCTATTAGGTACAAATTTGCCAGTTTAGGGTGCAATGATTTACTAGTGAAAGAAGCAACATTTTCTACTTAATTTAGGAAGCATCTAGGGATTTATTTGTCCAAGGTATACAGTAGGGCCCCACTTATATGGCAGGTTAGGTTCCAAGCTACTGCCAGAAAGTGGAATGCAATTTTTTCCACTTATAAATGCATAAAAATGCCAGATAACAAGTTTACACTAACATATATTAAGTTAGCAATAGAACTAGGCATTAAAAACAATAAAATATAAAATACACACACATTACACCCATTACTTACCTTAAAATATTTGTAGTCTTAATGTAAGGCGAGAGGCGAGTTGTATTTATTTGTAGGAAGTCAGGTGTGGGAGTATGATAGTCAGCCTGGCCAAGCCACTCCACCCCACCCACACGTAATATACACTATGACATTTAAAGCGCCCCAGAGCAATAAAATGCATATACAGTACATTCATTATTTTTTTTTTTTTTCAACAAGTCGGCCGTCTCCCAACGAGGCAGGGTGACCCAAAAAAGAAAGAAAATCCCCAAAAAGAAAAGACTTTCATCATCATTCAACACTTTCACCACACTCGCACATTATCACTGTTTTTGCAGAGGTGCTCAGAATACAACAGTTTAGAAGCATACACATATAAAGATACACAACATATCCCTCCAAACTGCCAATATCCCAAACCCCTCATTTAAAGTGCAGGCATTGTACTTCCCATTTCCAGGACTCAAGTCCAACTATATGAAAATAATTAATTACCTTAAAATATTTGTAGTCTTAACCCTTTCAGGGTTTCCAATGTACTAGTACAGCTTATGTGCCAGGGTTTTTGACGTACTAGTATGCATAAATTCTAGTGCCCTCAAATCTAGTGAGAGAAAGCTGGTAGGCCTACGTATGAGAGAATGGGTCTATGTGGTCAGTGCGTTCAGTATAAAAAAAAATCCTGCAGCACGCAGTGCATAATGAGAAAAAAAGCTTTGACCGTGTTTTTGGTTTAAAACAGCGACTTTGCACTGTATTTTCGTATGGTATTTATTGTTGTACGTATTCTAGTTTTCCTGGTCTTATTTTATAGAATGGAAGGCATATTACACAAATTGAGATGATTTTGATTGGTTTCACAATGAAAAGTACCTTGAAATTGAGCTCGAAGTAGAAGAAATGTTCGATTTTTGCCAAAGTTCAAAAGTAAACAAATCATGCAATGCGTCCAATACACGTCAACTGGTGAATCTAATATTCTTTAACAAGTGCGCTGATATTATTTATACCATTTCTACACTAATACAGTAGTCTGCATAACAGTAAATCTTCTATTTTTTTGAGAAAAATTCAAAGTGGAAAGCAAAAGAAATAAAAGAGGGGGCCTGGGGATGTGACTAATGAACAGAGGAAATGTTATTTTAGTGCCAGGAATGTCTTTCTTGTTTATTCTGAACCCTATTTGGAAATTGGCATCTTTTGAAATTTGTGTGAAATTGGCAAAATTGCTAAATTCTGACCACTTTATTGGATAGTTGAAATTGGCAAATGGGTAGTTTCTTGTACTCATTCGATAGAAAAAATGGAGTTCTAGCAAAATAGTTATGATTTTTGTCGACTAGTACACTGGAATTGGCCGAAAATAGGGCTCAAAGTGGGCAAAATCGCCGATGTGTAAACATTGTCGAGACCGCTAATTTTGCGAGAGCATAATTCCATAAATTTTCCATCAAATTCCATACTTTTGGTGTTATTATGATTGGGAAAAGATTCTCTATCTTTTCATAAGAAAAAATAATGTTTTTTTTTTTAAATTTGGCGACCCTGAGAACAAGTCTGGAAGAGGGCCTGTCGACCCTGAAAGGGTTAATGTAGGGTGAGAAGTGAGTAGTATTTATTTGCAGGAAGTCAGGTGTGGGAGTATGATAGTCAGCCTGGCCAGACCACCCCACCCCAACCACATGTATTATACTATGATACATTTAAAGGACCCCAGAGCGTTAAATTGCATATACAGTAGACCATTATTTAGCACGGTAGTTACGTTCCTGAAAAAAATCGTTAGATGAACTGAAGAACTTAAGGGAAAAATAGGGTTACATTCCCAAAAACCCGAACAACTTTTTTTTAGACCTCAACATCTTACAAAAATAAAAGTGAATATGTAGTTTTAGTTCATTGTTGTGATGTGTTATGTTGTTTTTACTGCTTAAGACTACAAATGTAACAGAAATAATAGTATTTCTTACCTTAAATTGTGGGTACTGGTGATTGTGGATGACTGTGAAGAGAGTGGAGAGATATGCTGTGGGCCTACTGGGCTGAGGTGGATGGTAGAGGTTCTGGTACTGAAGTCGATGGTTGTACAGGTCCGCCATCACAAATCCGGCAATCAGTTATTCGGTTCCTTCAGTTATTCGGCACTAATTTTGGCTAGCATAATTTCAAATTTCCAGGGTCGCCACACCAACCTGCTGGTACTGTTTGGTGGCGCTACTTGCTGCATCAGTCATTCCAATTTCTTTTTCTCCATTTATTGTTTTAACCTTCTTACTTTTATCCCTAGCCATGGTTCCAATGAATAAAAGAAATGCTTCTCATTATGTAAAGCACTTACACAGTACATTATCCATTAAAGATAAGGTGGGTTTGAAGCCACTCTTGGCTGCCATGAGTTCAGTCTCATGAAGCATGAGAATATGCTTTATTATTATGCTAATATCAACACTACAGCTTATTTGCCTATCACAATTGATCTAATATGACATAAGAAACAAAATAATTAACATAAAACATGTTAAATACTCCAGAATGAATAATATTTGGCATAACACCGAGCAGTTCGACAGAGTTATGAAGAGGATATGGTAAACAAATACCATTCTCCTATCCTTGTCTTGGTGGCTTATATTAGAGAAAACGGAGTATAGCACAGGGCTAACTATGATATACACTCGTACTCTACCATAAACATGAAGCAAAAAAAGTTATTTTCTCTCTATAGATTATCACACATAGCAGCATATGTGTAGAGAACCTAGGATAACTCCAAAAAGTCAACGTGGCTTATTTTTAGTACCTGGCTTGGATTAGCCATATATGATTTTTGGAAAATATTCGATTCCCAGCCAGGGTAAAAACATTAGGCGTGTTTCTTTACACCTGTTGTTTATGTTTACCCATCAGTAAATGGGTACCTGGGTGTTAGTCGACTAGTGTGGGTGTTATCCTGGGACACTGACCTAATTTTCTTGAAATACTCAACATAACAAGTGCCTTTCTATACAGTAGTATGTCACTCGTATTGTAGATAGTGACCCTCGTGTAGTAGATAGTCTTTTTAGTATGATAATAAGATGTTATCTTCATTATAGAATAAGCAGGTAAAAGGACCCCAATGGAAATAAGTCACTCTTCTGACTTTTTTGGGTTATCCTAGGTTCTCTACACATAGTATGATAATTCTATGTAACTGTATTTGTGTATATGTCAGATAGGCCTGTATACCTTGTACATGTACGTGTAGTAAATAAAGATATTATTATTATTATTATTATTATTATTATTATTATTATTATTATTATATTATTATTATTATTATTTTCTCAGTTGTTTGTTGGGTTATCTTATTCAAACTTGGGCAATGTATGATGGAAAGATACTTCTTCATGTACACCAAAAATGAAAGAAATCAGACCATAAATAGCGGAGTTCACTTCTCAGCCATTAGCGGCCGCTTAGCGGTATATTTTTGTATGGTTGTTATGGTTATATTCTCATTTTTTCGGTCTCATTTGATAGAATGAAAGATGTATTACAGAAATAGATATGATTTTGATTGCTTTCATGACGAAAAGTACCTTGAATTTGCGCTCACAGTAACGAAAATGTTCTATTCTTTAGCGAAGCTCAAGAGTAAACAAATGTCCAATACCTGTCCGCCTGCCAGTCTAAATTCCAGTACGGAGTCAAGAATGGATTGACATTATTTATACAATTATTACAATAATGCAGCAGTCTGCATAACAGTAAATCTTTTATTTTTTTTGTGAATAAAAATTCCAAATGGTAAGCAAGAGTAATATAAGAGGGGCCTGGAGACATGACTAATGAAGAGAGAAAATGTTATTTTAGTACCAGGAATGTCTACATTATTTATTCTGGATCCTATTTTGAAATTGGCATCTGTTGAAATTTGTGTGAAATCGGCCAAATTGCCAATTTCTGACCACTTTATTGGGTAGTTGAAATAAGTGAATGGGCGGTTTCTTGTACTCAGTTGACAGACTAGAAGTAAATAAGTTTATTCAGGTATACACAAATACAGTTACATAGATTATCATTCATAGCAGTGTATGTATAGAGAACCTGGGATAACCCAGAAAAGTCAGACAAAGTGACTTATTTCCAGTACCTGACTTGGGCTTGCCATATATGATTTTTTGGTAAATATTTTTTTTTTCTCGGTTGTTTGTTGGGCTATCTCACTGTAACTTGGGCAATGTATGATGGAAAGATGCTTCTTAACGTACAACAAAAATAAAAATGATGGACGATAAGTAAGGGAGTTCACTTCTCAGCCATTAGCCGCCTCTTTGCAGTATATTTTCATGTGGTTTTTATGGTTGTATTCTCATTTTTTGGACTCATTTGATATAATGGAAGATATATTACAGAAATAGACATGATTTTGATTGCTTTCATGACGAAAAGTACCTTGAAATTGAGCTCAAAGTAGCGGAAATGTTCGATTTTTGCCGATGTTCAATGAACTGTGCAAGTCAAGTTGGTTAATTTTATTAAGTGTATTCTAACCTAACCACTCTGTAATTCGGCAAACTCAGTAATCCGGCACACTACAGGTCCCAATGATGCCGGATTTGTGATGGAGGACCTGTACCCTTGTAGCAGAAAAAGACTGGACTGGACACATATGAATTACGAACGCTGGGATGGTGGAGTGGTGTCGGGGATTGGTAGGGGATGGTGGGAGGGCCCTCTGGCTGCTCCACAATAAGCTGCTTGAGCAAAAGATAATTTTTTTTCCTTCCCACAAACTGAACCATGTTAAATTAATTATACAACATGTTACATAAAATTGTGCCACAATTCTTCAATCGTGTAATACCCAAATCGTGCCAAATAAACTCGTGCTAAATGACGGTCTACTGTATACCGCACATTCATTAATTACCTTAAAATATTTGTAGTTTTAATGTAAGGTGAGAGGTGACTAAACGAAGTAAAACAAATAAACGAGTGAGAAAGAAAGAGTAAATGAGAGAGAGACACAGAGGATGTAAACAAACAGACGAATGTGTCTGGTTATGGTTGATACACGTTCAGCTACACCTAACATCTCATATTTATGTTAATTTATTCCACTGTGGGGTGTATTTATCATGTTTATATGTTATGTAGCATGTTTATCATATAAGTTTGAAAAAATATCACAGATGGATTAATGAAAATGTTTATATTAACATAATATATGACATTTAATGTACCTCAGAGTGATTATTATGTATTACAGTGGACCCCTGCTTTACGATCACCTCCCAATGCGACCAATTATCTAAGTGTTTTTATGTAAGTGCGTTTGTACGTGTATGTTTGGGGGTCTGAAATGGACTAATCTAATTCACAATATTCCTTATGGGAACAAATTCGTTCAGTACTGGCACCTGAACATACTTCTGGAATGAAATAATATCGTAAACCGGGGGTCCACTGTATTATTAATATGGCATCCTCAAGACAAATAAGACACTCTTAGTGATTTCAATGTGTACCTGTACGCCAGCAGTGTGTGTAAGTTTACATATAATTATCAGAGTATGTACAGTAGAACCCTGGATATCGGCTGATGCGGATATCGGCCAAACTGGATTTCAGTCACTTTTTGGGCTGAAATTCCACCCTGGATTTCAGCCAGTAACTCAGAAATCAGCTGTATTTGATGCATCCACCCAACCACACTCATGAGTCAGTCTAGCTGTGTCTCTGGGTGAGTGAGCAACATTCCATGCATTCATCTAAACATTTTGTTATACTCCATTGTTTTTTGTAGTTTTTTATTGAGTGTGACTGCCCAAAGAAACACATTACATAGTATATAAAAACATGCAATGTTTATGTGCAATGTATGTTTAATAATAACCACTCTTGGGCACATTAAATATCTTTTTTTGGGTTAATATAGACATTTTCTTTAATCCATCTATGATATTTTCTTCAAAATTATATAAGAAACATGTTACACAGCATACAGCATATAAACATGCAATGTTTATATGCTATCGAGTGGTGAGTATGGTGGAGAGTAAACATTACGTTTTCTCTGATTCAGCATTAAAGAAAACTGTGAATTTGGCGTCTGGCGCAGTCATCGCCCTTCATACGCATTTGTTTACAATTCTCGGCATGAATTATTCATTACTTCTCCCTTTGTTTATGATGGCAGCTAAAGGTAGTTGTTAGAAATGATTAAACTCAGTGAACATGGTAACAATATGACTGTGTAGTGTAATAATATGGCTGTGTAGTGTAGCCCAGGGGGGCTACATATGTGTACCTACATCTACCGCAGCCTACACTGACTTCCTACAAATAAATACTACTCACCTTTCGCTCTACATTAAGACTACAAATATCTTAAGGTGAGCAATGAACGTACTGTGGCAGTAAATGACAAAGAAGGGAAGCAACCCTAAAGAGGGTTTTGATACCTGAAGTACTTATGGAGGGGGATTCCCAACTCCCTCTCCCCTCCTCCTCTTCTTCAATATGCCAACAAGTCTTCAATAAAGGTATGTAATGTTCATTTTATCATTAAAATTTGTGCTTTATATTTATTTTTCATTGTTTTCTGTATGTAAATCTATAGTTAATCTTTAAAAAAATTTATTTTTTTGTTAATATTTTTGGGTGTCTGGAACGAATTAACTGTACAGTGGACCCCCGGTTAACGATATTTTTTCACTTCAGAAGTATGTTCAGGTGCCAGTACTGACCGAATTTGTTCCCATAAGGAATATTGTGAAGTAGATTAGTCCATTTCAGACCCCCAAACATACACGTACAGACGCACTTACATAAATACACTTACATAATTGGTCGCATTCGGAGGTGATCGTTATGCGGGGGTCCACTGTATTTACATTAATTCTTATGGGAAATATTATTTTGGTTTTCGGCCTTTTTGGATTTAGGTCAACCTTCTGGAATGGATTATGGCTGATAACTTTAAAACACTTGAAATTTTGGAAAGTTTCCAGACATAATGGAGAGACGCAGTGCTCACGAAACTCATGGAGAATGTAAACAAACCGGGTGGGGCGCGGTGACAGTAGAATATATAAAGAGCAACACTCCTATTCTAGGTAGTAGGTTGGTAGACAGCAACTGCCCAGGGACTTACAGTACTACCGTCCTGCCAAGTGAGTGTAAAATGAATGCATGTAATTGTTTTATATGATGGTAGGATTGCTGGTGTCCTTTTTTCTGTCTCATAAACATGCAAGATTTCAGGTACGTCTTGCTACTTCTACTTAAACTTAGGTCACACTACACATACATGTACAAGCATATACATACACACCCCTATGGGTTTTTTTCTATTTTCTTTCTAGTTCTTGTTCTTGTTTATTTCCTCTTATCTCTATGGGGAAGTGGAACAGAATTCTTCCTACATAAGCCATGCTTGTTGTAAGAGGCGACTAAAATGCCGGGAGCAAGGGGCTAGTAACCTCTTCTCCTGTATATATTACTAAATGTAAAAGGAGAAACTTTCGTTTTTCCTTTTGGGCCACCCTGCCTCGGTGGGATACGGCCGGTGTGTTGAAAGAAAGTCTATATACAACGTTTTATACAACATTTAATGCGCCTCAGAGTGATTATTATTATTATTATTATAATGGCATCCTCAAGACTAATAAGATGGCATCTTCAAGACTAATAAGACAGTGATTTTAATGTGTATCTGACATCAGCACAGTGTGTAAGTTTATTTAGGTACGGTTACACATAAGTATAATTATCAGAGTACATATACAGTGGACCCTTGGTTATCAGCCATTTCGCTTATCGGTCAACTCAGTTATCGACCGGTTTTTCGGCTTCCGGTTATTGGCCGTTATTTCGCTTATCGGCAGTATGGGACTCATCAACCCACCGCCACCAGCCACTCGAGCGTTAGTCTGGCTGTCTCTGAGCGAGTGAAGAAGCTTCTGCTCATTCATCCAAACATTTCACTATAATCCATTGTTTTTGATGGTTAATTTATTAAGTGCAACTGCAAAATAAGTAACCATGGCGCCAAAAAAACTTCCTAGTAAAGTTCCTTTGGTAAAGAAAGTGAGAAACACAATGGAATTTAAGAAAGAAATTGTAGCAAAGTACAAATGGTGGTCGTAGAAGGTGGTAGAGATAGTTGTAGAGAGTGGTAGTGATGGTGATAGAGGGTAGAGCTGCAAGATCATCATCTGGAACAGCAACAGACCACAGATGAGGAAATTGCTTCAGAGGACGAGGAAGAGAGAGGGGAGAATGTGCCTTCTTCAGTGATTAAGGACATGTGTGCAAAGTGGAGTGAGTTGCAGGGGTACAGTGAGTTCAAGCCTCCTCCTCCTCCTCCCTATCTTCCATAAGCCATGTATTTAATTGTTCATGTATTTATTTTATTTAGTTCTCATTGTTTTGTGTGTGTAAAACTATAATTAATCTTTAAAAAAATAATTTTTTTGTGAATATTTTTGGGTGTCTAGAATGGATTAATTATTTTTTTTTTTTTTCAACAAGTCGGCCGTCTCCCACCGAGGCAGGGTGACCCAAAAAAGAAAGAAAATCCCCAAAAAGAAAATACTTTCATCATTCAACACTTTCACCACACTCGCACATTATCACTGTTTTTGCAGAGGTGCTCAGAATACAACAGTTTAGAAGCATACACATATAAAGATACACAACATATCCCTCCAAACTGCCAATATCCCAAACCCCTCCTTTAAAGTGCAAGCATTGTACTTCCCATTTACAGGACTCAAGTCCGACTATATGAAAATAACCGGTTTCAGTGAATCCCTTCACTAAATATTACCCTGCTCACACTCAACAGATCGTCAGGTCCCAAGTACCATTCGTCTCCATTCACTCCTCTCTAACACGCTCACACACGCTTGCTGGAAGTCCAAGCCCCTTGCCCACAAAACCTCCTTTACCCCCTCTCTCCAACCCTTCCGAGGACGACCCCTACCCCGCCTTCCTTCCCCTATAGATTTATATGCTTTCCATGTCATTCTACTTTGATCCATTCTCTCTAAATGACCAAACCACCTCAACAACCCCTCTTCTGCCCTCTGACTAATACTTTTATTAACTCCACACCTTTTCCTAATTTCCACACTCCGAATTTTCTGCATAATATTTACATCACACATTGCCCTTAACCCTTTCAGGGTCCGTCCCGTAGATCTACGGCTTTACGTTCAGGGTCCAAACCGTAGATCTACGTCATGAGCTCAGCTCACTCTGATAAACTGTGAGTGGTAAATTTGGGCCTAGATATAAGAGAATACATCTATGTGGTATGTGTGCACCACATAAAACAAATCCTGCAGCACACTGTGTATAATGAGAGAAAAAAAACTGAGACCATGATTTTCGATTAAAACAGCGACTTTGCAGTGTTTTTTCGTATGTTTTTTATAGTTGTATTTGTGATTTCTTGGTCTCATTTGATAGAATGGAAGACATATTACAGAAATAGAGATAATTTTGATTGGTGTTAGCACTGGAAATGGCTTGAAACTGAGCTCAAAGTGGCAGAAATGTTAAATTTTTGCCGATGTTCAAGAGTAAACAAACGACCTCACACGTCTAATACATGCCAGCTGGTGGGTCTAATATACATTCACAAATGTGGTGATGATATTTATACAATTATTACAATATTGCATAACAGTAAATCTTCTATTTTTTGGTGTGAATAAAAATTCATTATGTGAATAAAAAATCAAAATGGAATTTATTTGTAAAGCCTCAAAACATAACTAATGAACAGAGGAAATGTTAGTTTAGTGCCAGGAATGCCTACATTGTTTATTCTGGACCCTATTTTGAAATTGGAATATTTTGAACTTTGTGTTAAATTGGCCAAATTACCAATTTCTGGTCACTTTATTTTGTAGTTGAAACAGTTGACTTGGCGATTTCTTGTGCTCAATCGATAGAATAGAAGTAATACTAGTGAAATAGCTAAGAATTTGGTCGACTGGAATAATGTAATTGGCCTAAAATGGGAGTCAAAGTCGGCAAAATCGCCGATTCGTAAATATCGCTGACACATCAAAATTCATGAGAGCATAATTTCGTCAATTTTCCATCAAATTTCGTACTTTTTGTTTTATTACATTCACAAAATGATTCTCTACCATTTCATAAGAAAAAATAAAAAATTTTTTTTTTGAAAATTCTTGGACACTGGGGCACCACTTCAGATTTTGGCCTTGGACCCTGAAAGGGTTAAACAGGACATCTCCACTGCCTCCAACCGTCTCCTCGCTGCTGCATTTACCACCCAAGCTTCACACCCATATAAGAGTGTTGGTACTACTATACTTTCATACATTCCCTTCTTTGCCTCCATAGATAACGTTTTTTGACTCCACATATACCTCAACGCACCACACCTTTTTTCCCTCATCAATTCTATGATTAACCTCATCCTTCATAAATCCATCCGCCGACACATCAACTCCCAAGTATCTGAAAACATTCACTTCTTCCATACTCCTCCTCCCCAATTTGATATCCAATTTTTCTTTATCTAAATCATTTGACACCCTCATCACCTTACTCTTTTCTATGTTCACTTTCAACTTTCTACCTTTACACACATTCCCAAACTCATCCACTAACCTTTGCAATTTTTCTTTAGAATCTCCCATAAGCACAGTATCATCAGCAAAAAGCAACTGTGTCAATTCCCATTTTGAATTTGATTCCCCAAAATTTAATCCCACCCCTCTCCCGAACACCCTAGCATTTACTTCCTTTACAACCCCATCTATAAATATATTAATTGTATTTACATTTATTCTCATGGGAAACATTATTTCGGTTTTCGGCCATTTCAGTTTTAGGCCGAACTTCTGGAACAGATTACGGCCGATAACCGAGGGTCCACTGTATATAAAATATGAAATAACTTTAAAACACCTGAAATTCTGGAAAGTTTCCAAACATAATGGAGAGTCGTGCTCACGGAGAATGTCTTTCTAATATGGTCACCACATCCCGAGTGGGGTGCGGTGACCATATTAGAAAGACAGAGGGAGCCGTATAGTGAGTTATGGTCATAATTTGAAATGTCCGTATAAGCTGAATGCCTTACAGCAAAATGCCATAAAGTGGGGCCATATTGTATTAGTAAATAACAAGGATATTTCTGAAAACCAGCCATCATGGAGAAAACTTCGTTAGCTTGCCTCAATTTTAGAACCAGCCTTTAGTGCATGCTTGGCTTCTTGCTGTAACGTGGTCATTTCATCACTGAGGTGTGTTATATAGTCCTGTACTTGCTGCTGAGCCCGGTGTAGATCATACTCCGCTGAAATATTTCTTGTGGTTAAGTTTTAATAGAATATTAACCTCTAATCATGCTTGACTCACAAAATTGTAATGACACGATTTCAAACAAACCATACCATGGGTGGGGTTTGAACCTGCGATCAGAGAGTCTCTGATCGTGGGTTCAAACTCCACCTGTGGCATGGTTTCTCTAATCATTGGAGAGGAAGTCCCACAATAACAAAAACACTCTCTACTGCACATAAATATTTGTATTCCTTATGTCAGATAAATGAAAATGAAATTCAATAAGGAGAATGTAATAAAATTTAATGATGTAAACTGTAGACAATATTCATATTTAAGTTTTAAGTAATAGTTCCAGTCTCCCTGGCTTTGTGCAGATTTTCTCAAGTACAGTGTACTTTTATATATATATATTTTTTTTCAACAAGTCGGCCGTCTCCCACCGAGGCAGGGTGACCCAAAGAGAAAGAAAATCCCCAAAAAGAAAATACTTTCATCATCATTCAACACTTTCACCTCACTCACACATAATCACTGTTTTTGCAGAGGTGCCAAGAATACAACAGTTTAGAAGTATATACATATAAAAATACATAATATATCTCTCCAAACTGCCAATATCCCAAACCCCTCCTTTAGAGTGCAGGCATTGTACTTCCCATTTCCAGGACTCAAGTCCAGTTATATAAAATAACCGCTTTCCCTGAATCCCTTCACTAAATACGTATTACCCTGCTCACACTCCAACAGATTGTCAGGTCCCAAATACCATTTGTCTCCATTCACTCCAATCGAACATGCTCACGCACGCTTGCTGGAAGTCCAAACCCCTCGCCCACAACACCTCCTTTACCCTCTCCCTCCAACCTTTTCAAGGATGACCCCTACCCTGCCTTCCTTCCCCTACAGATGTATATGCACTCCATGTCATTCTACTTTGATCCATTCTCTCTAAATGACCAAACCACCTCAACAAACCCTCTTCAGCCCTCTGACTAATACTTTTATTAACTCCACACCTTCTCCTAATTTCCACACTCCGAATTTTCTCCATAATATTTACACCACACATTGCTCTTAGAAAGGACATCTCCACTGCCTCCAACCGCCTCCTTGCTGCAGCATTTACAACCCAAACTTCACACCCATATAAGAGTGTTGGTACTACTATACTTTCATACATTCCCTTCTTTGCCTCCATAGATAACATTTTTTGCCTCCACATATACCTCAATGCACCACTCACCTTTTTTTCCTTCACCAATTCTATGATTAACCTCATCCTTCATCAATCCATCCGCTGACACGTCAACTCCCAAATATCTGAAAACATTCACTTCCATACTCCTCCTCTCCAATTTGATATCCAATTTTTCTTTATCTAACTCATTTGATACTCTAATCATCTTACTCTTTTCTATGTTCACTTTCTACCTTTATACACATTCCCAAATTCGTCCACTAACCTTTGCAATTTTTCTTTAGAATCTCCCATAAGCACAGTATCATCAGCAAAAAGTAACTGTGTCACTTACCATTTTGTATTTAATTCCCATAATTTAATCCCACCCCCCTGGCACCCCAAATTTACCTACTACTCCGTCAACATTTTCTCCCACTTTAGCATTAAAATCCCCAACCACAAGTACTCTCACACTTGGTTCAAAACTCCCCACGCAATTACTCAACATTTCGCAAAATCTCTCTCTCTCTCTCACTCTGTAATTTGTCTATGATTGTAATCATGTGATAACATGTTTATCATTCATTACCTTTGAAACTTGTCATGATTGTGACCAGCTCTACCTGGAGCTCATTACCTTTGTAAATTCTCATGATTAATGTGTTTATGATTCATTACCTTTGCAATTATTCATGAGTGTGACCAGCTCTACCTGGAGCTCATTACCTTTGTAACTTGGTCATGATTATGACCAGATCTAGTTCATTACCTTTGTAACTTGCTCAGCTATCAAAACTTTGGAGTCCAGTCCCTGGACCAATTATGTACCTCTGTAATCTTTTGACTACCGCCCACAGGATGGGTATGGGGTGCATAATAAACATATTAAACTAACTAACTAAACTCTCTCTCTCTCCTCTATACTTCTCTATTCCCCAGGTGCATAAATGCTCACTATAATCCACTTCTCACATCCAACCTTTATTTTACTCCACATAATCCTTGAATTAATACATTTCTAGTCCCTCTTTTCCTCCCATAGGTTATCCTTCAGCATTATTGCTACTAATTCTTTAGCTCTAACTCTATTAGAAACCCCTGACCTAATCCCATTTATTCCTCTCCACTGAAACTCACCCACCCCCTTCAGCTTTGTTTCACTTAAAGCCAGGATATCTAGCTTCTTTTCATTCATAACATTCACAATCATCTCTTTCTATCATTCGCACAACATCCACGCACATTCAAACTTCCCACTTTGGCAATTTTCTTCTTCATATTCTCTTCAGTAATTTTTACAGGAAAAGGGGTTACTAGCCAATTGTTCCCGGCATTTTAGTTGACTTTTACAACACGCATGGCTTATGGAGGAAAGATTTTTATTCCACTTCCCCATGGATATAAAAGGAAAAGTAATTAGAACAAAAACTAAGATAAAATCAAAGAAAACACAGATGAGTGTGTATAAACGTGTACATGTATATTTAGTGACCTAAGTGTAAGTAGAAGTAGCAAGACGTACCTGTAATCTTGCATATTTATGAGACAGACAAAAGACACCAGCAATCCTACCATCATGTAAAACAATTACAGGCTTCCGTTTTACACTCACTTGTCAAAACGGTGGTACCTCACTGGGTGGTTGCTGTGTACCATGTATGTACCATGTACATGTATGTATGTATGTATGTATGAATGTGTGTATATATATATATATATATATATATATATATATATATATATATATATATATATATATATATATATATATATATATATATATACACATATGAATGTGTGTGTGTGTATATATATATATATATATATATATATATATATATATATATATATATATATATATATATATATATATATATATATATATATATATATATATAATATGTCGTGCCGAATATGTAAAACTGGTCAATTAGCAAGAACTCATTTAAAATTAAGTCCTTTCTGAAATTTTCTCTTATACGTTAAAAGATATATTTTTTTCATTAATGTTAATGTAAAAAATTTTAATTTTGCACCAAAAGAATCTTAGAAAACTTACCTAACCTTATTATAACAAGTGTAATTTATTTTAGCCTAACCCAACTAAATATATTTTAAATACGTTTACAATAATTTAGTACTAAACAAACACAATCAAATATATTTTTTTCGTTAGGTTCAGAATGATTTTGGCGAAATTATTGATATATATATATATATATATATATATATATATATATATATATATATGTATATATATATATATATATATATATATATATATATATATATACAGGTCTCCCTCAACATTCACGTTTTCAACTTTCACGGGCTTCACACATTCGCGAATTCCCAACCGCGAAATTCCCAGCCACCAAATTCCCAGCCGCCAAATCATATTTAATTTTCCCGCCACCTGCGAGTCCCTACTACCCTCCCTCCGACCCCCGCAACTGGCAGCCAGCCCTCCCACCACTCAGTGTGGTGAGTGTTTTGCTTGTTCATTATTTGCTATTAAACTACAGTATAAATAATGTAAACCCATTCATGACTGCATATTGGAATGGCTATTCGGACAGGTATTAGATGGTGACATCATGTGTTTACTCTGGAACACTGTAAAGAATTAAACATTTCTGCTACAGCTAATAATAACAATAGTAATAATAATAATAATAACAACAATAATAATAATAATAATAATAATAATAATAATAAATAGGATATAATTGAAGAAGGAAATTGTACAAAAATACGAGGGAGTGGTTGACACATCGTCAGTATGACTTTGTTTATGCTGGAGTGAACATTAGTCTCCCTGCTCTTCCAAACATTTCACAATAATTCACTGTGTTTGGTGCTTGTAGATTGAGTGTGACTGGAGTGGTTGAGGCAATGGTATTTAACCCTTTGAGGGTTTTCGTCGTACTAGTACGTCTTACGAGTAGGGGTTTTCGACGTACTAGTACTCATAAATTCTAGCGGCCTCAAATCTAGTGGGAGAAAGCTGGTAGGCCTTCATATGAAAGAATGGGTCTATGTGGTCAGTGTGCACAGTCTAAAAAAAAATCCTGCAGCACACAGTGCATAATGAGAAAAAAAAACTTTGACCATTTTTTTTTAATAAATCAGCGAATTTGCAGTGTATTTTCGTATGGTATTTATTGTTGTATTCTAGTTTTCTTGGTCTCATTTTATAGAATGGAAGACATATTACAGAAATAGAGATGATTTTGACTGGTTTTACAAAGAAAGGTGCCTTGAAATTGAGCTCAAAGTAGCAGAAATGTTCGATTTTTACCAAACTTCAAAAGTAAACAAATCGTGCCAAGCGTGCAATACACGTCAACTGGTGAGTCTAATATTCTTTCACAAGTGCACCAATAATATTTATACCATTTTTTACACTAATGCAGTAGTCTGCATAACAGTAAATCTTATATTTTTTGTGAAAATAAAAATTCAAAGTGGAAAGCAAAAGAATATAAGAGGGGCCTTGAGACGTGACTAATGACTAGAGGAAATGTCATTTTAGTGCCAGGAATGTCTTTCTTGTTTATTCTGGACCCTATTCGGAAATTGGCATCTTTTGAAATTTGTGTGAAATTGGCAAAATTGCTAAATTCTGACCACTGTACTGGATAGTTGAATTTCATAAATGAGTGGTTTCTTGCACCCATTCGATAGAAAAAAATGGAGTTCTAGCGAAATATTCATGTTTTTTGTCGACTAGTACAGTGAAATTGGCCGAAAATGGGGCTCAAAGTGGGCAAAATCGCCGATGCGTAAACATCGCCGAGACCGCTAACTTTGCGAGAGCATAATTCCGTAAGTTTTCTATCAAATTTCAAACTTTTGGTGTCTTTATGATCGGGAAAAGATTCTCTATCTTTTCATAAGAGAAAATAATTTTTTTTTTTTTAAATTTGGCCGACCCTGAGAACGAGTTTCGGAGAGGGCCTGTCGACCCTCAAAGGGTTAATAACATACATGATAATAATAATACATGTTATTAATAATATGTACTATTATTATTTATAACATATGCTATTAAATACATACATGTTAATAATAATACATGTTATTAATAACATGCACTATTATTATTTATAACATATATGTTATTAAATACCACTGCCTCAACCGCTGAATTATTGTGAAATGTTTGGAAGAGCAGGGAGACTAATGTTCACTCCAACATAAACAAAGTCACACTGACGATGTGTCAACCACTCTCTCGTATTTTTGTACAATTTCCTTCTTCAATTATATCGTATTTATTATTATTATTATCATTATTATTATTATTATTATTATTATTATTATTATTATTATTATTATTATTATTATTATTACTATTGTTATTATTAGCAATAGCAGAAGTGTTCGATTCTTTGCTGTGTTCAAGAGTAAACACATGATGTCACCGTCTAATACCTCTCCTAATAGCCATTCCAATATGCAGTCATGAATGGGTTTACATTATTTATTCTGTAGTTTAATAGCAAATAATGAACAAACAAAACACTCACCACACTGAGTGGTGGGAGGGCTGGCTGCCAGTTGCAGGGGTCGGAGGGAGGGTAGTAGGGACTCGCAATGGTGGAGGCAGTGGTGGAGTCTGTGGTATTTAATAACATACATGTTATTAACATACATGTTATTAACATACATGTTATTAACATACATGTTATTAAATAACATACGTTATTAAAGCATAACATGTATATATTTAGTACAATTTACAACATTTTCATGTATTTTATGATTATTCATGGTTCAACAAGTTAAGGAAGCAGTATTGTAATACATTTCCCTACAATATATTGGGGCACCAAACATTCACGGTTTTTCAACATTCGCGAGGCTCTTGATTCCCTAACCCTCGCGAATGTTGAGGGAGACCTGTATATATATATATATATATATATATATATATATATATATATATATATATATATATATATATATATATATATATATATATATATATATATATATATATATATATATATATATATATATAAATATGAATGTGTGTGTATACAGTGGACCCCCGCATAGCGATTTTAATCCGTGCAAGAGGGCTGATTGTTATGCGAAATGATCGGTATGCGAATGAATTTTCCCCATAAGAAATAATGGAAATCAAATTAATCCGTGCAAGACACCCAAAAGTATGAGAAAGAAAATTTTACCATATGAAATATGCATTTTCCTACACACAAAGAGAAGGATACATGCACAATAGTAGAGTAGTACATGCACAATACATATTGTGCATGTACTACTCTACTAAATGAAGAATAAATGACACTTACCTTTATTGAAGATGCAGCAATGACTGATGAGACACTGTGTCCTGGGAGTGCCTTTTCCTCCTGAGTACTGTAGGTCCTGTTTGGCATTTTCTTCCAGAACAGGCCTTATCACACTGTGTATGCCACTACGATTCTTAAATCTCTCAAACCAACCTTTGCTGGCTTTAAATTCACCAATATGAGCACTAGTTCCAGGCATTTTTCCCTGTTCACCTGGGTGTTAGTCGACTGGTATGGGTTGCATCCTGGGAGACAAGATTAAGGACCCCAATGGAAATAAGTTAGACAGTCTTCGATGACACTGACTTTTTTGGGTTATCCTGGGTGGCAAATCCTCTGGAGTTAATTGTTTCTTGGTATTCTCAATAAGCCACACCAACAACGGTGCTACAGCAGCAGCAGCTGACAGTGCTACAGCAGCAGCAGACGATGCTACAGCAGCAGCAGACGGTACTACAGCAGCAGCAGACGGTACTACAGCAGCAGCAGCTGACGGTGGTACAACAGCAGCAGCAGCTGACAGTGCTACAGCAGCAGCAGACGATGCTACAGCAGCAGCAGACGATGCTACAGCAGCAGCAGACAATACTACAGCAGCAGCAGCAGCTGACGGTGGTACAACAGCAGCAGCAGCTGACAGTGCTACAGCAGCAGCAGACGATGCTACAGCAGCAGCAGATGGTACTACAGCAGCAGCAGCAGCTGACGGTGGTACAGCAGCAGCAGCAGCTGACGGTGCTACAGCAGCAGCAGCAGCTGACAGTGCAGCAGCAGCAGCTGACAGTGCAGCAGCAGCAGCAGCAGCTGTACCACCAATAGTAGCGATGGTTGATTGGGGTTTATTATACAACCTGGCCAGCTCGGAGACACGCACTCCACTTTCATACTTATCAATGATCTTTTTCTTCATCTCTATAGTAATTCTCACCCTTATTGCTGTAGGGTTGGCACTAGAAGCTTTCTTGGGGCCCATGGTCACTTATTTTGCAGATAAAATCACCAAAAACACTGTAATAATACGAAATGTTCCGATTGTATGCTTGGATGTTACCGCAGAGGCTGGCTGGTAAACAATGCCACCGGCGGCACATGTGAGGCTGGCTAAGGGCGCACATTGGACGCGTCTCAGACGAGGAGCGTTGAGTGGGTTTTTGGGCGGTATGCGAGGCAAAATTTTTGCGATAAAAGCGAGCGGTATGCGGATTGAACGGTATGTGATGCGTACGGTATGCGGGGGTCCACTGTATATACATATATACAGTGGCCCCTCGTTTTTTGTAATTAATCCGTTCCTGGAGGAGCTACTATAAACGAAATTTACGATTTGCGAATCATTTTTCCCCATAAGAAATAATGTAAATACAATTAATCCGTTCCTGACACCCAGAAGTATTAAAACAAAAAAAAATTTTTACATGAAATATACATGTAGTACATAAACAATACAATGGGAAATGATGAATGAAACATTAACAGCATAACACTTACCTTTATTGGAGATTCTTCTTAGTGTATGGGAGACTGGAGGAGGAGAGAGATTGGATTGTTTACAGTTTGGAAGGGAAATCCCCTTCCAGCAACACCTCAGGTACCAATTGCTTCTCTGGGGTTGCTTCTCTTCTCTGTTTCTTAATGCCACTAGGACCACCTTGAGAGTCACTCTAGCCCTGTCTCACAAAGTAACCGTGGAGAGAGCTCTGTTTCTGGTGTCTTTTTAACACTTCTCTAAAATGGCCCAAGATTTTGTCACTGTACATAGCTTTCTGTGGAGCCATGGTAGCTTATTTAGTACTTGCAAGCACTAAAATGAGAGGAATATTATGAAATATTTCGTAGGAGCACTTGAGGGGACCTTTACTCACTGGTAAACAATGCCAGACTGGCTGGGTAGGGAGGCCACCCCGGCTCACACTGTGCATACGCATCCCGGACGAACTACTATTCGCGAGTCAACTTATGAAAAGCGAGTCCATGTTTATACAAAAATACCCCTATGATTGGCGAAATTTACGATTGCCGAGAAATACAAAAAGCGAGGGACCACTATACAGTGGAACCTCAAATATCGAACTTTCTTCGGTCCAGAAGACTGTTCGAGTGCCTTTACCGAATGAATTTATTTCCATCAGGAATAATGTAAATTAATTAGTCCATTTCAGACCCTCAAAAATACACTTATAAAAGGACTTACAAAAATACGCTTACATAATTGGTTGTGTTGGAAGCAGTTCGATTTTTGAGAGGTTCCACTGTACATGTATATATATACGTATATATATATATACGTATATATATATATACGTATATATATATATACGTATATATATATATACGTATATATATATATATATATATATATATATATATATATATATATATATATATATATATATATATATATATATATATATATATATATATATATAACCAGTTACCAGTAACCAGTGTACCAGTAGATGACTCACTACCAACCGTCTCTGCGTGAATCACTGTCTGTTCATATTGCTGCTGACCACAGCAGTATTTCAAACACCCCCTCACATATGGGTACTGGGGTTAGGCAGTCTTACGAGTGAGAGCAAGGAGGCAGGTCACGGCTGTTTGGCGCTTCCCACACTATCCGTAATATACGTACTACCAGCCTACGTGAGTATTTCTTTACCCTATCCACGTGTTCGAACCCCACATGATATATATATATATATATATATATATATATATATATATATATATATATATATATATATATATATATATATACACATACAGTGGACCCCCGCTTTACGATCACCTCCCAATGCAACCAATTATGTAACACCACTACATCCCACTGACACAGCTAACAAGATAAACGACTTCTTCTCAACCATAGGATCTAATCTCACCAATAAAATCCCACATACTAATGCCCATGCCGGGGACTACCTAGATGGGAATTTCCCAAATTCCTTCTATCTTGCACCAACTGAGCCCTCGGAAGTCACCGAGATTATAAAGTCACTTAAAAACAACTCGGGGAATCTGTTTAATGTCCCACCATTACTGTACAAGCGAGCGGCCCATATCCTTTCGCATGCTATTTCATTACTTTTTAACAAGTCACTAGAAACTAGCACCTTCCTGAAACTACTCAAGATGGCAAGGGTTACACCAATACATAAACGTGGTGACCCTACAGACTTAAACAACTATAGGCCAATATCAAACTTACCATTGCTATCCAAAATCTTTGAGAAACTCGTGCACAGGAGACTATATTCATTTATAACAGCACAAAACATACTCAACCCCTGCCAATTTGGATTTAGGAAAAATAAAAGCACTAATGATGCAATCATAAAAATGCTAGATCTGCTTTACACAGCATTGGAAAATAAGGAATATCCACTAGGAATTTTTATTGACCTAAGAAAAGCTTTTGACACAGTAGACCATGACATCCTACTCCACAAACTTGACCATTATGGTATAAGAGGCCATGCGCTTGCTTATTTCAAATCTTACCTTACTAATAGGTACCAGTATGTTACCATTAAAGACACAGCATCAACAACACGGCCACTTGATACTGGAGTTCCGCAGGGAAGTGTCCTTGGTCCCCTGCTCTTCCTCATATACATCAATGATCTTCCAAACGTATCCCAACACCTGAAACCCATTCTCTTTGCTGACGACATGACTTATGTCATCTCTCACCCTAATCTTGCCACCCTCAACACCATTGTTAACGAGGAGCTGATCAAAATATCGACTTGGACGACAGCCAATAAACTTACGCTTAACACTGACAAAACCTACTATATTATGTTTGGTAGCAGAGCAGGAGATGTATAAATTAACATTAAGATCGACAACACTCTAATTACCAGACATAATGAGGGCAAATTCCTAGGCCTATACCTTGACAACAACCTGAATTTCAGCACCCATATCCAACACATAACCAAAAAAGTATCCAAAACAGTTGGGATCCTCTCCAAGATACGATACTACGTGCCGCAAAATGCCCTTCTCACACTATACCACTCACTTATTTATCCATACCTCACCTATGCTATTTGTGCTTGGGGATCAACTGCAGCAACACACCTAAAGCCAATAATAACCCAACAAAAAGCTGCAGTAAGAATAATCACTAAATCCCATCCCTGGAAACACACCCCCCACTCTTCATAGATCTAATCTTACTCCCTGTTCAGTACATCCACACTTACTACTGTGCAATCTACATCTACAGGACCTTAAACTCCAATATCAACCTTGACCTAAAACGCTTTCTTGATAGTTGTGACAGAACCCACAGGCATAACACCAGACACAAACATCTCTACGACATTCCTCATGTCCGACTAAACCTTTACAAAAATTCAATGTATGTCAAAGGCCCTAAAATCTGGAACACCCTACCTGAGAACTCTAGAACTGCAAACACATTCATCACCTTCAAAACTACCATTAGAAAACATCTTATCTCCCTGATAAACCCCATCAACTAACTACACGAATACCACCTGGTGGTTCACACTTACACTCACTCACCCATTTGACCATAAACAGAAATATTAATCTCAATCTTAAAATAATGAATCCTATGATACTCCAATACTGAAACTATGTACTGTGCCAAAACAAAAGCATTCACATTGCTAAACTCACAAACTAGTATTTAGTCACTTAGCCATAATACCAACTTACCTCATAATTTGTAATATTTTAAAATAAAGAATTAAACTAAGTCTGCCCGAAATGCCTAGCCATGCTAGGCGTTCTAGTGGTACACTCTGTAATCATTATTTAACTACATGTAAACCACACAACAACCAAATTCTGTAAATTCAACATTGTAATCTTTATAGAGAATAAACTTTGAATTTGAATTTGAATTGTATGTTTGGGGGTCTGAAATGGACTAATCTAATTCACAATATTCCTTATGGGAACAAATTCGGTCAGTACTGGCACCTGAACATACTTCTGGAATGAAAAAATATCGTAAACCGGGGGTCCACTGTATATATATACGAAAGCTTGTAATTGTTTTACATGATGGTAGGACTGTTGGTGTCCTTTTCTCTGTTTCATAAACATGCAAGATTTCAGGTACGTCTTGCTACTTCTACTTACACTTAGGTCGCACTGCACTTACATGTACAAGCATATATATATATACATACCCCTCTGGGTTTTCTTCTATTTTCTTTTTAGTTCTTGTTCTTGTCTATTTCCTCTTATCTCCATGGGGAAGTGGATCAGAATTCTTCCTCCGTAAGCCATGCATTTTGTAAGAGGCGACTAAAATGCCAGGAGCAAGGAGCTAGTAACCCCTTCTCCTGCATATACAGTGGACCCCCGCTTAACGATCACCTCCAAATGCGACCAATTATGTAAGTGTATTTATGTAAGTGCATTTGTACGTGTATGTTTGGGGGTCTGAAATGGACTAATCTACTTCACAATATTCCTTATGGGAAAAAATTCGGTCAGTACTGGCACCTGAACATACTACTGGAATGAAAAAAGTTCGTTAACCGGGGGTCCACTGTATTACTAAATGTAAAAGGAGAAACTTTCATTTTTCCTTTTTGGCCACCCCGCCTCGGTGGGATACGGCCAGTGTGTTGAAAGAAAGATATATATATATATATATACAGTGGTCCCTCACTTTTCGTAGTTCTCGGGAATCACAGATTTCGGAAATCATAGGGATATTTTTGTATAAACATGGGCTCGCTAATCATAGGTTGACTCGCGAATAGTAGTTCGTCCGGAACGCGTACGCACGGTGTGAGCCGGGGCGGCCTCCCTACCCAGCCAGTCTGCCATTGTTTACCAGTGAGCGAAGGTCCCCTCACGTGCTCCTACGAAATATTTCATAATATTCCACTCATTTTACTGCTTGCAAGTACTAAATAGGCTACCATGGCTCCAAAGAAAGCTCCTAATGCGAAGCCTGTGGTAAAGAAGGTGAGAAATACGACTGAATTTAAGAACAGCAACAGATCGCAGCTCAGAATCTTGCTGCAGAGGAGGAGGAAGAGAGATGGAAGAAGGTGCCTTCTTTAGAAATTAAAGAGATTTTTGCTATGTAGGGTAAGATGGAAAGCTTTATGGAGAAACATCACCCTGACAAGGTTGTTGCAAGCCATGTTTGCAACATGTACAGTGACAAAGTCTTGGGCCATATTAGGGAAGTGTTAAAGAGACGCCAGAAACAGAGCTCTCTCCACAGTTATTTTGCGAGACAGGACTCCAGTGACTCTCAACGTGGTCCTAGTGGCATTAAGAAACAGAGAAGAGAAGCAACCCCAGAAAAGCAATTGGTACAGGTCCGCCATCACAAATCCGGCAATCAGTTATTCGGTTCCTTCAGTTATTCGGCACTAATTTTGACTAGCATAATTTCAAATTTCCAGGGTCGCCACACCAACCTGCTGGTACTGTTTGGTGGTGCTACTTGCTGCATCAGTCATTCCAATTTCTTTTTCTCCATTTATTGTTTTAACCTACTTACTTTTAGCCCTAGCCATGGTTCCAATGAATAAAAGAAATGCTTCTCATTATGTAAAGCACCTACACAGTACATTATCCATTAAAGATAAGGTGGTTTTCAAGCCACTGTTGGCTGCCATGAGATCAGTCTCATGAAACAGGAGAATATGCTTAATTATTACGCTAATATCAACACTACAGCTTATTTGCATATCACAGTTGATCTAATGTGACATAATAAACAATATAAATAACATAAAACATGTTAAATACTCCAGAATAAATAATATTTGGCATAACACCGAACAGTTCGACGGAGGTATGAAGAGTTTATGGTATACAAATACCATTCTCCTTTCCCTGTCTTGGTGGCTTATATGTATTAGAGAAAACGGAGTGTAGCACAGGGCTAACTGTCATATACACTCGTACTGCACAATAAACCTGAAACAAAAAAGCTATTTTCTCTCTATAGATTATCACACATAGCATCATATGTGTAGAGAACCTAGGGTAACCCAAAAAAAGTCAACATGGCTTATTTTTAGTACCTGGCTTGGGTTAGCCATATATGATTTTTGGTAAATATTCGATTCCCAGCCAGGGTAGAAACATTAGGCGTGTTTCTTTACACCTGTTGTCTATGTTTACCCATCAGTAAATGGGTACCTGGGTGTTAGCCGACTAGCGTGGGTGTGATCCTGGGACACTGACCTAATTTTCTTGAAATATTCTGCATAACAAGCGGCTTTCTATACAGTAGTATGTCACTGATGTCAGCTAGGCCTGTATACCTTGTACATGTACGTGTAGTAAATAAAGATATTATTATTATTATTATTATTATTATTATTATATTATTTTCTCAGTTGTTTGTTGGGTTATCTTATTCAAACTTGGGCAATGTATGATGGAAAGATACTTCTTCACGTACACCAAAAATGCATGTTGCTACGAACAGTAACAAAACCTAAAAGAGTTACAGAGACTAGTGTTTCCCTACTAGATTACACCTGGACCAACACCATATCCCCCTTAAGATCAGGCATAATCACAGATAATACCACAGACCATTACCCTACCTTCCTCATAACAAACCTTGGCAAATTACCCCTAGACACTACTAAAGTCACTTTCAGACTTCACAATGAGGCAGCTATGAATAACTTCACACCAGCAGTGACAAACATTGACTGGCACACTGAGCTAGAAATCTATACAGATATTGACGAATGTATTAATAATTTTCTAAAAAAGACTCAATACCTCTATAACAAGCACTGCCCTAAAAAACTAAACAGATGACTGCAAAGAGACTGAACAGTCCCTGGCTAACACCCAGTATCCTCAAATCCATAAATACAAAGCACCTACATGAAAAACAGTACAGAATGGGCCACATAACCAGAGACCAAACAAAACCTTACTCGTCAATCCTAACCAGCCTAATAAGAAGGGCTAAAAAATTGTATCATGAGAACGGATTATCCAACTTACGAGGTGACATAAAAAAGACCTGGAAAACCCTATCAGAAATACTAGGAACAAAAAAGATAAAACGAAATAGCGAAATTGAATTAACAAAACCAGATGAACCCCAATTCCCACCTACTGAAACAGCAAACAGACTCAATGACTTCTTCTCCACTATAGGAAAAAACCTTGCCAATAAAATCCTAAGCTCAGATACCCCACCCAAAGACTACCTCACTGGCAACTACCCGAGCACACTGTTCCTAGCTCCGACTAACCCAACTGAAGTCTCCCTTATTATCAACAAACTAAAAAACAAGACAGGAGATTTAAATACCTTACCACCCATTATATACAAAAAAGTGTCATAGGTGCTATCACCAATCATTGTAACACTCTTTAACAAATCCATTCAATCCTCTACCTTTCCTACAGTTTTCAAAATAGCAAGGGTCACCCCAATCCACAAAGGAGGAGACCACACAGACTTGAATAACTATAGGCCAATATCCAACTTACACCCTCTCTCTAAAATCTTTGAAAAATTAATCTGTAAGCATATCTATTCCTACCTCATCTCCCACAACATACTCAACCCCCGTCAATTTGGGTTCAGGCCTAATAAAAATACTAATGATGCTATTATCCACATGCTAGAACATATTTATACAGCAATAGAGGAAAAAGAAGTCCCACTGGGGATCGTCATTGACTTACGTAAAGCTTTCGATACAGTTGACCACGACTTGCTCCACATAAAATTATCGCACTATGGTATAAGAGGGCACTCCCTCAACTACCTAAAGTCATACCTCAGCAACAGAAGCCAATATGTGTACACAAATGGGGTAAACTCTTCCGCACAGCCAATTAGGGTTGGTGTCCCACAGGGAAGTGTCCTAGGCCCTCTTCTCTTTCTCATATACATAAATGACCTACCAAATGCATCGCAACTACTCAAACCCACGCTATCTGCAGATGACACTACATACGTCTACTCCCACCCGAGCCCAGTCATGCTAGCCAATACTGTAAATACCGAATTACAGAAAATATCAACCTGGATGAGGACCAATAAACTTACTCTAAACATTGACAAAACCTACTTCATTCAGTTTGGTAACAGAGCTGCAGATGTGTCTCTTAACATAATGATAAATGGATCACCTATCACAAAACTCACAGAGGGAAAATTCCTAGGAATCCACGTTGATAACACTCAAATTTCAAACACATATACAACAAATTTCCAAAAAAATTTCCAAGACAGTAGGCATACTATCAAAGATACAGTACTATGTTCCACAGTCAGCCCTCTTGGTGCTATATCACTCACTTATTTACCCCTACCTCACCTATGAAATTTGTGCATGGGGCTCAACAACAATAAACCATCTCAGACCACTAATCACCCAACAAAAGGCTGCAGTCAGAATGATAACAAATTCCCACTACAGACAGCACACTCCACCAATATTCAAAACTCTAAACCTACTCACAGAACAAAACATCCATACTTATTACTGCACCTACTACATACATAGAACACTTAACTCTGACATATACTCTCCCCTCAAACATCTCCTTACTAACCTCAACAGAACACATGACCATAACACAAGACACAGATCACTCTTTGATGTTCCTCGTGTCCATCGCACGCTATGCAAAAACTCAATGCACATAAAAGGCCCTAAAATCTGGAATTCATTACCTGTTTACCTGGAGTTTACCTGGAGAGAGTTCCGGGGCTCAACACCCCCACGGCCCGGTCTGTGACCAGGCCTCCTGGTGGATCAGAGCCTGATCAACCAGGCTGTTACTGCTGGCTGCACGCAAACCAACGTACGAGCCACAGCCCGGCTGGTCAGGTACCGACTTTAGGTGCTTGTCCAGTGCCAGCTTGAAGACTGCCAGGGGTCTATTGGTAAACCCCCTTATGTATGCTGAGAGGCAGTTGAACAGTCTCGGGCCCCTGACACTTATTGTATGGTCTCTAAACGTGTTAGTGACATCCCTTCTTTTCATTGGGGGGATGTTGCATCGTCTGCCAAGTCTTTTGCTTTCATAGTGAGTGATTTTCGTGTGCAAGTTTGGTACTAGTCCCTCTAGGATTTTCCAGGTGTACATAATCATGTATCTCTCCCGCCTGCGTTCCAGGGAATGCAGGTTCAAGAACTTCAAGCGCTTCCAGTAATTGAGGTGTTTCATCTCCGTTATGCATGCTGTGAAGGTTCTCTGTACATTTTCTAGGTCAGCAATTTCTCCTGCCTTGAAAGGTGCTGTTAGTGTGCAGCAATATTCCAGCCTAGATAGAACAAGTGACCTGAAGAGAGTCATCATGGGTTTGGCATCCCTAGTTTTGAAGGTTCTCATTATCCATCCTGTCATTTTTCTAGCAGCTGCGATTGATACAATGTTATGGTCCTTGAAGGTGAGATCCTCCGACATGATCACTCCCAGGTCTTTGACGTTGGTGTTTCGCTCTATTTTTGGCCAGAATAAGTTTTGTACTCTGATGAAGATTTAATTTCCTCGTGTTTACCATATCTGAGTAATTGAAATTTCTCATCGTTGAACTTCATATTGTTTTCTGCAGCCCACTGAAAGATTTGGTTGATGTCCACCTGGAGCCTTGCAGTGTCTGCAATGGAAGACACTGTCATGCAGATTCGGGTGTCATCTGCAAAGGAAGACACAGTGCTGTGGCTGACAACCTTGTCTATGTCAGATATGAGGATGAGGAACAAGATGGGAGCGAGTACTGTGCCTTGTGGAACAGAGCTTTTCACCGTAGCTGCCTCGGACTTTACTCTGTTAACTACTACTCTGTGTTCTGTCTGTGAGGAAATTATAGATCCATCGATCAACTTTTCCTGTTATTCCTTTAGCACGCATTTTGTGCGCTATTACGCCATGGTCACACTTGTCGAAGGCTTTTGCAAAGTCTGTATATATTACATCTGCATTCTTTTTGTCTTCTAGTGCATCGAGGACCTTGTCGTAGTGGTCCAATAGTTGAGACAGACAGGAGCGACCTGTTCTAAACCCATGTTGCCCTGGGTTGTGTAATTCATGGGTTTCTAGATGGGTGACGATCTTGCTTCTTAGGGCCCTTTCAAAGATTTTTATGATATGGGATGTTAGTGCTATCGGTCTGTAGTTCTTTGCAATTGCTTTACTGCCCCCTTTGTGGAGTGGGGCTATGTCTGTTGTTTTTAGTAACTGTGGAATGACCCCCATGTCCATGCTCCCTCTCCATAGGATGGTAAAAGCTCGTGATAGGGGCTTCTTGCAGTGCATCCGACATATAAGCACAAGCTAGTCAGGTCCAACTCACACCCACCCACACCCACTCATGTATTTATCCAACCTATTTTTAAAACAACACTACTTGGGAGTTTGTTCCACTCATCCACAACTCTATTACCAATCCAGTGCTTTCCTATATCCTTACTAAATCTGAATTTTTCCAGTTTAAAGCCACTGCTGTGAGTCCTCTGTATGTTAGATATTTTTAGCACGCTATTTACATCCTCTTTGTTAATTCCTGTTTTCCATTTACACACCTCAATCATATTGTTTTTATTATCACACTGGCCGATTCCCACCAAGGCAGGGTGGCCCGAAAAAGAAAAACTTTCACCATCATTCACTCCATCACTGTCTTGCCAGAAGGGTGCTTTACACTACAGTTTTTGAACTGCAACATTAACACCCCTCCTTCAGAGTGCAGGCACTGTACTTCCCATCTCCAGGACTCAAGTCCGGCCTGCCGGTTTCCCTGAACCCCTTCATAAATGTTACTTTGCTCACACTCCAACAGCACGTCAAGTATTAAAAACCATTTGTCTCCATTCACTTCTATCAAACACGCTCACACATGCCTGCTGGAAGTCCAAGCCCCTCGCACACAAAACCTCCTTTACCCTCTCCCTCCAACCTTTCCTAGGCCGACCCCTACCCCGCCTTCCTTCCAATACAGACTGATACACTCTTGAAGTTATTCTGTTTCGCTCCATTCTCTCCACATGTCCAAACCACCTCAACAACTCTTCCTCAGCCCTCTGGACAACAGTTTTGGTAATCCCACACCTACTCCTAACTTCCAAACTACGAATTCTCTGCATTATATTCACACCACACATTGCCCTCAGACATGACATCTCCACTGCCTCCAGCCTTCTCCTCGCTGCAACATTCATCACCCATGCTTCACACCCATATAAGAGCGTTGGTAAAACTATACTCTCATACATTCCCCTCTTTGCCTCCAAGGACAAAGTTCTTTGTCTCCACAGACTCCTAAGTGCACCACTCACCCTTTTCCCCTCATCAATTCTATGATTCACCTCATCTTTCATAGACCCATCTGCTGACACGTCCACTCCCAAATATCTGAATACATTCACCTCCTCCATACTCTCTCCCTCCAATCTGATATCCAATTTTTCATCACCTAATCTTTTTGTTATCCTCATAACCTTGCTCTTTCCTGTATTCACTTTTAATTTTCTTCTTTTACACACCCTACCAAATTCATCCACCAATCTCTGCAACTTCTCTTCAGAATCTCCCAAGAGCACAGTGTCATCAGCAAAGAGCAACTGTGACAACTCCCACTTTATGTGTGATTCTTTATCTTTTAACTCCACGCCTCTTGCCAAGACCCTCGCATTTACTTCTCTTACAACCCCATCTATAAATATATTAAACAACCACGGTGACATCACACATCCTTGTCTAAGGCCTACTTTTACTGGGGAATAATTTCCCTCTTTCCTACATACTCTATCTTGAGCCTCGCTATCCTCGTAAAAACTCTTCACTGCTTTCAGTAACCTACCTCCTACACCATACACCTGCAACATCTGCCACATTGCCCCCCTATCCACCCTGTCATATGCCTTTTCCAAATCCATAAATGCCACAAAGACCTGTTTAGCCTTATCTAAATACTGTTCACTTATATGTTTCACTGTAAACACCTGGTCCACACACCCCCTACCTTTCCTAAAGCCTCCTTGTTCATCTGCTATCCTATTCTCCGTCTTACTCTTAATTCTTTCAATAATAACTCTACCATACACTTTACCAGGTATACTCAACAGACTTATCCCCCTATAATTTTTGCACTCTCTTTTGTCCCCTTTGCCTTTATACAAAACAACTATGCATGCTCTCTGCCAATCCCTAGGTACCTTACCCTCTTCCATACATTTATTAAATAATTGCACCAACCACTCCAAAACTATATCCCCACCTGCTTTTAACATTTCTATCTTTATCCCATCAATCCCGGCTGCCTTACCCCCTTTCATTTTACCTACTGCCTCACGAACTTCCCCCACACTCACAACTGGCTCTTCCTCACTCCTACAAGATGTTATTTCTCCTTGCCCTATACACGAAATCACAGCTTCCCTATCTTCATCAACATTTAACAATTCCTCAAAATATTCCCTCCATCTTCCCAATACCTCTAACTCTCCATTTAATAACTCTCCTCTCCTATTTTTAACTGACAAATCCATTTGTTCTCTAGGCTTCCTTAACTTGTTAATCTCACTCCAAAACTTTTTCTTATTTTCAACAAAATTTGTTGATAACATCTCACCCACTCTCTCATTTGCTCTCTTTTCACATTGCTTCACCACTCTCTTAACCTCTCTCTTTTTCTCCATATACTCTTCCCTCCTTGCATCACTTCTACTTTGTAAAAAACTTCTCATATGCTAACTTTTTCTCCCTTACTACTCTCTTTACATCATCATTCCACCAATCGCTCCTCTTCCCTCCCGCACCCACTTTCCTGTAACCACAAACTTCTGCTGAACACTCTAACACTACATTTTTAAACCTACCCCATACCTCTTCGACCCCATTGCCTATGCTCTCATTAGCCCATCTATCCTCCAATAGCTGTTTATATCTTACCCTAACTGCCTCCTCTTTTAGTTTATAAACCTTCACCTCTCTCTTCCCTGATGTTTCTATTCTCCTTGTATCCCATCTACCTTTTACTCTCAGTGTAGCTACAACTAGAAAGTGATCTGATATATCTGTGGCCCCTCTATAAACATGTACATCCTGAAGTCTACTCAACAGTCTTATCTACCAATACATAATCCAACAAACTACTGTCATTTCGCCCTACATCATATCTTGTATACTTATTTATCCTCTTTTTCTTAAAATATGTATTACCTATAACTAAACCCCTTTCTATACAAAGTTCAATCAAAGGGCTCCATTATCATTTACACCTGGCACCCCAAACTTACCTACCACACCCTCTCTAAAAGTTTCTCCTACTTTAGCATTCAGGTTCCCTACCACAATTACTCTCTCACTTGGTTCAAAAGCTCCTATACATTCACTTAACATCTCCCAAAATCTCTCTCCTCTACATTCCTCTCTTCTCCAGGTGCAAACACGCTTATTATGACCCACTTTTCGCATCCAACCTTTACTTTAATCCACATAATTCTTGAATTTACACATTCATATTCTCTTTTCTCCTTCCATAACTGATCCTTCAACATTACTGCTACCCATTCCTTTGCTCTAACTCTCTCAGATACTCCAGATTTAATCCCATTTATTTCCCCCCACCGAAACTCCCCTACCCCCTTCAGCTTTGTTTCGCTTAGGGCCAGGACATCCAACTTCTTTTCATTCATAACATCAGCAATCATCTGTTTCTTGTCATCCGCACTACATCCACGCACATTCAAGCATCCCAGTTTTATAAAGTTTTTCTTCTTCTCTTTTTTAGTAAATGTCTACAGGAGAAGGGGTTACTAGCCCATTGCTCCCGGCATTTTAGTCGCCTCATACGACACGCATGGCTTACGGAGGAAAGATTCTTTTCCACTTCCCCATGGACAATAGAAGAAATAAAGAAGAACAAGAGCTATTTAGAAAAAGGAGAAAAACCTAGATGTATGTATATATATATGCAGGTGCGTGTCTGTGAAGTGTGACCAAAGTGTAAGTAGGAGTAGCAAGATATCCCTGTTATCTAGCGTGTTTATGAGACAGAAAAAGAAACCAGCAATCCTACCATCATGCAAAACAGTTACAGGTTTCTGTTTCACAGTCATCTGGCAGGACGGTAGTACTTCCCTGGGTGGTTGCTCTCTACCCACCTACTACCTATATCATATCCCCCTAATTCTATGCTTTTCTAGAGAGTGCAGAGTGCATAGCGAAGATTTCTGATACATGGGATCAATTTTATCATCCTCCTTTGTACGTTTTCCAGGGCATTTATATCCATTCTGTAATACAGTGACCAAAACTGTGCAGTATAATCTAAATGAGGCCTAACTCAGGATATAAAGAGTTGAAGAACAACCTGAGGACTTCTATTATTTATACTTCTTGCTAGGAAGCCAAGGATTCTGTTAGCTTTACTGCAAACACTAATGCATTGTTGTTTTGGTTTTAGATTACTGCTAACCAGAACTCCTAAATCCTTTTCACAATCTGTAATATTAAGATCTATATTATTTAGTTTATATGTGGCATGGTTATTTTCCTGTCCAAAATTTAGAACCTTGCATTTGTCTATATTAAACTGCATCTGCCACTTCTCCAACCACTGCATCAGTCTATTCAAATCGTCCTGGAGTGCTCTAATGTCCTCATTAGAATGAACTGGATGGCCTATTTTGGTGTCATCAGCAAATTTGCTTATGTCGCTCTTTATTCCCTCATCTATGTCGTTTATGCAGATTGTGAACAACAAGGGTCCCAACACTGACCCCTGTGGAACACCGCTTGTGACGTGCCCCCATTCTGATTTCTCCACATTTATACAAACTCTCTGCTGCCTATTCAACCATGCCTCAACCCAGGAAAAAATTTCTCCTCCTATTTCGTGTGCCTTAAGTTTCCTCAATAGCCTCTGATGTGGAACTCTATCGAAAGCCTTACTGAAGTCCATATACACAATATCATATTCAATACCATGATCTACCTCCTCAAATACCTTAGTGAATAAAGTTAGTAAATTCGTAAACAGGAAATTAAACTTTTTGGTTAGCCCACATAGTCTTCTGATCTCCATGCTCAAAATTCTGCCCAGAAACATAGCATCTCCACTACCTCCAGCTTCCCCTTTGCTGCAATGTTTAAAGTTGATACTTCACACCCATATAACAGTGTGTTGGTACTGCTATGCTCTAGTACAGGCTGGCTATCACTATTCCGGCAATCAGCAATCCGGTTCCATCAGTAATCCAGAACTAATTTCGGCTAGCATAATTTCAAATTACCGGAGTCACCACACCAATCTGCTGCTACTGTCTGGTGGCACTACTTGCTGCATAAATTATTCCAATTTCCTTTTCCCCATTTATTGTTATAACCTGCTTACTTGAAGCCCTAGCTATGCTTTCAACGAATAAAAGAAATGCTTCTCGTTGTGTAAGGCACATACACTATACATTGTCCATAAAAGATAAGGTGTCTTTGAAGCCTCTGTTGGTTGCCATGAGCTCGGCTCACTCAGATAAGCTGTGACCGGTAAATTTGGGCTTACATATGAGAGAACAGGTCTGTGTGGTAAGTGTGCACTATATAAAAAAAATCCTGCAGCATACAATGCATAATGAGGAAAAACTGCAACCGTGGTGTTAAAAAGTGACTTAGGACCAGCTAGTGCACATGGCGTGCGAAGTAAAAAAAATAATCGAAAAAATACGAAAATCGAGTTAATCACATGGAAAAATAGCTTAACACTTTGGCAACACTCTGGCATAATGGCAACACTCTGGCATAAGAATCATTGTTGTACTATGCTCCTACAAGGAATTAAAATCATTTATAACATATATGGTGATGCTGCCACCCTTAGCATGAGTGCTTTCATGTCAATTTTCAGATTTTTTCAGGTTTTTTCATTTATTTCTTCTCTTATTCTTTCTAATATAATAATTCACAAATTGGCATCATAACAGAGTAGGAGGAGCTATTATAGAGTCTGAGAGCCAATTAGGAACCGTCTGGGAACATTTGCTTACGTCAGCAGGAATTCCTGAATCTCATGATGTGGAGAATATACTTTATTATTACGCTAATATCAACACTACGGCTTATTTGCCTATCACAATTGAGCTAGTATGATATAATAAACAATATAAATAATATAAAAACATGGTAAATACTCCTGAATGAATAATATTTGGCATAATACTGAGCGGTCTGATGGAGGTATGAAGTTACCGCTAGAGGATATGGGATAAAAGTACCATCCTCCTATCCCCGTCTTGAGGACTTATATTAGAGAAAACACAGTGTAGTACAAGGCGAACTGTGATATACACTTGTAATGCACCATAAAACAAACTAAAAAGCTATTTTTCTCAATTATTTTTTTTTTGGTGCACGCTTGTTTTCGTTGATTATCTCAGAAGTAAGTTATTCATTTATATCTTAATCTAGCGACATTAATGATAGGAATGCAATGAATTTCACAGACAACATAAAAAAAATGAGTTTTACAAACTGCTGAAGTTATTTTTGAAATATCACAATTTGTTTTTGATTTGTGTGTAAGTATTTTAGGTACACACAAATACAGTTACAGTACACAGATTAATTATCACACAGCAGCATATGTGTGGAGAACCTAGGATAACCCAAAAAAGTCAGACAAAGTGACTTATTTCCAGTACCTGGCTTGGGCTTGCCATATATGACTTTTGGTAAAAAAAATTCTCAGTTCTTTGCTGGGCTATCTTATTGAAATTTGGGCAATGTATGATGGAAAGATTCTCCTTAACGTACAACAAAAATGAAAGAAATCAGACGATAAATAACAGAGTTCATTTCTCAGCCATTAGCTGCCCCTTTGTTGTACATTTTAGTATGGTTTTTATGGTTGTATTCTTGTTTTATGGTCTCATTTGATAGACTGGAAGATATATTACAGAAATAAATATGATTCTGATTGGTTTCATGACGAAAAGTACCTTGAAATTTAACTCAAAGTATTGAAAATGTTCGATTTTTGCAAATGTTCAAGGGTAAACAAATGATGTCACTCTCCAATACATGTCCAACTGGCCAGTCTAATACACAGTCACGAATGGGTTCACATTATTTATACAATAATGCAGTAGTCTGCATAACAGTAAATCTTCTATTTTTTTGTGTGAATAAAATTTCAAAATGGAAAGTAAGAATAATATAAGAGGGGGCTGGAGATGTGACTAATGAACAGAGAAAATTTTATTTTAGTGCCACGAATGTCTGCATTGTTGAGAGAGTGGGTGAGATGTTATCAACAAATTTTGTTGAAAATAAGAAAAAGTTTTGGAGTGAGATTAACAAGTTAAGGAAGCCTAGAGAACAAATGGATTTGTCAGTTAAAAATAGGAGAGGAGAGTTATTAAATGGAGAGTTAGAGGTATTGGGAAGATGGAGGGAATATTTTGAGGAATTGTTAAATGTTGATGAAGATAGGGAAGCTGTGATTTCGTGTATAGGGCAAGGAGAAATAACATCTTGTAGGAGTGAGGAAGAGCCAGTTGTGAGTGTGGGGGAAGTTCGTGAGGCAGTAGGTAAAATGAAAGGGGGTAAGGCAGCCGGGATTGATGGGATAAAGATAGAAATGTTAAAAGCAGGTGGGGATATAGTTTTGGAGTGGTTGGTGCAATTATTTAATAAATGTATGGAAGAGGGTAAGGTACCTAGGGATTGGCAGAGAGCATGCATAGTTGTTTTGTATAAAGGCAAAGGGGACAAAAGAGAGTGCAAAAATTATAGGGGGATAAGTCTGTTGAGTATACCTGGTAAAGTGTATGGTAGAGTTATTATTGAAAGAATTAAGAGTAAGACGGAGAATAGGATAGCAGATGAACAAGGAGGCTTTAGGAAAGGTAGGGGGTGTGTGGACCAGGTGTTTACAGTGAAACATATAAGTGAACAGTATTTAGATAAGGCTAAACAGGTCTTTGTGGCATTTATGGATTTGGAAAAGGCATATGACAGGGTGGATAGGGGGGCAATGTGGCAGATGTTGCAAGTGTATGGTGTAGGAGGTAGGTTACTGAAAGCAGTGAAGAGTTTTTACGAGGATAGTGAGGCTCAAGTTAGAGTATGTAGGAAAGAGGGAAATTATTCCCCAGTAAAAGTAGGCCTTAGACAAGGATGTGTGATGTCACCGTGGTTGTTTAATATATTTATAGATGGGGTTGTAAGAGAAGTAAATCTGAGGGTCTTGGCAAGAGGCGTGGAGTTAAAAGATAAAGAATCACACATAAAGTGGGAGTTGTCACAGTTGCTCTTTGCTGATGACACTGTGCTCTTGGGAGATTCTGAAGAGAAGTTGCAGAGATTGGTGGATGAATTTGGTAGGGTGTGTAAAAGAAGAAAATTAAAAGTGAATACAGGAAAGAGCAAGGTAATGAGGATAACAAAAAGATTAGGTGATGAAAGATTGGATATCAGATTGGAGGGAGAGAGTATGGAGGAGGTGAATGTATTCAGATATTTGGGAGTGGACGTGTCAGCAGATGGGTCTATGAAAGATGAGGTAAATCACAGAATTGATGAGGGGAAAAGGGTGAGTGGTGCACTTAGGAGTCTGTGGAGACAAAGAACTTTGTCCTTGGAGGCAAAGAGGGGAATGTATGAGAGTATAGTTTTACCAACGCTCTTATATGGGTGTGAAGCATGGGTGATGAATGTTGCAGCGAGGAGAAGGCTGGAGGCAGTGGAGATGTCATGTCTGAGGGCAATGTGTGGTGTGAATATAATGCAGAGAATTCGTAGTTTGGAAGTTAGGAGTAGGTGCGGGATTACCAAAACTGTTGTCCAGAGGGCTGAGGAAGAGTTGTTGAGGTGGTTCGGACATGTAGAGAGAATGGAGCGAAACAGAGTGACGTCAAGAGTGTATCAGTCTGTATTGGAAGGAAGGCGGGGTAGGGGTCGGCCTAGGAAAGGTTGGAGGGAGGGGGTAAAGGAGGTTTTGTGTGCGAGGGGCTTGTACTTCCAGCAGGCGTGCGTGAGCGTGTTTGATAGGAGTGAATGGAGACGAATGGTTTTTAATACTTGACGTGCTGTTGGAGTGTGAGCAAAGTAACATTTATGAAGGGGTTCAGGGAAACCGGCAGGCCGGACTTGAGTCCTGGAGATGGGAAGTACAGTGCCTGCACTCTGAAGGAGGGGTGTTTATGTTGCAGTTTAAAAACTGTAGTGTAAAGCACCCTTCTGGCAAGACAGTGATGGAGTGAACGATGGTGAAAGTTTTTCTTTTTCGGGCCACCCTGCCTTGGTGGGAATCGGCCAGTGTGATAATAAAAAAAAAATAAATATTTTGAAATTGGTATCTTTTGAAATTTGTGTGAAATTGGCCAAATTGCCAATTTCTGACCACTTTATTGGATAGTTGAAATAGGTGAATGGGCAGTTTCTTGTACTCAGTCAACAAAACAGAATAGAAGGAATACTAGTTAACCCTTTGACTGTTTCAGGCCCCTCTCTGAAACTGTCATTCTATGTCGCTCAATTTTTGAAAAAAAAAAAATTATTTTTTCTTATGAAATGATAGAGAATCTTTTCCCGATGGTAATGACACCAAAAGTTCGAAATTTGGTCGAAAACTCATGGAATTATGCTCCCGCGAAGTTAGCAGTCTCGGCGACATATGCGTATTGGTGATTTCGCCGACTTTGAGCCCTATTTTCAGCCAATTCCATTGTTCCAGTTGACCAAACTCATAGCTATTTCTTTAGAACTCCATTTTATCTATCAGCTGAGTACAAGAAACCTCCCATTTACTAATTTGGACTACCCAATATGGTGGTCAGAAATTGGGAATTTGGCCAATTTCACGCAAACTAAAAAAGATGCCAATTTCAAAATAGGGTCCAGAATAAACAAGGTAGACATTCGTGGCACTAAAATAACATATGCTCTGTTCATTAGTCACATCTCTAGGCCCCTCTTATATTATTATTGCTTTCTATTTTGATTTTTTATTCATACAAAAAAATACAAAATTTACTGTTATGCAGACGACTGCATTATTGTAAAAATGGTATAAATAATATCAGTGCACTAGTGAAAGAATATTAGACTCCCCAGTTGACGTGTATTGGACGTGTGGTGTGATTTATTTACTCCTGAACATTGGTAAAAATCGAACATTTCCGCTACTTTGAGCTCAGTTTCAAGGTCGTTTTCATCGTCAAAGTAATGAAAATCATCTCTATTTCTGTAATATGTTTTCCATTTTATCACCTAAGACCATGAAAACGCGAATACAATGATAAATACTACACGAAAATACACCTCAAAGTCGGTGTTTTATTCCAAAAAAACGATCAGATTTTTCTTTTTCTCATTACGCAATGTGTGCTGCAGGATTTTTTTTATGTGGTGCAAACTGACCACACCGACCCATTCTCTCACATGTGGGCCTACCAGCTTTCTCCCGCTTGATTTGAAGCCGCTAGAATTATTGAGTATATATACGTCAGAAACATTGGCTCGTAAGACGTATTTATACGTCGAAAACAGTCAAAGGGTTAAATAGCTATGAGTTTGGTAGACTGGAACAATAGAATGGGCCAAAAACAGGGCATAAATTGGGTGAAATCGTCAATGCATAAATATCGCTGTTGGATTAAGAGTATTCTAACCTAATCACTCTGTAATCTGGCAAAGTCACTAATCCGGCACCCTACAAGTCCCAATGATGCAGGATTAGTGATGGTCAACCTGTACTACATTCCCCTTTTTCAATCCAATCTACACACAAATGCCTCAATGCACCATCCAATGGGCTTAGCACTTAGTTATACAGTAATAATAATGATGCACCGTCCACCTTCTTCCTCATTGTCTATTGTATAGTTCACCTTATTTTTCATAAACCCACTTACCGATAAGTCCACTCCCAAATATCTGAAGAGATTTACTTCCTCCAATACCCCCTTCCTCATTCTGATATCCATTTTTTTTTTTTTTTTGGCCTCATTGCCTTGCTCCTACTTACGTTCGATATTAATTTCATCTGCAAAGAACAATTGTGACACCTCAGACTCTATCAAATTTATTATATATTAATCCTACACCTGTTCCCAACACCCTAGCATTCACTTTATGTTAAACAAGCATGAAGACATTACATATCTCTGTCTAAGGAATACTTTTACTGGAGAAAATCTCCCCTTCTCTTATATAACTTATCCTGAGTATCACTATCCACATAAAAACTCTTAATTGCATTTACTAATCTAAAACCTATTTCACACATTTGCAACATCTGTCATATTGCTTTACTTCCTATCTATTATAAGCCTTTTCTAAGGTCCTAAATGCAACAAAAAGTTCCTTTTCTTTACATGCTTCAATTTAAACACTTGTTTTACACATCCCCTACCCTTCCTAAATCCTTGTTCTTCTGTAATCTTACTTTCTGTTACCCTTAATTCTTTCAATAACAATTTTATCATACACTTTACCTGGTATATTCAACAGGCTTATTCCCCTATAATTCTTACATTTTCTTTTGTTTCTTTTTTTCCTTATACAAAGGAACAATGCGTGTTCTCTGCCAATCCCTAAATACCATCCCCTTTTTCATCCATATAAGGTGCTATCAAAAAGTTCCATTTGCTTCCTGGGTGAAACCATGGTAGTGGTGTAGATCACACTGCACAGTACAGTCCTTTGTGAAATAGCAGGGCGAGTTTCAGTGTGGTCTGTCATTCTGTTGTAGTTAGATGAGTATTTTTTGTCATGTTCAGTGATGCTGCTATTCCTGTGTAACAGAATGGAATCTTTACAAGAAAGAATAGTGTGTGTGTGAAATTCTGTTTGAAGTTTAGTAAAACAGCTAGTGAAACTCACAAAATGCTTCAGTGAGCATCTGGCAACAAAACGAAGGGTTGGACACAGTATTCTGAACGGTTTTCTTAATTAAAACCAGGACAAATGTCAACTGAGGATGATGAACGCTCTGATCATCATCCTTCTTTTTTCAACAAACCAGCCATATCCCACCATGGAAGGGTGACCAAAAAAGAAAACAAAAGTTCATCTTTTTAAACTTAGTAATCTTTCTTTCTTTCAACACACCGGCTTATCCCAACGAGGCGGGGTGGCCGAAAAGGAAAAACGAAAGTTTCTCCTTTTATATTTAGTAATACTATACAGGAGAAGGGGTTACTAGCCCCTTGCTCCCTGCATTTTAGTCACCTCTTACGACACACATGGCTTACGGAGGAAGAATTCTGTTCCACTTCCCCATGTAGATAAGTGGAAATAAACAAGAACTAGTAAGAAAACAGAAGAAAACCCATAGGGGGTATGAATATATATGCTTGTACATGCATGTGTAGTGTGACCTAAGTGTAAGTAGAAGTAGAAAGGTGTACCTGATACCTTTTATTTTTTTTTTCAACAAACTGGCCATATCTCACCGAGGCAGGGTGGCCCAAAAAGAAAAACATAAGTTTCTCTTTTTAAATTTAGTAATTTATACAAGAGAAGGGGTTACTAGCCCCTTGCCCCCAGCATTTTAGTCGCCTTTTACAACACGCATGGCTTACGGAGTAAGAATTCTATTCCACTTCCCCATGGAAATAAGAGGAAATAAACAAGAACAAGAACTTCTTTTGCACACCCTACCAAATTCATCCACCAATCTCTGCAACTTCTCTTCAGAATCTCCCAAGAGCACTCTTTGCTGATGACACTGTGCTCTTGGGAGATTCTGAAGAGAAGTTGCAGAGATTGGTGGATGAATTTGGTAGGGTGTGCAAAAGAAGAAAATTAAAGGTGAATACAGGAAAGAGTAAGGTTATGAGGATAACAAAAAGATTAGGTGATGAAAGATTGAATATCAGATTGGAGGGAGAGAGTATGGAGGAGGTGAACGTATTCAGATATTTGGGAGTGGACGTGTCAGCGGATGGGTCTATGAAAGATGAGGTGAATCATAGAATTGATGAGGGAAAAAGAGTGAGTGGTGCACTTAGGAGTCTGTGGAGACAAAGAACTTTGTCCTTGGAGGCAAAGAGGGGAATGTATGAGAGTATAGTTTTACCAACGCTCTTATATGGGTGTGAAGCGTGGGTGATGAATGTTGCAGCGAGGAGAAGGCTGGAGGCAGTGGAGATGTCATGTCTGAGGGCAATGTGTGGTGTGAATATAATGCAGAGAATTCGTAGTTTGGAAGTTAGGAGGAGGTGCGGGATTACCAAAACTGTTGTCCAGAGGGCTGAGGAAGGGTTGTTGAGGTGGTTCGGACATGTAGAGAGAATGGAGCGAAACAGAATGACTTCAAGAGTGTATCAGTCTGTAGTGGAAGGAAGGCGGGGTAGGGGTCGGCCTAGGAAGGGTTGGAGGGAGGGGGTAAAGGAGGTTTTGTGTGCGAGGGGCTTGGACTTCCAGCAGGCATGCGTGAGCGTGTTTGATAGGAGTGAATGGAGACAAATGGTTTTTAATACTTGACGTGCTGTTGGAGTGTGAGCAAAGTAACATTTATGAAGGGATTCAGGGAAACCGGCAGGCCGGACTTGAGTCCTGGAGATGGGAAGTACAGTGCCTGCACTCTGAAGGAGGGGTGTTAATGTTGCAGTTTAAAAACTGTAGTGTAAAGCACCCTTCTGGCAAGACAGTGATGGAGTGAATGATGGTGAAAGTTTTTCTTTTTCGGGCCACCCTGCCTTGGTGGGAATCGGCCGGTGTGATAATAAAAAAAAAAATAATAAAGAACTTGAAAGAAAATAGCAGAAAACCCAGAAGGGTGTGTATATATATGCTTGTACATGTATGTGTAGTGTGACATAAGTGTAAAAAGAAGTAGCAAGATGTACCTGAAATCTTGCATGTTTATGAGACAGAAAAAAGACACCAGCAATCCTACCATCATGTAAAACAATTACAAGTTTCCATTTTACACTCACTTAGCAGGATGGTAGTACCTCCCTGGATGGTTGCTGTCTACCAACCTACTACCTAAGTCTGTTCATCCATCAACATCTAAAACAGATGCCAACATTAAAAAAGTGAGGAAGGCTAGTCATAAAGATCATCATCAGAGTATCCAGGACACTACAAATACAACTGACTATTTCTTACTAACACAAGATTTTATACCTCATTGCCCAATGTTTGAAATCACTGTTTCCCTTTCTTCATCCATATTTAATGGCTCCTCAAGATACTTCCTCCATCTTTCCATTATCTCTACCTCCCCATCTAACATCTCTCCTCTCTTGTTTTTTAATCACCAAGTTAAAGATAAAGATTTTATTTCTTTGCAAAGGTTACAATGTGTAATTACAATTTAAGTACAAAGTAAGCCAATATCATGCTGGGGCATTTCAGGCAGACTAATCTCAATATTTAAAAACTACTTAAGTCGAGCCAAGATAAGAATGGTTATCTTTTTAATAAATCCTTATCTTATCTTAATACTAATGCAAGGTAGTCAAAGATGGAGGTTTATAAGAATAATAATCTTGAAGTTGCACATAACAAATAACAATATTACAAATAACTGTTCGAACAGTACTGTTTTACAGATTAGCAAATGTTTTAAAAGACTAGAGGCCATATAATATTAGGGAGAGTTGCTTCAAACTGATTAGAAGTTCTTTTGGTTAGTATTGAGAGATGAGATGACTTTTAAGCATAGCTCTAAATTTGTATGTAGTAACTGTTTTTTTAATATTGAAAAAGCATTCAGGATAATATCGCTCCCACATTGATACTGTTGGCTTGAGGGGTTGATGATTGAGGTTGGTGATGTGGTGTTGAAGGTTGCAGATCTTGGGATGTTGATGCAGCTTCATTAGTTGATTGTTGCAATGGAGAGCTGGTCACCATCTGGAAAAGACCTGGGCTGGGACATGTACCAGCGAATCATTCAAGTTCAAGAGCTCAGGTATTCTGTAATATGCCACTGGTTTGTTTTATCCTGCAGTTCTTTATACAGCCCACTGCTCATTTTAAACATGTTAAACCATTGTAATAATGTTGGTAAAAGGACACAAGTGCAACTAATGTGACGTTTTATTGTGGTAACGTTTCGCTCTCCAGGAGCTTTATCAAGTTCCTGGAGAGCAAAATGTTGCCACAATAAAATGTCACATTAGTTGCACTTGTGTCCTTTTACCTAACATGTTAAACCATCCAGATCTAAACTTTAGAGAACACCTTTCTTTGTTCTTCAATTCACACATCTAGTAAACTTTCTGTTTTACTTAGCCATTATAACATATTCCTCATTCTTTTCACTATGCCATACTGAGGATTACTCATTGCACAAGCCTTAGTTTTGGCTGTCTCAAATTGAATGAATCATTGATTCTCTAACACCAAACACTCGTGCCGTCTCCATGACACATGCACCACCCTTCAGCATTTCAATTATCTCTTTTTTTTTTTTTAAATAGGCATAGCATCATTCTTAATTTTCTTCCTTGCGTCACCAGCATCACCTGCACTCCATTTCGATGCCATGATAAATATTCAGATAGGAGATATGGTGATGAAAATAAGGAAAAACTCATTGAGAATCATTCAGTAAGTATCCAAATACACTGATCTGCATGGGAGGCTGTTTGTTTATGTCTGTTCACCCTCCCTCACACCCTTGAACTGTTAAAATAATGGAGTTGCCTAATGAGTGATGAATTCCCTGCCTGTCTAACATGGCACCCCTTAACAGAAAGAAGTCATCGATGGAAATAAATTCCGCTCCAGCGCGCCTTAATGGAAATGGTGCACTTCTATTGAAATGAAAACCTAAATTTATATCACATAATATATTAACAATGCAAGCTATGATCTCATGACACATGGTTGTCTACTGTACATGCAGAACAAGACACCATGACACCATATGAGCATTTTCCTTGTCATTTAATGAACTATAATGTCAAAGAGTTTTCCTTTTATTGAATATTTTCAAACAAATAAAAGGACCTTCGCAAACTCAATGACACTGATTTATACACAAGACTAACCCTTAAACTGTCCAAACGTAGATCTACGTTCACGTGCGTAGCACTCCAACCTTGATTTTCCCCATTTGAAAGCATGTAAAAAAAACGTAGATCTACGTTCGGAGCCTGCCGCAAGTCAACATAGATCTACGTTTGGACAGTTTAAGGGCTAATTAGGTACAAGTAGGATGTAAATTGTTAGCTTTGTTGTAAAGTCTAACCATTAACAAGCACATATAAACAGTGTAATCTTGCATTCTATCAGGAGCTTACCCAATTCAACCTGGCTGATGCTTGGTTTATGTGCATCTCCTAGCAGGGCAAATTTCACATATGTAGTGCTATTGTGATTTGTTGTTGTTACTCGTCCACAGCTGGCCAATGACTGAACAACAAGATGAAGGTTATCTGCTGACCCAACCAACTCTCCAACTTGATGGTAGAGATCAGTGAAGGACAACAAATTGTTTGCAGAATTTAATTCCCTAGATAATTCCCAGTATCTGTTAAACACTTTGTCACACACTTCCTAGAAGATAAATGATTTCAACATGAGATACTGTAAATTAACATATTTTCAATAATTCACAAAATAAGAGGACAAAATGTACACTACTCAAGAGAATATTTGGCAGATGAAGAATTCAAATCAAAGAAACAATTATCAGGAATCAAACCGGTTTGCAAACTGAAAACTGGGACATTTTCATTACAAAAAGCATAATTTATCTTTAATTTATACCTCCTTAAAAAATGTATAGCAACATTATTAAATAAACAATAGAGGAAAGAGATGAAGGGAGTATGAATTCTTTCATTTGAAAATTTTGTATATAAGAATGAAAGTGGTTTAAAAGTGAGTTATGCACCTGGGTACAAGAGTCTAGAGCACAAAGAAATTTGATATTATTTAATATAGTATAGGTAGTAGGTTGGTAGACAGCAACCACCCAGGGAAGTATTACCGTCCTGCCAGATGACTGTGAAACAGAAACCTGTAACTGTTTTGCATGATGGTAGAATTGCTGGTTCCTTTTTCTGTCTCAAAAACACGCTAGATAACAGGGATATCTTGCTACTCCTACTTACACTTTGGTCACACTTCACAGACACGCACCTGCATATATATATATACATACATCTAGGTTTTTCTCCTTTTTCTAAATAGCTCTTGTTCTTCTTTATTTCTTCTATTGTCCATGGGGAAGTGGAAAAGAATCTTTCCTCCGTAAGCCATGCGTGTCGTATGAGGCGACTAAAATGCCGGGAGCAATGGGCTAGTAACCCCTTCTGTAGACATTTACTAAAAAAGAGAAGAAAAACTTTATAAAACTGGGATGCTTGAATGTGCGTGGATGTAGTGCAGATGACAAGAAACAGATGATTGCTGATGTTATAAATGAAAAGAAGTTGGATGTCCTGGCCCTAAGCGAAACAAAGCTGAAGGGGGTAGGGGAGTTTCGGTGGGGGAAAATAAATGAGATTAAATCTGGAGTATCTGAGAGAGTTAGAGCAAAGGAAGGGGTAGCAGTAATGTTGAAGGATCAGTTATGGAAGGAGAAAAGAGAATATGAATGTGTAAATTCAAGAATTATGTGGATTAAAGAAAAGGATGGATGCGAAAAGTGTGTCATAATAAGCGTGTATGCACCTGGAGAAGAGAGGAATGCAGAGGAGAGAGAGAGATTTTGGGAGATGTTAAGTGAATTGTATAGGAGCCTTTGAACCAAGTGAGAGAGTAATTGTGGTAGGGGACCTGAATGCTAAAGTAGGAGAAACTTTTAGAGAGGGTGTGGTAGGTAAGTTTGGGGTGCCAGGTGTAAATGATAATGGGAGCCCTTTGATTGAACTTTGTATAGAAAGGGGTTTAATTATAGGTAATACATATTTTAAGAAAAAGAGGATAAATAAGTATACAAGATATGATGTAGGGCGAAATGACAGTAGTTTGTTGGATTATGTATTGGTAGATAAAAGACTGTTGAGTAGACTTCAGGATGTACATGTTTATAGAGGGGCCACAGATATATCAGATCACTTTTTAGTTGTAGCTACACTGAGAGTAAAAGGTAGATGGGATACAAGAAGAATTGAAGCATCAGGGAGAAGAGAGGTGAAGGTTTATAAACTAAAAGAGGAGGCAGTTAGGGTAAGATATAAACAGCTATTGGAGGATAGATGGGCTAATGAGAGCATAGGCAATGGGGTCGAAGAGGTATGGGGTAGGTTTAAAAATGTAGTGTTAGAGTGTTCAGCAGAAGTTTGTGGTTACAGGAAAGTGGGTGCAGGAGGGAAGAGGAGCGATTGGTGGAATGATGATGTAAAGAGAGTAGTAAGGGAGAAAAAGTTAGCATACGAGAAGTTTTTACAAAGTAGAAGTGATGCAAGGAGGGAAGAGTATATGGAGAAAGAGAGAGAGGTTAAGAGAGTGGTGAAGCAATGTAAAAAGAGCAAATGAGAGAGTGGGTGAGATGTTATCAACAAATTTTGTTGAAAATAAGAAAAAGTTTTGGAGTGAGATTAACAAGTTAAGGAAGCCTAGAGAACAAATGGATTTGTCAGTTAAAAATAGGAGAGGAGAGTTATTAAATGGAGAGTTAGAGGTATTGGGAAGATGGAGGGAATATTTTGAGGAATTGTTAAATGTTGACGAAGATAGGGAAGCTGTGATTTCGTGTATAGGGCAAGGAGGAATAACATCTTGTAGCAGTGAGGAAGAGCCAGTTGTGAGTGTGGGGGAAGTTCATGAGGCAGTAGGTAAAATGAAAGGGGGTAAGGCAGCCGGGATTGATGGGATAAAGATAGAAATGTTAAAAGCAGGTGGGGATATAGTTTTGGAGTGGTTGATGCAATTATTTAATAAATGTATGGAAGAGGGTAAGGTACCTAGGGATTGGCAGAGAGCATGCATAGTTCCTTTGTATAAAGGCAAAGGGGACAAAAGAGAGTGCAAAAATTATAGGGGATTAAGTCTGTTGAGTATACCTGGTAAAGTGTATGGTAGAGTTATTATTGAAAGAATTAAGAGTAAGACGGAGAATTGGATAGCAGATGAACAAGGAGGCTTTAGGAAAGGTAGGGGGTGTGTGGACCAGGTGTTTACAGTGAAACATATAAGTGAACAGTATTTAGATAAGGCTAAAGAGGTCTTTGTGGCATTTATGGATTTGGAAAAGGCATATGACAGGGTGGATAGGGGGGCAATGTGGCAGATGTTACAGGTGTATGGTGTAGGAGGTAGGTTACTGAAAGCAGCGGAGAGTTTTTACGAGGATAGTGAGGCTCAAGTTAGAGTATGTAGGAAAGAGGGAAATTATTTCCCAGTAAAAGTAGGCCTTAGACAAGGATGTGTGATGTCACCGTGGTTGTTTAATATATTTATAGATGGGGTTGTAAGAGAAGTAAATGCGAGGGTCTTGGCAAGAGGCGTGGAGTTAAAAGATAAAGAATCACACATAAAGTGGGAGTTGTCACAGTTGCTCTTTGCTGATGACACTGTGCTCTTGGGAGATTCTGAAGAGAAGTTGTAGAGATTGGTGGATGAATTTGGTAGGGTGTGCAAAAGAAGAAAATTAAAAGTGAATACAGGAAAGAGTAAGGTTATGAGGATAACAAAAAGATTAGGTGATGAAAGATTGGATATCAGATTGGAGGGAGAGAGTATGGAGGAGATGAATGTATTCAGATATTTGGGAGTGGACGTGTCAGCGGATGGGTCTATGAAAGATGAGGTGAATCATAGAACTGATGAGGGGAAAAGGGTGAGTGGTGCACTTAGGAGTCTGTGGAGACAAAGAACTTTGTCCTTGGAGGCAAAGAGGGGAATGCATGAGACTATAGTTTTACCAACGCTCTTTTATGGGTGTGAAGCATGGGTGATGAATGTTGTAGTGAGGAGAAGGCTGGAGGCAGTGGAGATGTCATGTCTGAGGGCAATGTGTGGTGTGAATATAATGCAGAGAATTCGTAATTTGGAAGTTAGGAGGAGGTGCGGGATTACCAAAACTGTTGTCCAGAGGGCTGAGGAAGAGTTGTTGAGGTGGTTCGGACATGTAGAGAGAATGGAGCGAAACAGAGTGACTTCAAGAGTGTATCAGTCTGTAGTGGAAGGAAGGCGGGGTAGGGGTCGGCCTAGAAAAGGTTGGAGGGAGGGGGTTAAGGAGGTTTTGTGTGCGAGGGGCTTAGACTTCCAGCAGGCATGCGTGAGCGTGTTTGATAGGAGTGAATGGAGACAAATGGTTTTTAATACTTGACGTGCTGTTGGAGTGTGAGCAAAGTAACATTTATGAAGGGGTTCAGGGAAACCGGCAGGCCGGACTTGAGTCCTGGAGATGGGAAGTACAGTGCCTGCACTCTGAAGGAGGGGTGTTAATGTTGCAGTTTAAAAACTGTAGTGTAAAGCACCCTTCTGGCAAGACAGTGATGGAGTGAATGATGGAAGTTTTTCTTTTTCGGGCCACCCTGCCTTGGTGGGATTTGGCCAGTGTGATAATAAAATAAAATAAAATATTACAATAATGCAGCAGTCTGCATAACAGTAAATCTTCTATTTTTGTGTGAATAAAAATTCCAAATGGTTAGCAAGAGTAATATAAGAGGGGCCTGGAGCCATTAACTAGCCATTAACAGAGAAAATGTTATTTTAGTGCTGGGAATGTCTGCACTGTTTATTCTGGACCCTATTTTGAAATTGGCATCTGTTGAAATTTGTGTGAAATCAGCCAAATTGCCAATTTCTGACCACTGTATTGGGTAGCTGAAATAAGTGAATGGGCGGTTTCTGTACTCAGTTGACAGACGAAGTAAATAAGTTTATTCAGGTACACACAAATACAATTACATAGATTATCATACATAGCAGTGTATGTATAGAGAACCTAGGATAACCCAGAAAAGTCTGACAAATTGACTTATTTCCAGTACCTGGCTTGGGCTTGCAATATATGATTTTTGGGAAATATTTTTTTTTTCTCAGTTGTTTGTTGGGCTATCTCACTGAAACAGGCGCAATGTATGATGGAAAGATGCTTCTTAATGTACAACAAAAATAAAAAAAGACGGACGATAAGTAAGGGAGTTCACTTCTCAGCCATTAGCCACCTCTTTGCAGTATATTTTCGTATGGTTTTTATGGTTGTATTCTCATTTTTTTGGGGACTCATTTGATAGAATGGAAGATATATTACAGAAATAGATATGATTTTGATTGCTTTCATGATGAAAAGTACCTTGAAATTGAGCTCAAAGTAGCGGAATTGTTTGATTTTTGCCTATGTTCAATGAACTTTGTGTAAGTCAAGTTGGTTAATTTTATTAAGTGTATTCTAACCTAACAACTCAGTAATCCGGCAAACTCAGTAATCTGGCACACTACAGGTCCCAATGATGCCGGATTTGTGATGGAGGACCTGTACATGTACAAGGTATGCAGGCCTAGTTGACATCAATGACATACTAATATACAGAAAGCCACTTGTTATGCAGAGCATTTTGGGCAAATTAGGTCAATTTTGTCCCAAAAAATGCAACCCACACTAGCTGACTAACACCCAGGTACCCATGTTACTGATAGGTGAACATAGACAGCAGGTGTCTTATGGAAACACATCCTGATGTTTCCCAGCTGTACCTGGGATTGGCCCCCAAATCTTAGTGTGTGAGCTGAGTGTGCTAGCAATCAAGCTACAAAACTTCAGTCCTACATTCTGAAGGAAGGGTGAAGATGATGCAGTCAAATTTGTAATCTGGATTTTTATGTCAGCACACTTTTAGCAAGACAATGATTGAACAAATGATTGTGAAAATGTTTCCCTGTCTGGATCGCCCTGACTTGGCAAGAGATGGTGGATAAGGTAAAAAAAAAAAATAAAAATAAAAATGTTAATATAATGAAATTAAATGAATACTGAGTTATGGCAATGGAACACAAAATGAACCCAAGTATGAAAAAATCAGTTATACACACAATATTTTGTGGCACTGAATTTGCAATTCTGGATTACTGGAACTTCTACCCCACTAATTTACAGAAAGGAATTAGGTATGTTAATCAGTAACAACAACATGTAAATCTGGCATACACTATGTTGCTTACACAAGTTCACCTATTATTATTATTCCAACTCTACCTGCAACACTACTGCATTAACAAGTGTTGTCGTCTTCAAATCATAAGCACCAATAACTTGTTTGAGTCCTTTCCAAGCAACACGAGACGGTTGAGCTATGAAGATACGATAGCCCCAGCCACTCCAAGATTCTTTTGTTGGTTCACCCAATGGTAGCTGCTCCACTGGAAGCACTTCACCTAGGCTGTAAAAGCAGAATAACAAAGTAAAAAATAATTAATGACCTATTAAGAAATATATTAATAACTTACGTAAATACCATATGGTAGTGTTAAAGGCTACAAAAAATAAATTAATCAAAAAAGTAAATCAAGTTAAGATAAATGAAATGATAGAAACTCTGAGACTGGAGACAGACTTCGGTAAACTGAAGATGGGTGAGAGCTATGAACATAAGACTCCAAAACTACATCCACATTTGTACATTTTAAATAATGAACATAGCTTATACAATTCATGTACTGTACAGTATAAAATATCTACGCTACCTGTTCATGTGCAAAAGAACATCGGGTAAACCGAGAGGAGTCTGAGTACCTCGTCGAAATGCACTCTGACATTCCTGAAAGGAAATATATGATATATATAATGAGCTAGTTTGTAGGTAAGAGAAGAAATGGAAGACCAAGCATGTATGCAAATATGGAGAACGAATACGAGAAACATGGTATGAAAATAAACAATACAGAAAATGAAGCAATGGAAAACTGAATGGAATAAACTCAATGTAATAAATAAAATACTGACACTGTTATTATGACAATTCATGTGGCATACATTAGACAAAGCATCTTCCTGGCATACATTAGACAAAGCATCTTCCTGGCATACATTAGACAAAGCATCTTCCTGGCATACATTAAACAAAGCATCTTCCTGGAATACATTAGACAAAGCATCTTCCTGGAATACATTACACAAAGCATCTTCCAGGCATACAATACACAGCATCTTCCTGGCATACATTACACAGCATCTTCCTGGCATACAATACACAGCATCTTCCTGGCATATATTACACAGCATCTTCCTGGCATACAATACACAGCATCTTCCTGGCATACAATACACAGCATCTTAATGGCATACATTACACAGCATCTTACTGGCATACATTACACAGCATCTTCCTGGTATACATTACACAAAGCATCTTCCTGGCATACATTACACAAAGCATCTTGGCATACATTACACAGCATCTTCCTGGTATACATTACACAGCATGTTCCTGGCATACATTACACAAATCATCTTCCTGGTATACATTACAGAAAGCATCTTCCTGGCATATATTACACAGCATCTTCCTGGCATACATTACACAGCATCTTCCTGGCATACATTATACAAAGCATCTTCCTGGCATACATTACACAGTATTTTCCTGGCATACATTACACAAAGCATCTTCCTGGCATACATTACACAAAGCATCTTCCTGGCAAACATTACACAAAGCATCTTCCTGGCATACATTACACAAAGCATCTTCCTGGCATACATTACACAGCATCTTCCTGGCATACATTACACAGCATCTTCCTGGCATACATTACACAAAGCATCTTCCTGGCATACATTACACAGCATCTTCCTGGCATATATTACACAAATCATCTTCCTGGCATACATTACACAGCATCTTCCTGGCATACATTACACAAGTCATCTTCCTGGCATACATTACACAGCATCTTCCTGGCATATATTATACAGCATCTTCCTGGCATATATTATACAGCATCTTCCTGGCATACATTACACAGCATCTTCCTGGCATACATTACAAAGCATCTTCCTGGCATTCATTACACAGCATCTTCCTGGCATACATTACACAAATCATCTTCCTGGAATACATTACACAAAGCATCTTCCTGGCATACATTACACAGCATCTTCCTGGTATACATTACACAGCATCTTCCTGGCATACATTACACAGCATCTTCCTGGCATACATTACAAAGCATCTTCCTGGCATACACTACACAGCATCTTCCTGGCATACATTACACAAATCATCTTCCTGGAATACATTACACAAAGCATCTTCCTGGCATACATTACACAGCATCTTCCTGGCATACATTACACAAATCATCTTCCTGGAATACATTACACAAAGCATCTTCCTGGCATACATTACATAGCATCTTCCTGGCATACATTACACAGCATCTTCCTGGCATACAATACACAGCATCTTACTGGCAAACATTACACAGCATCTTCCTGGCATACATTACATAAAGCATCTTCCTGGAATACATTACACAAATCATCTTCCTGGTATACATTACACAAAGCATCTTCCTGGCATACATTACATAAAGCATCTTCCTGGCATACATTACACAGCATCTTCCTGGCATACATTACACAAATCATCTTCCTGGTATACATTACACAAAGCATCTTCCTGGCATACATTACACAAAGCATCTTCCTGGCATACATTACACAAATCATCTTCCTGGTATACATTACACAAAGCATCTTCCAGGCATACATTGCACAGCAACTTCCTGGCATACATTACACAGCATCTTCCTGGCATACATTACACAAAGCATCTTCCTGGCATACATTACACAGCATCTTCCTGGCATATATTACACAAATCATCCTCCTGGCATACATTACACAGCATCTTCCTGGCATACACTACACAAATCATCTTCCTGGCATACATTACACAGCATCTTCCTGGCATACACTACACAAATCATCTTCCTGGCATACATTACACAGCATCTTCCTGGCATACATTACACAGCATCTTCCTGGCATACATTACAAAGCATCTTCCTGGCATTCATTACACAGCATCTTCCTGGCATACATTACACAAATCATCTTCCTGGAATACATTACACAAAGCATCTTCCTGGCATACATTACACAGCATCTTCCTGGTATACATTACACAGCATCTTCCTGGCATACATTACACAGCATCTTCCTGGCATACATTACACAGCATCTTCCTGGCATACAATACACAGCATCTTACTGGCATACATTACACAGCATCTTCCTGGCAAAATTACACAAAGCATCTTCCTGGCATACATTACACAGCATCTTACTGGCATACATTACACAGCATCTTACCTGGAGTTTACCTGGAGAGAGTTTCGGGGGTCAACGCCCCCGCGGCCCGGTCTGTGACCAGGCCTCCTGGTGGATCAGCGCCTGATCAACCAGGCTGTTGCTGCTGGCTGCACGCAAACCAACGTACGAGCCACAGCCCGGCTGATCAGGAACTGCCTTTAGGTGCTTGTCCAGTGCCAGCTTGAAGACTGCCAGGGGTCTGTTGGTAATCCCCCTTATGTGTGCTGGGAGGCAGTTGAACAGTCTCGGTCCCCTGACACTTATTGTATGGTCTCTTAACGTGCTAGTGACACCCCTGCTTTTCATTGGGGGGATGGTGCATCGTCTGCCAAGTCTTTTGCTTTCGTAGTGAGTGATTTTCGTGTGCAAGTTCGGTACTTACATTATACATTACACATTATACATTATACATTACACAAAGCATCTTCCTGGCATATATTACACAGCATCTTCCTGGCATACATTACACAGCATCTTCCTGGCATACATTACACAAAGCATCTTCCTGGCATACATTAAACAAAGCATCTTCCTGGCATATATTACACAAAGCATCTTCCTGGCATACATTACACAGCATCTTCCTGGCATACATTACACAGCATCTTCCTGGTATACATTACACAAAGCATCTTCCTGGCATACATTACACAGCATCTTCCTGGCATACATTACACAAAGCATCTTCCTGGCATACATTACACAAAGCATCTGCCTGGCATACATTACACAGCATCTTCCTGGCATACATTACACATCATCTTCCTGGCATACATTACACAGTATCTTCCTGGCATACATTATGCAAAGCATCTTCCTGGCATACATTATGCAAATCATCTTCCTGGCATACATTACACAGCATCTTCCTGGCATACATTACACAAAGCATCTTCCTGGCATACATTACACAAAGAATCTTCCTGGCATACATTACACAGCATCTTCCTGGCATACATTACACAAAGCATCTTCCTGGCATACATTATACAAAGCATCTTCCTGGCATACATTACACAGTATCTTCCTGGCATACATTACACAAAGCATCTTCCTGGCATACATTATACAAAGCATCTTCCTGGCATACATTACACAGTATCTTCCTGGCATACATTACACAAAGCGTCTTCCTGGCATACATTATACAAAGCATCTTCCTGGCATACATTACACAGCATCTTCCTGACATACATTACACAAAGCATCTTCCTGGCATACATTACACAGCATCTTCCTGGCATACATTACACATCTTCCTGGCATACATTACACAGCATCTTAATGGCATACATTACACAGCATCTTCCTGGCATACACTACACGGCATTTTCCTGGCATACATTACACAAAGCATCTTCCTGGCATACATTACACAGTATTTTCCTGGCATACATTACACAAAGCATCTTCCTGGCATACATTACACAAAGCATCTTCCTGGCATACATTACACAGCATCTTCCTGGCATACATTACACAAAACATCTTCCTGGCATATATTACACAAAGCATCTTCCTGACATACATTACACAGCATCTTCCTGGCATACATTACACAAAGCATCTTCCTCGCATACATTACACAAAGCATCTTCCTGGCATACATTACACAGCATCTTCCTGGCATACATTACACAAAACATCTTCCTGGCATATATTACACAAAGCATCTTCCTGGCATACATTACACAGCATCTTCCTGGCATACATTACACAGCATCTTCCTGGCATACATTAGACAAAGCATCTTCCTCGCATACATTATACAAAGCATCTTCCTGGCATACATTACACAGCATCTTCCTGGCATACATTACACAAAGCATCTTCCTCGCATACATTACACAAAGCATCTTCCTGGCATACATTACACAGCATCTTCCTGGCATACATTACATAAAGCATCTTCTTGGCATACATTACACAAAGCATCTTCCTGATGTGGAAGTTTTTTTATATGCTTTTCAATTTACCTCAAGTATAAAAGGCAATATGGGAGCTAGGGTGTCCGTGAAAAACTTACGATGCTGCAAGGATGAAAGGACATCTTCACTGGATATGTTTCAGTCCTGGGACCTTGGTCACTCCAAGTGATACAAAAAAAATGAGACTGCACAGTATGTATATATAGTGGAGAATGTATGTCATTGGTAATGATCAGGTGGTATGAGTTCATCTAACTGCTGTCACATTGCAGCTGAGAGGCATGCAGCAGTATCATGTGTGCCAGTCGTTGATATGATATCTTTGCCAGCTCTTCATTCTAAGGTGTTGAAAGCAACAATCAAGAAGGCTTCAATACAGAGGTATCTGGCACACATGATAGTGCTACGTGCTTCTCAGCTGTTAGCTGCCATGTGATGTAGCAATTAGATGACTCCATGACTTCACCTGACCACCACTGACTTCCATTCTCCACTACATATATGTACTATGCTTTCTCATTCTCTTGTACAGTATTATTTAACCAATGTCCCAGGAATAAAATGTATCCAATAAAGATGTCCTTTTGTCCATATTTTTTGTATCAATATGTGTTCTACTACTGCTACTAACTACCACTATTAGTAATTTCACTACTACTACTGCTGCTCCCTCCTCCCACTCTATCACTTCCATCCCCCACCCCCTCTAGTAGAGTAAAGTTTATTTCTTTGTAAAGGTAAATACTCTGGCTCCCTTCCCTTTGTGCTTCTATGTATGACTTGTTAATGGTTAAAGCCACACTGGAACATCATAAGTTTCAGTCTCCTATATGTGAGTTATCTGTGTAATGTTCCAGCCATGGTACTGCGCCTTTTTATTCTTTATTGTGCTCTGCCTGATGGTGCAGATAACTTCTGAGGCTCATAGCTAAATGTTCATTAAAAAAATTAACAATTTGCATGAAACTAAAAAAATAAATAAAACACATAGATAACCCACCAGAAGACTGAATGTGAGTTTTTGCATCACCCTGCACCAGTGATGGATGGCAGCCGACCAGAAAGTACAACGAGAAGTTCTGGCTACAGCATCCTGAGCCACAGGCATAGGTCCCAGTAACACTCTCATTCTACTTTCATCATCCCATTCAGGTGGGAAGTAGTCTCTCATGCTGTCCATTGATGTAATTCTCCCCTCAAAATCTGAAATACATGTCACTTGAATAAATATCTGAAGGTGTTGGGCAAGCATGTACCTATAACCATTCACAAATAACTGGGTGCACATTGTACTGCACATTTTGCATGCAATAATCCTACTTCTGATCAGTTTTACTGTGCTATGTCAAATTATCAGTAGAACTTCTTTGCTCAATTGTATTGCAATTGCTTATTTTCCTTTGCTACCAATCAAAGCAAAGAAGTAAATGAAAAATGTAAATAGACATTAGAATAGTTATGCATGCACATGCACACACACGCATGCATGCACACATGCACAAACACAGGAGGGCATCAGCGAGTCGTGGTATGTGACAAGGTGTCAGAGTGGGCGCCTGTGATGAGCAGGGTTACACAGGGGTCAGTCCTAGGACCGGTGATGTTTCTGGTATGTGTGTGTGAATGACATGACGGAAGGAATAGACTCAGAAGTATCCATGATTGCAGACGATGTGAAATTAATGAGGGGAATTCAATCGGAGGAGGACCAGGCAGGACTACAAAGGGATCTGGATAGGCTGCAGGCCTGGTGCAGCAACTGGATCCTGGAATTCAACCCCACCAAGTGCAGAAGTCACGAAGTTCGGGGAAGGGCAAAGAAGATCGCAGACAGAGTACAGTCTAGGGGGCCAAAGACTACAACCCTCACTCAAGGAAAAAGATCCTGGGGTGAGTATAATACTGAGCACATCTTCTGAGGTGCACATCAACCAAATAACTGCTGCAGTATATGGACACTTAGCAAACCTAAGAATAGCATTCAGACATCTCAGTAAGAAACTATTCAGGATTCTGTACACCGTGTATGTCAGGCCCATATTGGAGTATGCAGCACCAGTTTGGAATCCACACCTGGCCAAGCATGTCAGGAAATTAGAGAAAGTGCAAAGGTTTGCAACGAGCCTAGTCCTGGAGATAAGGGGCATGTCCTATGTGGAGAGGTTAAGGGAAATCAACCTGACAACATTGGAAGACAGGAGGGATGGGGGGGATATGATAACAACATATAAAATACTGAGAGGAATCGATAAGGTGGACAGAGACAGGATGTTCCAGAGATGGGACACAGCAACAAGGGGTCACAATTGGAAGTTGAAGACTGAGACGAGTCAAAGGGATGTTAGGAAGTACAGGTCTCCCTCAACATTCGCGAGGGTTAGGGGATCAAGAGCCTCGCGAATGTTGAAAAACCGTGAATGTTTGGTCCCCCAATATATTGTAGGGAAATATATTACAATACTGCTTCCTTAACTTGTTGAACCATGAATAATCATAAAATACATGAAAACGTCGTAAATTGTACTAAATATATACATGTTATGCTTTAATAACATATGTTATTTAATAACATGTATGTTAATAACATGTATGTTATTAAATACCACTGCCTCCACCAATGCCTCCACCACTTTGAGTCCCTACTATCCTCCCTCCGACCCCCACAACTGGCAGCCAGCCCTTCCACCACTCAGTGTGGTGAGTGTTTTGTTTGTTCATTATTTGCTATTAAACTACAGAATAAATAATGTAAACCCATTCATGACTGCATATTGGAATGGCTATTAGGAAACGTATTAGACGGTGACATCATGTGTTTACTCTTGAACACAGCAAAGAATCGAACATTTCTGCTATTGCTAATAATAACAATAGTAATAATAATAATAATAATAATAATAATAATAATAATAATAATAATAATAATAAATACGATATAATTGAAGAAGGAAATTGTACAAAAATACGAGGGAGTGGTTGACACATCGTCAGTGTGACTTTGTTTATGCTGGAGTGAACATTAGTCTCCCTGCTCTTCCAAACATTTCACAATAATTCAGCGGTTGAGGCAGTGGTATTTAATAACATATTTATTTATTATTTATTTATTTATTTATTAACAATTTGAGCATACATACAGAGGTACAAAAAAATACAGATAAGAGCAGCATGCCAAAGCCACCAATATTCAATACACTAAACCTACTCACCATACAAAACATCCATACTTATTACTGCACCTATTACATACATAGAACACTTAACTCTGATATTAACCCTCCCCTCAAACATCTCCTTGCCAACCTCAACAGAACACATGACCATAACACAAGGCACAGATCACTCTTTGATGTTCCTCGTGTCCATCTCACACTATGCAAAAACTCAATGCACATAAAAGGCCCTAAAATCTGGAATTCATTACCTGTAAATATAAAAGAAACACTACCTGTTTATAAATTCAAGTCTCTTCTCAAAGATCACTTACTCACCCAAAACCAAATAAATACTGAATAACTGAACCTTATAAATTGTATATCTTAAATGTTTCTCACAATTATATCACATAAATGTTAAACCTAAAACCCAATCTAACTTTATTATTTTTTAAATACACTACCTAACAGAATCCTTCATATGACTGAATGCAACCATATGACCTGTCTTTGTAATACTCACTTGTGCTGTATAGTAATCTGTTTACATTAATGTTTTATCACTGATTTCATCATTGCTTAGTTAATCTTAAGTTAATTTTAAGCCAGCCCGTAATGCTATGCATAGTATAAGTGGCTTTGGCATGCTGCTCTTATCTGTATTTTTTTATACCTCTGTATGTGTGCTCAAATTGGAAATAAATAAAAATAAATAAATAAATAAATAAATAAATAAATACTATGCATAGCATTTCGGGCTGGATTAAACTTAACTAAGCAATGATGAAATCAGTGATAATACATTATTGTAAACAGATAACTATAAGGCACAAATGAGTATTACAAAGACAGGTCATATGGTTGCATGCATTGTTGTACATTCAGTCGAATGGAGTATTCTGTTAGGTAGTGTATTTAAAAAATAATAAAGTTAGATTGGGTTTTAGGTTTAACATTTATGTGATATAATTGTGAGAAACATATATGTTATAAATAATAATAGTACATGTTATTATTAATAACATGTATTATTATTAACATGTATGTATTTAATAACATGTTATAAATAATAATAGTACATATTATTATTAACATGTATTATTATTAACATGTATGTTATTAAATACCATTGCCTCAATCACTGCCTCTACCACTCCAGTCACACTCAATCTACAAGCACCAAACACAATGAATTATTGTGAAATGTTTGGAAGAGCAGGGAGACTAATGTTCACTCCAGCATAAACAAAGTCACACTGACGATGTGTCAACCACTCACTCGTATTTTTGTACAATTTCCTTCTTCAATTATATCATATTTATTATTATTATTATTATTATTATTATTATTAATATTGTTATTATTAGCTGTAGCAGAAATGTTTAATTCTTTGCAGTGTTCAAGAGTAAACACATGATGTCACCGTCTAATACCTTTCCTAATAGCCATTCCAATATGCAGTCATGAATGGGTTTACATTATTTATTCTGTAGTTTAATAGCAAATAATGAACAAACAAAACACTCACCACACTGAGTGGTGGGAGGGCTGGCTGCCAGTTGCGGGGGTCGGAGGGAGGGTAGTAGGGACTCACAGGTGATGGGAAACTTAAATATGATTTGGCGGCTGGGAATTTGGTGGCTGGGAATTTGGCAGTTGGGAATTCGCGAATGTGTGAAGCCCGTGAAAGTTGAAAACGTGAATGTTGAGGGAGACCTGTACTATTTCATCAGTCATCGAGTTGTCAGGAAGTGGATAGTCTAGAAAGTGATGTAGTGGAGGCAGGATCCATACATAGTTTTAAGATGAGGTATGATAAAGCTCATAGAGGAGGAAGAGAAAGGACCTAGTAGTGACCAGTGAAGAGGTGGGGCTAGGAACTATGACTCGACCCCTGCAACCACAATTAGGTGAGTACCAGAGAAAATGTGTACACAATGGTATTACTGCGGGGTAATTGTCAAAAATTATTCCTTACGTATGCCTTCACTTGTAGCTATTTATTTATTTTCTTGCACTAACGTGAAGACAACTTGTACATAGTGTAAGTGTGTTTGTATTGTGGGGTAAATACTTTGCAAACTCATGCCATTGTGTGTGTTTGAACCAAGAGTGGATAGGTATTAATACACATTTTGTCTGACTCAGTGACTGCTCCCAATTGTCTGACTTCTGCATCAGTAAGTTTATTCAGGCACAGGTAAGCAAAAATACAGTTACCTAGATTAAGTTAATTTTAAGCCTGCCCATAGTGCTCTGCATACAAGCAGCTTTTGCCATGTACACCCAATCACTATATTTCTTTGTACAACTATGTATCATGTCCAAATAAAAAATAAATAGAATAAATAAATAAATCATACATAGCAGCTTATGTGTGGATAACCTAGGATAACCCCCAAAAAAGTAAAAGTGACTTATTTCCAATGGTATTTAAGGGTAGTTGTTAGAAACTATTAAACTCGGAGAACAAGGTATGTCGATGGTAATAATAATAATAATAATAATAATAATAATAATAATAATAATAATAATAATAATAATAATATAATAATATAAAAATATAATAATAATAAAATAATAAAAATAATAATAATAAATACAATAATTGCTGTGAGGCACTTTAAATTTAAGTTGCAAATTTAGTGTAGATTTAGTGGGTGGCAAGCTGCTACACCTGACTTTCTATAATAAATACTCACCTCTCACCCTATATTAAGACTACAAATATTTTAAGTTAAGTAATGAGTGTACTGTATATGTATTTTATCACTCTGGGGAGCTTTAAATGTCATATATTACCTGTAGGTGTTGTAGCCGGGTGGACTACCGCACCTGGCTTTCAATAATAAATACTACTCACCTCTTACCCTACATTAAGACTACAAATATTTTAAGGTAAGTAATGAGTGTACTCTGTGTGTATTTTACTTATTGTGTTTAATGCCTAGTTCTATTTCTAACGTAATATATGTTTGTGTAAACTCGTTATCTGGTATTTATATACATTTATAAGTGGGAAAAATGGCATTCCGCTTTACAGCAATTTCCACTTTCCAGCGGTAGCCTGGAACCTACCTTGCCATATAAGTGGGCCCTACTGTATTATTATTATTATTAACCCTTTGACTGTTTCAGGCCCCTCTCTGAAACTGTCATTCTATGTCACCAAATATTCAAAAAAAAAAAAATTATTTTTTCTTATGAAAATGTTAAGATTATTTTTCTGAGTGTTTTAGTCCAAAAAAAAAAATTTTTGCCATTGATACTTACCGAGATATAGAGCCATGAAGTTTGCAGAAAATGAGCCGCATATGGCAACAGCGGCGACTGCCGCTCACCCGGTAAACTTTAGTTTACTTGTAATTGAAGGTTTTTTGTTTTTTTCACTATTTTATTTTTTCACATAACTTATGTGGCCTATGAGACCAAAGTAAGGTGCAATGTATATATATACACTCGTTGTATACAACACAATAAGCACACAAACATAATTATCAATATATTGTTTACAAAACTTGTTTACAAAAACAAACAAACAATCATCCTCCTCCTCCTTCTCCTCCTCCTCCTCCTCCTTCTCCTCCTCCTTCTCCTCCTCCTCCTCCTTCTCCTCCTCCTCCTCCTTCTCCTTCTCCTCCTTCTCCTCCTCCTTCTCCTCCTCCTTCTCCTCCTCCTTCTTCTCCTCCTCCTTCTCCTCCTCCTCCTCCTTCTCCTCCTCCTTCTCCTCCTCCTCCTCCTCCTTCTCCTCCTTCTCCTTCTCCTTCTCCTCCTCCTCCTTCTCCTCCTTCTCCTCCTCCTTGTCTTGTGTGCGAGTGTGTGGCTTATAATTGTTTTGAGTCAGAAGTCGGCAGCTGTCAAAGTGACATATTGTCTCATTAGTCACTCCCCCTACCGCCTGTCAAAACAATGGGGTCGGATGCTGCTTCCCCTCCTCCATTCTATCTAATTATCTTTCTCCCTCATTCTATATCTTTCAATCTGTTTCTCTTTCTATCTGTCTGCCTATCTCTGTCTCACAGGTACACATAAATACAAGTATACATAGTGTAAATTACCTAGGATAACCCAAGAAATCCAGACAAAGTGCTATACTCTGCTTGAAGATGTGAGTAAACGTGATGACACAGTCTTGTGGCTCTCTCTGAGACAGAGAGCTAGATGGACAGACAGGGAGCTTGACAGACAGACAAATAGACAGACAGAAATGTTTGTGTACCAGCAAAAACAAAGGGAGGGCGATGGTCATGTAATATTACCCTCCTTTACGCTCATCAAAGTCAGCTCTTATCAGATGTTATCTCCCCTTATCTTGTCACTCTCATGGGGTGGACTTTCTTTTTTCTTGCTTCAAGGGAACAATATTATTACATCTTCTTCTTCCTCCTCCTCCTCCTCCTCTTCTTCTCCTCCTCCTCCTCCTCCTCCTCCTCCTCTTCCTTCCCTCCTCCTCCTCCTCCTCTTCCTTCCCTCCTCCTCCTCCTCCTCCTCCTCCTCTTCCTCCCCTCCTCCCCCTCCTCCTCCATTGCTTTTGGTCTCAAACTCCTCCAAATCATGAAATTGATCTTCACTGACACTTCCATCTGTGTTAGAGCATCACTTGGGAAGAGAAGAGTCCCAGATTTGCTGGGGAATCACATATTTCTTACCGCTAGACATGCTGAAAAAGGACAACTGAAATGGCATTCCCACAATGCACCACTGGCTCCCCGATTTTTTTTATATGGTGCACACTGACCATGGAGACCCATTCTCTCACATGTGGGCCTACCAGCTTTCTCCTGCTTGATTTGAAGCTGCTAGAATTTATGCGTATAAATACGTCAGAAACATTGGCTCGTAAGACGTATTTATACGTCGGAAACAGTCAAAGGGTTAAACAAGTAAACAAGAGAGAAACTGAGAATGTAAACAAACACAGACGAACGTGCATTAAGTTTATTAACCCCTAAACGGTCCGGTCCAAAATACATACGTTCTTACGCATAGCGCCTCAAACGTATTTATACGTTTTAATTTTCCTGCCTCCAAATTTGGCACGATTGGCCTGAGATGCCTGGTCAACATAGAATTGGTCTTAACACTCAGTGTGGGCAGTATTAAAAAAATCTAGAACCACTTAGTACCTTGTGGGAGCGCCAGTTAAATTGAGCGGCAGCTAGAGCAAACAGTGCTGCAAACACCAAGGATTCACTGATGTAATGTCATATTAACACTCCTCTTTTAAGAGGAAAGTCATGTTAACCCCAAGTTTAGGGTCTGACGATCTCTGTCTATCTCTGTCTCTGTCTATTTGTATCTGTCTCTATCAGTCTCTGTCTATCTGTCTATCTGTATCTGTCTCTGGCTTTGTCTATCTGTCTCTGTCTATCTCTTTCAATCTGTCTTTGTCTATCTCTGTCTCACAGGTACACATAAATACAAGTAAACGTAGTATAAATTACCTAGGATAACCCAAAAATCCAGACAAAGTGCTATACTCTGCTTGAAGATGTGAGTAAACGTGATGATGCAGTATTGTAGCTCTCTTTGAGACAGAGAGCTTGACAGACAGACAAATAGACATTCAGAAATGTTTGTGTACCAGCAAAAACAAAGCAAGGGGGATGGTCATCTAATCTTTTCTTATCAGCTGCACCCTCCCCAACCCTCGTGCAAGCTCATCAAACGTCAGCTCTTATCAGATGTTATCTTATCATGTCACTGTCAGAGGTGGACTTTGTTTTTCATGCTTCAAGGGAACTTATTATTAGGCATTATTATTATTACGTATTATTATTATTATTATTATTACGTATTATTATTATTACATATTATTATTATTACATATTATTATTATTATTCTCCTCCTCCTTCCTCCTTTTCCTCCTCCTCCTCCTCTTCCTCCTCCTCGTCTTCATCTTCCTTCTCCTCATACTCTCCCTCCTCCTCCTCCTCCTCATTCTCCTTCTCCTCCTCCTCCTCCTCATCCTCCTCCTCCTTCTCCTCCTCCTCCTGTTTCTCCTCCTCCTCCTCCTCCTCCTCGTCCTCCTTCTATTCCTTCTCCTCCTCATTATTATATACCTCCACATATCCAAAACATTGCTGAGACATATAAATACTTTGTATATATTCCAAGACAGTAGTAAATGACTTAGGCAGGTGTAAATGTCCACCTGTCAATGTGTTTGTGACAATTTGAGTACAATTTCAGTACCTAATTCTTGTGTCAGAACGAAGATTGGTTATGAAATGACAAGAACTACTATAAATTGTAATTATCAGAACATAAAAATTATATAAAAATATATGAAAAATAGAAAAAAAAGGTATATCGGCAACACTTCTGCAAGCAGCAGGACTCTATGTTGCCGTCACATGAGCATCAAGTGCCAACTTCTCTGTCTCATATCTCTGTAAGTACTGACCCTAATTTTTTTTGTTTTTTTTTTTTCAAAATATTCAGGGCGCTGTGCGAGTGAACGTATTTTGGACCGTTTAAGGGTTAATTCCTGTACACTTATGGGAGACTCATACATGCTAACCCCTTTACAGTGAACTTCTTTTGTACTTCTTCCATTCTTTTCTCTTCTTCCTTTTCCTACAATAAATACTCACATCTCACCCCACGTTAAGACTACAAATATTTTAAGGTAAGTAATGAGTGCACTGTATGTGTACAGTGTACCCCGGCGAATTCGCAGTTCCAAATTCACAGCTTCAGTAATTCACGGATTTTTCCTTAGAACCTAATAATTGTTCGTGGAAATTCCCCACTCGTGTTCCCTTTTCATAAGATCTGCTGCCCAATCTTCCTTCACAGACTCATCTGTGGAAAATACTGTATATTTTCCGAAAATACAGTGTTTTTTGTATGTAAATTGATGGAATATATTGTAGGTAATAAAAATTAATTTGTAAATAAATAAAGAACCAGCGAAATGGGTGAGCATCACTGGGGGGAGAGTCGCCATTGTTTTGAACTGACGGAGAAACGTTAGTGAAAATCGGAAGAATTTTCATCGCTCTAGAGGTTATATTGGGCTTAAAACTTCTCAAATAGGAGCTGAAATTGTTGAAATTGCAGTCCTGCAGAATGTGAGAATTAGGCGACTGGACAGGACTCCGTAATTAGATGGAAACACGATATTACCACAGCTGAGTGATGTCTATTTATGTTGAAATTCTGGCCAGTATTTTCTTCATATTTTAGGCAGGGGGTTTTGTGTATGACACACCGTAATCTCCAGACTAATTGGTGAGTGGTATTAAGATAAATTCTTCTTCAATGTATATGTATTCATTTTTTAAATTTAATATACAGTCCACATAATTATATTAATGTTTTACCAGAATTCCTGATGTATATTTCATTTGAAATTAATATAGGTCCAGAGTGACTTGTGGAGATATAGATTGTAGTAGGTATCGAAGGGGGACATTTTTTGCGACCTAGGTGTCCTAAAATTCCTACTTGTCTCTGCAACCTTGATAAAGAATAATTATCTTTGTTACCATTTACTGGTATGTATCTAATGAGATTCATCCAGGTAAATTTAATTTTCCACATAGTTGCCCGTTGGTCCTTGATCGAACTGGATGTATTTAGTGAAGTCATTAATTAGTGAATTAATTACTTAATAATTATATGTGAAATGACAGGAGGTGGATGTTAAGTCCACAAATTTACTTAATGTGTAGTGGATATATAATTATTACAATATTAATTTTGCTAAGCCAAGTCTGGCTAAGATTTATATTAGTGTGTGTTTGTATAATATTAATTTTGCTAAGCCAAGTTTGGCTAGGATTTATATTAGTGTGTATTTGTACATTATTAATTTTGCTAAGCCAAGTCTGGCTGGGATTTATATTAGTGTGTATTTGTACATTATTAATTTTGCTAAGCCAAGTCTGGCTAGGATTTATATTAGTGTGTATTTGTATATTATTAATTTTGCTAAGCCAAGTCTGGCTAGGATTTATGCAAAGGTAAGTTGTAATATTTACCTTCATAAAGTGCATAATTAAGTACAGAATCAGTGTTATTAATTAAGTTGAATTTAATACATTGCACCATGGGTGAAAATAAGGAAATTAATGTAGAGGACAAACACATGGAATAAAATAATAAAAAAGCATTATTGCAGGCTAGAAAGGGTCATGTAACAAAGGCATACAATAAATGTTGGAATTAATGAATCAAGAAACTGTGAATACTGACAATTTAAAATTGTATTTAGATGCTTTAGGGAATAGATATGATTCATACAAATTATATTATAAAAAATATGAAGGAGATTTGTTAGTAAATTGTGCAGATGAGACAGAAATGAATCTTATGATTAACCAGTATTATGAACTAGAAGAAAAGATTCTATCTTGTAAAAGTCAGGCTATGAATAAATTAAAAGGTGTAAACCAGGCAGTTAATCTGTTCCAATAAATGTCTTTGCCAAAACTCCCAGAATTATGTTTACCTGTATTTAATCCTGGAGAAAATTGGGAGGAGTTTTGGTCAATTTTTAAAGCAGCTGTGCATGACAGGAGTGACCTAGAATGTGTTACTACATTATTTTACCTCAAATTGTCAGATAAGAGGAGATGCTCACATATTCATACAAGCCTTTCCCAATGTAGAAGACTCTTACAAGGAATCAGTTGACTTGTTGAAGGTCACTTACTTAGTCACTAAGTAGGATGGATCTAGTGACTATCATTGTTAATTTAAAAACTCCAGATCACAATTACAAAGGTTTACAGCAGTTTAGAGTTAAACTGGAGAGCACTCTCAAAACTTTAAGTAATAAATATAATCTGAAGGAATCAGACTGGTTATTGAGTGCCATTGTACAGAATAAATAAAGCTGTAAAACACTTGAATGGCTCTCGAACAAGTATCACAAAGGTTATTTGGTCTAGAGTAAATAAGACTAGGGCTGCAAGAATTAAATGTTCAGTTGCAGACCAGCCAACCAACTCATTTTAAAGATGCAACACATAATAACTTTGAGGTATCTGTCAAGTTTCACAAAGGGAAAAATTATCCCAATGTTAATAATCAGAATTCATCTACTAATAAGAGTCGCATAGGTACATATGAAGTAGCAGGAATTAGAAATAATGATTCTCCACAAGGTAAGAAGAATAAGTACCCTCCTAAGAGTAGCCCAATTAATAAGAAACCAGTCAAAGAAAAGAGAGATTGTCTTTTCTGCAAGGGTACTCATTTTTCTAAGAATTGCAATGCATACAATTCATGGAATGATAAAGTTGAAAGATTGAAAGAACTTGATAGATGTATCAGATGCCTAGGTAATCACAATGTAAAGGACTATCATGCCAAATTAAACATATGTTATCAATGTCACAAAGGAAGACACCATATAGTCATGTGTAAGGGTCTATATGATAATGTTGATAATAATGATAATGCTAACAATCCTGACGCAACAGGTTCTTGGAAACTGCGACTTTAAGTAAAATGACATATAACAAAACCGATTTTACAAAAGGCTAAGTGATATAAACAGGAGTTAAGTTCCTACTGCATATTTCTGGACATCAAAACATCACCAGGTGAGGGTGGGAGTGTGGCAAGAAATTCCTGAGGGGTCTGATGTTGCTTGAGATTAAAGCAGAGTGATAGACTGGTGTTCATGGTGGGGTTTTGCTGGTGCTGCAACTGCTCCAACTTCTTGATGAGCTGGAGTTTTAAAAAACATGTCCAAGGTTTGATGTGCACATTTTTTCTTCTGTTTGTGTAATTCCCAGTAGCAGATGTATCCATTCATTATTATCCTGTTTGTTTCTGAACTTCTCTCTCTTTGTAGATCTTTTGCGGTGAAAATGCCCACAGCTCTATCTAACAACTAGAAAGCCTCAGACAAATCTTAAGTTGTTAGGATTCATTGTGGTGGTTCTGCATCCTCAGTTTCATCATCTTCCTCCTTTTCAGCACATTACTGTTCCATCTCCATGAGATCCTCATTAGATAATTCTTCACCATGTGATTCAAGTAACTGCAATATATCTTCTTTATTTATTTTGTGGCCACAGACACTGGGGGTGCACAGTGCACCTTCAGCACTCATTGCAACAGGGTTAAATCATGGAATAGATGTTTGCAAACTGAAAATTGTAAGGAGCACATCCTACCACCACGCTGTTCAAAACCAAACAATAACAATTATAGTGGACTTACTGAGTGCTTTCACATCACGTTGTTTATTGTCATGCACTTGTATGATTATTGTATACTTTATGAATTTTTATTTTACAATAATTTGTATTCATTCAGTCATTCATTTTTCAACCCACTTATTCTAGTTCAGGGTTGCAGGTGGCCGAAGCCTATCCCAGCAGCTCAGGGCACTGGGATAGGCTCCATCACAGGGCACACTCACACACACCCACACTCATTCATATTGGAACAAAATGAACAAAAAGGCATGATACTGGAACAGTTTAGACAAGCCAATTAACCTAATGTGCACATCTTTCGGATGTGGGAGGAAACTAGAGTATCTGGGAGAGCATGCAAACTTCACACAGACAGTGGCACCTGGAGTTCATTACCTTGGTAACTTGCTCAGCTATCAAAACTTTGGGGCCCAGCCCCTGGACCCATGAAGTACCTCTGTAATCTTTTGACTACCGCCCACTGGATGGGTATGGGGTGCATAATAAACACATTAAACTAACTAACAGTGGCCCCAGCTGGGAATCAATGTTTTTCCGTCATCAACATTATAATGAAACAATGTTGAACGAAACATTATTCGGGGACTGCTGAATGTATGTGCATGTGTTAGAGTGCTTATTTGTTTGTGTGTAAATGGTTAAAAATTGTGTATTTTTATGTTAGGGAAGGTTAAGTTAGGTTATATTGGGTTAGAATTGGTTAAGTTAGATTATATTGGGTTATATTCGGTTAAGCTGGGTTCTAACCCAAGCCACCAAACAAGGGAAATAATGACAGTGGTGACACTCTTCAAATCGTTAGCGCTCCCTCATTTGGAATACTGCTCGGTGCTGTCAGACCTGGTCAAAGCAGGAGAAATATCAGAGCTGAAACAAATACAGAGATCATTTACGGCTCACAATGAGCCAGTAAAGCACCTAAATTACTGGGAATGCCTTCAAGTCTTAAACATGTACTCACTGGAGTGGAGGAGAGAGAAACATGATAATACTATATACCTGGAAAGTACTCGAGGGCTTAGTCCTAAATCTGCACACTGCCTTAAGATATTGGAGAAAGTACAAAATAAACCCAGTGAGGAGCAGGGGTGCAGTGGGGACTATGAGGGAAACACTGTATCAACATCCGGGGTCCCAGACTATTCAACATCTTACCTGAAGATATCAGAAACACGGCTGGAACAAGTGTAGAAGCCTTCAAGAGGAAACTGGACAAGTATCTTCACCAGGTGCCAGATCAACCAGGCTGTGTTGGATATGTGGGGCAGTAGGCCTCCAGCAGCAACAGCCTGGCTGACCAAGCAAGCACCAGATGAGCTCCAAGAGTAGTGATATTCTCAAAACTCTTCAAAGGTATATCAAAGGTATGAAGGTACCTCAATATAATAAAACAAATTTGCATGCATCACATTCAGTAGATAATAGCGCTGTGTTTTTTTAACTGAGTATATTACGGGAATGTTGAATCAAAACTGGGTAATCACCTGGAGTATACCTAGAGAGGGTTTTGAGAGTCAACACTCCCTCGGTTTGGTCTGAAACCAGGCCTCATGGTGGATCAGGGTCTGGTCAACCAGGCTGTTACTGCTGGCCACATGCAAAGTGACACATGAACCACAGCCCGGCTGGTCAGGTACTGACTTTAGGTGCCTGTCCAGTGCCTTCTTGAAGACAGCCAGAGTTCTATTGGTAATCCCCCTTATGTATGCTGGGAGGCAGTTGAACAGTCTTGGGCCCCAGACACTTACTATGTTCTCTCTCAATGTACTCATGGCACCCCTGTTTTTCAATGGGGGAATGTTACATCTCCTGCCGAGTCTTGGACTTTCATAGAGAGCGATTTTCACATGCAAGTTTGGTACTAAACCCTCTAGGATTTTCCAAGTGTATATTACTATGCATCTCTCTCGCCTGCATTCCAGTAATTTAGGTGCCTTATCGTACTTCTGTGAGCCGTGAAAGTTCTTTGTACACTCTCCAGGTCGGCAATTTTGCATGCCTTGAAGGAGGCAGTTAGTGTACAGCAGTATTTCAGCATAGAGAGAACAAATGATTTGAAGAGAATCATGGGCAGATGTTCATCTTATTCCTCGTAAAAGTATTTAGGAACTAATATTTCCCAAAATAACAATTTGCATAATAACTATTTTTCCTGGTTTTGATGCCTTGCTTGTATGTTAATAAATAAGGGCCAAGGCCAATCAAATAGCTAAACGCCATACTGATCCCGGCCATACTGGACTGCTTCCCAAGGGCATCCTCAAAACATAAAAATAGAGTACACAAGTCTATATTACCCATTGTAAAATAGAGGTCATACCTTTGGAAAGTTAAATTTATATCTTAGCAACAAACAGTAGTATGTGTCCATCAACGGCATAACATCATCAACTCAGCCTATCACCGCAGGAGTGCCTCAAGGCCCTTTGCTCTTCACTCACTCCTCAAAAAAAAAATTGTATTGAATTGTATTGTTTGCACTACACTGTGAATCACAAAATGTATGGGCTAGTAGGCCTTCTGCAGTGTTACTTTATTCATTTATTAAATTATATTAATTTGAGTATTTTTCGAGGATGTACACGGAAAGTCCCGGTGTCTGGGACCTCGTCTACTGTGTTCCCTCCTGGACTTGTGTTCGAGATAAATCACACTGCTTAACTTCGTTGAGTTGTCTTAAATTCTATATAATTTACTTTATGAAATCACTGTAGAAGTTAAACACTGTTTATGAGGCCTAAATACTAACTTACTTAAGAACTTTTTTCTTTCTTATTTCTTTGTTGGGAGTTTATAGATGCACCACAACTTACGCCGTAAATGAGTTGTACTGCCACGCTTGTGGGAAGGAACAGTGCTAACGAACGAACGAACAAATTCAGGTAAGATCCCAAATGGGATGAGTGGGGAAGACGGGACAGACGAAGAATAGCGCTAGAGAGGAGTGTTCTTAGTCGTAGAAATAGAGCCAGGGCTTAACCCAGCAGCGAAGGCGATCGTGGGACATATTGAGAAGAGAAATTCAGGCTCTTCTGTTGGGACTCCGGTGGGGTGAGCGGGGAGGACGGGGCAGGCGAAGTTTAGCTCTAGAGAGGAGTGTAGAACTGAGCCATGTCTTAACCCAAAAGTTAAGGCGAATGTGGGTCAGAGAATGGTACCTGTCAGAGAAGGTACCTGTCAGACAATCCAAGGTTATTTGTAAATAAGGTTAGGAGCAGGATCATGCAAGGAGTAGAAAAGGTTGTGTTGGTTTGTGGGTCTGCGAATGTCTTCGTCAGTTAGTAAGTAAGTAAGTAAGTTTATTCAGGTATACACAAATACAGTTACATAGAATTATCATACATAGCAGCATATGTGTAGAGAACCTAGGATAACCCAAAAAAGTCAGACAGAGTGACTTATTTCCATTGGGGTCCTTTTACCTTATTATTATAGTATAAAGGTTATAATATTTTCTTATTATTCTACAATGAAGATAACATCTTATTATCATACTAAAAAGACTATCTGCTACACCAAGGTCATTAAGACTACAATACGAGGGTCATTACAAGGAATAAGGTAAAATTTACACGTATGTTAGCTAAAAAATAGAAAATCATTCCCCTCCCTTTCTGTAGCTACATTCATCAGACACCTTTTGGCACTCTTCTTGAACTGGTTCACGCTATGACTGGCTTTGACATGTGCGGGTAGTCTGTTCCATTCCTTTATTGCTGTACAATAAAAGGTGTTTGAAGCCTGGCCACTGACTGTGGGTACTACAAAGTTGTGCTCTCTCCCCCTAGTACTATGATTGCTTTGGTTCCCAACCTTGACAAAATTGACAGCAAGATATTCTGGACATTGTTTGTGAGCAATTTTATAAACATGATTTAGCTTCAGTTGTTTTACTCTGTCTTCAACATTCAGCATATCCAACTGCTGTAATTCTTCCTGGCCTACATGTTCTCTTGGTCCCAGCCCCAGGATGAATCTTACGATTTTGTTCTGGGTTATTTGCAGTCTATCTTTCAGTTTTTTTGTCAAGGCAGAGTACCAAGAAGAGCAAGCGTAATCCATATGGCATTGTATAAGGGCTAGACATAAGGTCCTGCGAGCCTCAGTAGGTAGACACTGTGCTTGTCTATACAGGAACTTCAGTTTGGCATTCGCTTTCTTTACTACACTGTTCCCTATCAATTCTCCTGACATGCATGGGTCAAAGGGGATTCCCAAATATTTTACTGATGAAACCAAAGTGATGGGCTCCCCATTACATTGAACATTAAAATTATTTACCCTTCTCAGTTTATGTTTCGTGCCAAAGAGAATGGCTTCAGTTTTCCCTAGGTGTAATGATAGTTTGTTGTCTACTAACCATTTGCTGCAGGACTCCAGTTCCAGTGTTAAAACATTAGCAATATCTTGTGGGTCTTTACCTGACACTAACAGAGCACTGTCATCTGCATACAGTAGGAGTTTGCACTTGACACTGATAGGCATATCATTGACATAACATAAGAATAATAAGGGACCCAGAATACTACCTTGGGGAACTCCACATGTTATCGGCAGGGGTTCTGATTCTGTTTTGTTGATTTTGACTATTTGTCTCCTGTTGCTAAGGTAGGACTTAAACCAGTCTACAGAACCTATACCAATAGCTTGAAGTTTATTACATAATATATTGTGGTTGACAGTATCGAAGGCCTTTTGCAGGTCTAAGGTTACCATGCCTATGAGGTTCCCCTTTGACATTTCAGTTCTCAGGTAATCCATCAGATTAATAAGGGAGGTGTCGGTTGAGTAGGATCTTCTAAAGCCCGATTGATAGCTATGGAGAATGTTGTTGTCATTAAGGTACTTAACTACTTGAGAATACACCGCCCTCTCTAGAATTTTAGATATTATACTGAGTATACTAACAGGCCTATAGTTGCTTACATCAGACCTACTATTTTTCTTGAAGATAGGAGTGACTCTGGCCTCCTTGAACCCCTCCGGTACTGTATTAGTGGTGATTGATAGATTTATTATGTGAGCAATAGGGATTGACAGTTCAGAAGCACCATCTTTTAGGAACTTAGACGGGATGTTATCAGGGCCTGTGCTCTTAGTTGGGTTTAACCTGCTTAGTTCTTTTTGAATAAAGTCATGAGATACACTTACTAGTTGACAACTGTTTGGGGTTACCCCTTTATTGGTATAGTATGTTTGAAACTTATCAGAGTCTGTGTTAAAGGTATTTGATGCAGCTGGTAGTTTACTTACTAGTGTTGATGCAACAGATGTGTAGTAGGAATTAAAGCAATTTGCCACCTTAGATGTTTCGTGGCATACCTCATTATCGATAGTGAGTACTATGTTAGACCTATCTACTGGCTTATGGCTATACCCCAACTGTTTTAGTTGTTGCCAGAGCTTTCTGGGGTTATGCTTATACTCTTCAATTTTTGAGCAGTAGTGCTTTGCCTTTGCTCCTTTTATAAGTCTCTGTACTCTGTTCCTCACCCTTTGGAATTCATTTAGTGCTGCAATATCCTGTCTGTTTGCTTTAAATCTTTTTAGCAGCTGGTCTCTGAATTTCATATTATCTAATATCTCAGTATTCATCCAGGGTTCAGTTCTTCGTTTAATCCTAACCTCTTTAACTGGTGCAATATTATCAAGGATGGTAGTGAACATTGTTTTGAATTTTTCCCAGGCATCGTTTACGTCCGTGCAACTTGTTATCTCTGTCCAGTCACAATTGTGTAGCCTATTTACCAGTGTTTCTTTACTGTAGTTTCTAGTTGACCTCATTTTTATTGTCCTGTGTAGGCCTATCCTATCCCTAGTTATTTTCCTGGTGCAGTAAATGATGAAATGATCACTAAGACCTGTGGTAATGACGCCTGACTGACTAATGTTCTCAGAGCGGTTACAAAGTATGTGGTCAATTAGGGTGGCTGAGAACTGTGTGATCCGGGTTGGAGTATTAATTAGTTGAGTGTAACTATTTAATCCTAGAATTTGCTTATACCTATTGCATAGCCCGTTATTTTGCTGCTGAAAACAGATATTAAAGTCGCCCAGTATTATTGTCTCGCAATTGTTTTCAACTCCGGACAAGACTCTGGAAAAGTCTTCTAAGAACTGGTCCTGGGTAGGAGGGCGGTAACTAGTTCCTACTAAGATGGGTTTGGTCTTAGGAAGCAGCACTTCAAACCATAGAATCTCCAGTTTATTGTTATTTAAATCAGGTCTTGGGTTGTAAGCTAAGTCATTTCTAATGTAGGCACATACTCCACCACCCTTTCTGTTCCTATCTAAGCGTTTTATATTGTAACCATCTATTTTGATCTCGTCGTCAGTCACCGTATCATCCAACCAAGATTCAGAGATGGTTATAACTGCCGCCCTAATTTTGTTAGCTAGAATCCTAATCTCTGCCAATTTAGGAAGAAGTGATCTTGCATTGACATGAATAAAGTGAAGGCCTGTTTTCATAAAACAATCATACTCATCAATATATGGCAATGGGTCATTTGTATTAAAATTAGGTAAATCAATGTCATCACTGCTAAAGGGTAACTGTGCCAAAGTGCATCTGTTACACACAAAATGAATTCTGGCACCGTTGCTATAATTGTACCTACATCCATCATGCACCCACCCCTTACACATTTTACATAAGGTGCCTTTTCTGTTTTTCATGCGTACTTTAGTACAGTGTATGCACCTGTTTGGTAGTGTTTGAGATAATAATGGCTGTATTGTCTCACATTGACCTATGTATGCATTACATATGGAGTTAAGGTTATCATTCCTAGCTACTAGACCGTCATTATTGCCGTCATTTATCTGTCTGTTTTGCCTCTGCACGATAGTTTGAGGTCCTGGATTAATTTGGATATCACCACTTAAGAGCGCTACAATAAGAGCTGTGTGCCACTGTTTTTGTTTAGGTATGCGGTGTTGCCATACCTTGCGGCGATAGTGACATTTACTTTTCTGGTAGGATGGCAACTATTGGGCTTTTACTGTCCAGGGCGCTGTTACTCCATTCATCTTTTCCAGCCCCCATGACTAATTACTTTCTTCATGGAATTGAAGAAGAAATATAAATATAATTATGGCAGCCTGTACCCCCCTAATGCCTGCCATTTTCACTCTTCGCTCTTTTACTCATATACAATAATATTTATTTCTCTTTTCCTTTCCCTAGTACACTTAGTATCTGCTTTAGCAATCACCACTGAATTACTAGTAAAATTTCCTCTTCAAAACCCTCTTCACTGCTCACTTTTCCCTGGATTTATCCTTCCAAATCCCCCTCAGTTCCATTTATCGGGGGTTGTGTGGTGTTGTTGACTCCTGACCTGTTTTGCTGACTCAGCCATTTTTAAAACACTGAGGGGAGTAACGCCACCTACAACCTGACTTTCCTTGAGTTTATAGATATATTTGGCGTTTTCTGCTATGATTCTCTCACTGTACACTGGTCAGCTGAATATAGGTCAGCTACTATAACATTAACCTTGACTGTTTAACTATTCACTTCTTTCTCACGACTGGCACTGAGGGATATCCGACCTATAACCTTGGAGTTTTGTACTGTTGATTTGACGATGTCTCCTGTGTTTCCCTCTCGTTAGCACTGGTACAGGTGATATGATGGTGGTACAGATATGATGCTACTGTCACCAGATGAACGTCAGTAAAGATGAGAATTTCACTTCGCTAGTTAGTTTAATATCTTTATTATGCACCCCATACCCATCCTGTGGGCGGTAGTCAAAAGATTACAAAGGTACATAATGGGTCCAGGGACTGGACCCCAAAGTTATGATAGCTGAACTAGTTACAAAGGTAATGAACTCCAGGTAGATCTGGTCACAATCATGGCAAGTTACAAAGGTAATGAATCAGCCTCACTCCTATACATGGTTACAGTCATGAACAAATTACAAACTAATGAACCACTGATACGTCCACACCTGGTCACAATTGTAATGAGTTATAAATACAAGTATTAAGTGGGTCATACATAATGAGACTAGTCACGAGGGAGCATTCACCAAATTCAACTTCAATAACAAAAACATAAAGTGGGACCAAGTAAACCAAGTCCTAACCGATATAAGCTGGGAAGATATACTAAGCAACAGAGACCCCAACATATGTCTAGAACAGATTAACTTGGTGGCACTCGATGTATGCACAAGGCTTATTCCTCTAAGAAAAAGGAGGAGTAGATGTAAAATAGAAAGAGACAGGCGCTCCCTTTACAGGCGACGGAAAAAAAATAACAGAGTGGCTAAAAGAGGTCAATATATCTGAAATGCGAAGGGAGACACTGGTCAGCGAAATAGCAAGCATCGAACTCAAGCTAAAGGAATCTTATAGATTTAGATTTAGATTTTGCCACCGAAGTGGCTAGTTTATTGTGCACCCCATATCCATCCTGTGGACGGTAGCGCGAGAGCATATGGATACACAAAAGGCCTAGGAACTAGGCCCCAAAGGGTTAACAGGAATACATATGGATTTATATCTACATATCTATAGTTCACTTATCTGTTACAAGCAAATTTAGGAAATTTGCTTAGTATATCTGGTATCTTATTTTCATTGATAAGATATCTTGACATGTCACATAGGTTATTATACTGTCTGTCTCTGTATTCCCCAATAAGTGGACAATTAAGCACATAGTGTTCAAGAGAGTGACCATATGCCTGATCACATAATTTACATTTAGTTTGATCATCATCTGTGTCTCCCAAACTGCCAGAAGTACTTGTAACCAAGCCTAAGCCTGGCCACTACAACATCAGTCAGTCTGTTCACATTGCAAGTTGCTCCATAAACATACTTATCTACGTTCATGTTATCATAGTGGGTTATAGATCTACTCAGGCTTCTAACTGCATTCCTATAACAATCATTTTCATTATTTACTTCTCTCCTAATATTATTCCTAATGCTAGACACAGTTATACCAAAGTTATGTTCTACGTTCTCCTTCTGGATACTCTTCTTGGCTAACATATCAACTTTATCATGAAGGAGTAATCCAATGTGTGATGGGATCCATAGCAATTGTACATTAATTCCTTTGTCCCTAATTTTTGAGTATCTATATCTAACCCCTCCGGGGTTAAAAATCCGAACGAAATCTTATCTTAATCTTATCTGTCATTATATGAGTCAAGAGCCTTCAATGATGACATAGAATCAGTAATGATGATAGAGTCAAGCTCAGTGTCATAGGTTAGCTTTAGCGCCATTAGGATTGCAAACAATTCAGTTTGCAGTGTAGACGCCCAGTTGTTAATTCTTATGCCTAACTCAACAAATTTATTATCGTTCTTAACTAGGGAGGTGGCAACAAGAGCAGATGCAGCCCTGCCAGAAGACTCCTGTTTAGATCCATCAGTGTATATAACTTGTGATAACTTATTACTACCAGCTAGGCGAAAAATTTCTTCTTGAGCAGTTGCTCTAACAAGAGATTTAAGGAAGGGATTACTAGCAATGAGCTTCTTGGGAGGGACTTGTAGGTATGTGATATTAAATGAACACATCTTCCATGGAGGGGTGAAATGCTCTTGTTGCCTACAGTGATACAGTTCATGCAGGTTATAAAACTTAATGCAATTGCACGTTTTCACAATCCATTTAGATCTGTGTGTATTTACCTCTAGACACTTGGTAAGATTCACTGTGACAGTGTCTGGTTCGTTTCTCAACATTCTAATACCGAGTACAGTGTTAATTTCAACAATCCTATCACTGATACTAGAAATACCAAGCTCCTTCCTCATGTTAAGAACTTTTGTAGATCTGGGACAGCCAAGAATAATCCTGAGAGCTTCATTTTGCATTAACTCCAAGGGTCGGAGGGAACTTTCTCTAGCTAATATCAACATGGGAGCAGCATAATCAATTAACGACCTAACATAGGCTATGTACATCATTCTCACGATTCTCACATTAGCACCATAGTTGGGATTGTAGCCAGCAACAGCTTTGAGAGCATTTAGCCTAGCTTTACATTTCTTGTTTAGTTGTGGTATAGTGGATTTGTTAAAGGGTACATCTACACCAAGATATCTGTAAGTTTTAACGTAGCTAATGGTTTCACCCTGCAAATAGATGGGTGGGGGATGTCGTTTGCTTGTTAATATCTTTGTTTTAGAGGAAGATATTATGAGGCCTAGTCGATTACAAATTGCTTGAACTTCATTAAGAATGGTATTCATCTTCTTATGCCCTGTTGTATGGATCATGATATCATCAGCATAGCTTATAGCTATATGTTTAGGTGAGGCAGGTAGAGCATTTAGGAGAGCATTAATCAGAATATTAAATAGCATGGGACTAAGAACTCCTCCCTGCGGTGTACCTAAAGACATTTCTTTAGAATCACTTCTGAAGCCTTGGTAAAGGACAGAGGATACTCTATTTGACAGGTATCCTATTATCCAGCAGAGTAAGCTACCACCAATATTCATTTTGGCTAGTTCATGTAGTATAACGGTTCTGTTTGCAATATCAAATGCAGATTTTAGATCAAGAAAAGTGGTAAAACTAGTAGAGGTGTGTGCAGTGAGAAAGGTGGAAATACAGTTCTGCACACTTTTACCTTTCATGAACCCATAGAGGTAGGGGGAAAGTTGATGTCTTATTCTGTAGTACAGTCTGTTAAGCATCATTCTTTCAAAAGTTTTACAAAGACAACTAGTTAAGGAGATCGGCCTAAATGTATCAGGCTGTTGGGGCTTAGGGATAGGCACAATGAGACTATTGGTCCAGGAAGTAGGAAGAGCGCCCTCAATGTAACTGAGATTATACAGTGCCAACAAAGGGTTATCAGGCACGTGCCTTAGAGTTCTGAGAATATCATAGGTTATACCATCCTCTCCAGGAGCAGTTGATCGACCTTTGGTTAATGCATTATCTAATTCATACTCGGTAAAGAGGCAATCACTCTCATCAATATTTTGGCTCATAAAATTAATCAGTTTCAACATTTCTTCAGAAGTACTCTCTAAATTTTTTCTAATATGAAATGGAAGGCTTTCATGCCTGGATGTTTTGGACCAGTCATTTATGAGGTCATTTGCTTTTTCAAGAGGAAAGGGATGAGCAACATTGCCAGTCTTTTTCCTGGTTATTTCATTTATACCTTTCCAAGCCAAACTCAAAGGGGTGGACCTATTTAATCCACTAACAAACTGTTCCCATTCCTGTTGCCTAAGTTCTTCCTTTCTATTCCTTGCATTTGTTAGTGCAGCTTGGAACGTTCTGAGCAGGTCTGGGGTTCTACATTCACGGTATGCTTTACCAATCCTCCTAGTTGCATGTGTTAGATTGCGCAGCTGTGGATCATTATAGTATTTACATTGGTTTTTATTGTTATTTATAGTGGAGGGTCTTTGTTTCCTATTCCTGCCCACTTGATCTGTGAGAACACTCTCAATAGTGGTAATTAAATCATCATTAAATTTTTGTGTGCCAATGGGCTCGTAATTCTTATACCATTGATCCAAGTGGTTAATAAAGTTGTCTCTGTGTTCTGGTTTGAGAATAAGTTTCCTCCTTCTGTATTTAGCTCCTTGATTGCTGGAGATGTGATCAAGATTGACAGTTGTTAGTCTTGGGAAGTGATCAGATAGAAGATCATCAACTATGACAGAGTCATGCATCGTATATGATGTATTAAATCCAAGACATAGATCTAGTATGCCACCATATATGTGAGTAGGCTCAGTAGTGCCCACAATTCGAACATTATCATGCTCATTTAGCAATCTCACTAGTTTAGTTCCATTGGTGTTTGTAATAGACCCACCAATATTCTTATGTCTGGCATTAAAATCTCCAAGAATGATGGTAGGTTCACTATTGATGCGATCTGGTAAAGCATCAGGTCGAAGCTGGTTCGCTGGGGCATAGAGATTAAAAATGTTTATGGAAAAATCGCCTGCATATACTTTGACACCATGATACTGCATGTTAACTCGACTCTTCAAGGAAAGGAGTGAATGTGGCAAGTTCTTTCTGACATACATCACACAACAGTTGGTTGACCTTAGGTTATAAGCTGCATATCCAGGCAAGTTTGGTGGAGGTGCTCCATCTTTCAATCTACATTCCTGCAAACAGATGACATCAATATTCTTGGTTGCACTAATATGATGTAAGTCAGGCAACCGCTTCCTGATGGAAGCAATGTTCCATGAAAAGATTTGTAATGTATCCATTGTAGTGAGTTATTACAATCTCTTGCTCATAAGATGGTAAAACTATTATGCTTTGACTGCAGTGTGCAGACACTTAAGAGCAAATAGCATAGTTTGTACGTCTTTATCTTCAGAACCTTTATTTTTAAGCATTTTTCGGCATTTTGGCAGCCAGTTATAAGGCAAGTCTTGAAGGCAAGAGTTATGGGCTTCTTTCTCACAAATTGCTGGAAGCTGAACGGAGATTGCTGCACTTTTGACATCATCACCATGCTCAAGAGCATCATCCTGATTACATATATTTATTAAACTTGTCAGGATCTGTTCAAGATGCTCAATTTTTTTCTGGAAATTTGTTATAATATGAGGAAGGTCAGGCGAATCCAATGCCTCTCCGGAGGATGGCACTTCTGGGTTAGTGCTTCCTTTAACACCTATCACCTTAACAGGTACCATGGTTACATTAGTGTTCTCTGTTTCATCATTCATTGCAGGTAGGTCCTGTGCATCTGACTCATCTCCAATTTCCAGGGAGGTTACCTGTGTGGTGTCCGTCTGACTGTTGTAGTTGTGTGTATTGGGAGAAATGACAAACTCATCCCCATATTCAGGTGTAACCATAGGTATCTGTAGTGGCAGACCAGTAGTTCCATATGTGCTAGCAGGGATGGCTAGCTCCTCCACAGCTGGTGTGTGTGATGGCATTCTGGTATCACCAGAATTGTTTGCAGTGAGGTGGGGTTCTTGCACACTTTGCAGAGGTTCAGTCTCAGATCTGGCTGTGGTAGACTGGATGGCCCCATCCTCAGTTACCATTAAAGGACTGTTATCAGGTTTACCTCGAAGGTTGTTTGGGTTCTGACTGCAGTCCTTGTGGGAAACTGTAACCCCAACTTCTTTACAGTTAATACACTTAAATTTTTGGCTGTCAGGGCCTACTGTGCATTCTCTAGTGGAATGTTTCCCAGCACACTTACCACACCAAGAATGTAGTATTCCACAGTCTACTGCAACATGGCCATAGTGCTGGCATTTGTAACACCTACGTTTAGGGGGTAGGTACACTTCGATGTTTAGGAAACGTAAATCATGAACCCAGATATTCCGGGGGAGGGGCACAGAACCCACCCAACTGGCAATAATTTGGGATTTTCCTTTAAGTCTTTTAGGCTTGATGATATGCTCACTGAGAGTCAGATGGGATGGGTCCATGCAGGGAGGGTATCCAAAGATTATGATACTGACCCATTTTTTAAAGTGGTGAGTGTCTGATGGAGGTCGGAGCAGCTTAATACCCCCATAAGGTGTACTAAGTAGATCAATGATCAGTTCTTTATTCTGTTCCACAAACACAAAGTTGTGTGTGTTTTTCCTAAATTGGATCCTTGAGTTAGGATGCTTGTTTACAGCTGCCATTAGCCATGCACACTTAGCAGGCAGCGGGGTGTTGTCAGGGAAGTTCAGCTCCTTTGAAGAAAGACTTCTTGCAGCCTCTGTGCACCAAGGACGTTTAGTATCACATTGTGTACGAGTCAAGTGAGTCTGACTACGTCGACGCTCTAGCCCTTTCTCACTTTTTCTCTTTTGTTTACTTTTAAAGGTCTGGAAGCTATCATCATTTCCATCACCTGCAGAAATAGGTTCCTCTGTGACAGTTGCCATGTTTGCCAGTGATGATATCTGGTGTAAGACTCACAACACAAGAATTCCTCGCTTATCTTTCCCTTATAAATTATGCAAGAGCAAATATTCACTACAAAGTCAGAAGTCCAAAATAGATCACAAGACACAAGTGCTCAAGTTCAATGAACACCTCCAACCATACTCAACCCAGACCACCACCACTCAATACGACACACACCCCACCAAAAACACACTCAGCTGTAGATAGATGAACCAGTACCTAAACAATCTCACTTACACACGCGTTACTATGTATGACAAGTGTTACCAAGTGTACACTTTATCACTTAGAATACACTTGTATTGATGTAAATATAAGTGAGAGTGGTACACCGCTGGTCGTAATAAACACACTCAACTTCTCAAAGTCACACACTAGGCCCAGCTTCTGTAGAGGTACCAGCGTTTTAATGTGTTTATTATGTGTCAGTGCGTGTCTGCAGTCATTAAATTGGTGTATCAGAAGTTAAACACTACAATCCAGTTGATCAAATAGTCTAAAATAATTTACACAATGTATAACTAGAGGTATAATGATTGCAAATTGTTACTATTACAATTTTAACTAGGCGCTAGACCCACTAGATGAGATGGCAAGGAACATAGATGTTAACAGGCTGGCTCTTGCTTAACACGGTTGAAAGGTAACCGAATTACTCAAGAGAGAAAGTATTCATGAAACTGAACATTATGCAGGAGTAAGATTGTTCACAGTAAAAATACAAAGCATAAGTTACACACTCACACCACAGATGAACACTGCAATTTGAAATATTACTGGGAATTTAGCAGTAAAGTTTCAGTCTGAACGAGAAAATGTATTAGAAAACACAGCAATGACACTAGGACAAGCAATTTAATTATGTAACCGTATTTAATAGTTCAGTTACACTGAGCAGAGCATGTATTACACTGATTTATCAAATGTAAGGAGTCGCTACACTGAAGCACACTCTGAGCCTTTTAAAGTCTTAATACAGGCTTACAAATGACAATTAACTGTTGGGGAAAGCAGCATTTAACACTTCTAGCACAAGTATGACAGATGAATGCTCACTGTGTACAAGCCAATCACCACAAACTTACTATGTTTGTAAGTGAACCTCTGGCATGTCCCACTCAAAATGTCAGCACTGCAATGCTCGTCAAATTGTTCTCAAGCCACTACAGGAAACACTGGTATGCCAGCAGCACTGCAGAACGTATACACAGACATGCTGGGCCCTAGGACAGCTATAACTGCAGGCTGCCTTAGCTTGTTCTGGCTAGCTTTTAGTGCTGCCCTCAAGCTTGCTTGACTGGTATTAAGCCCGCGCCAACCACCCGGACACCTGCTTGCAGCAGGCAGGCAGGCAGGCACACAGCAGACACTCGCAAGATGAGCGGAGTGCGGCACAGAGGACACGGGCACTCAAGCACCCATGTGGTCTGGCAAAAACCGCCTCTAGACCACAAGTAAATAGAGGCAAACGGCTGAGTTCCAAATCGAGGAAAGAGAAGGGACAAGGAAGGGATATTCACCTCGCTAGACACAGGCAATGTGGGTGTAGTGGCCTGCAGGTCGCAGTGCAATTTTCAAAGTCATTCACTGGGCCCACAGTCGTCTCGAGAGTTACCAACCCTGTACTACTTGTTAATTACTCCAAACCCGCAGCACTTAACACATCTAGCACACGTGTCTTGGAATGACAGACAAATTTTCACTACATAAGAACTAGTTCTCACAACACCGAAGGTACGGCCGGTACACTGTAGAACGTTCACAAAGGCTGGCTTGGAGCGCTGTTTAGCATGGATCAGCTAAACTCGCCCTTATCCCATATGTAGATAATGGCGACGAGTTAAGGGATACCGGTGAATAGGAAAGTCGAGGAAGGGACATTCACCTCACTAGACACACGCAGTATGGGTGTAAGTGGCATGCGGGTCTTATAGTGCCATTTTCAAGGTCACCCAGCAGGCCAGACATTCCTCACTCATTTCAAGCCTACGTAGGTACTGATGGTAGCACAATGTCCTAAGTCAGTGAAATCCACTCGTGCAAATAGTTACAACAAATCTGCAGCACTTAACACTTCTAGCACAAACTTACTATGTTTATAGGTGAACCTCTGGCATGTCCCATGTCTGCATGACAGTGTCTTCCATTTGTGACACTGCAAAGCTCCAGGCGGACATCAACCAAATCTTTCAGTGGGCTGCAGAAAACAATATGAAGTTCAACGATGAGAAATTTCAGTTACTCAGATATGGTAAACATGAGGAAATTAAATCTTCATCAGAGTACAAAACAAATTCTGGCCACAAAATAGAGCGAAACACCAACGTCAAAGACCTGGGAGTGATCATGTCGGAGGATCTCACCTTCAAGGACCATAACATTGTATCAATCGTATCTGCTAGAAAAATGACAGGATGGATAATGAGAACCTTCAAAACTAGGGAGGCCAAGCCCATGATGACACTCTTCAGGTCACTTGTTCTATCTAGGCTGGAATATTGCTGCACACTAACAGCACCTTTCAAGGCAGGTGAAATTGCCGACCTAGAAAATGTACAGAGAACTTTCACGGCGCGCATAACGGAGATAAAACACCTCAATTATTGGGAGCGCTTGAGGTTCCTAAACCTGTATTCCCTGGAACGCAGGAGGGAGAGATACATGATTATATACACCTGGAAAATCCTAGAGGGACTAGTACCGAACTTGCACACGAAAATCACTCACTATGAAAGCAAAAGACTTGGCAGACGATGCACCATCCCCCCAATGAAAAGCAGGGGTGTCACTAGCACGTTAAGAGACCATACAATAAGTGTCAGGGGCCCGAGACTGTTCAACTGCCTCCCAGCACACATAAGGGGGATTACCAACAGACCCCTGGCAGTCTTCAAGCTGGCACTGGACAAGCACCTAAAGTCAGTTCCGGATCAGCCGGGCTGTGGCTCGTACGTTGGTTTGCGTGCAGCCAGCAGCAACAGCCTGGTTGATCAGGCTCTGATCCACCAGGAGGCCTGGTCACAGACCGGGCCGCGGGGGCGTTGACCCCCGGAATTCTCTCCAGGTAATCCAGGTATGTCCCACTTAAAAAGTCAGTACTGCAATGCTCGTTAAGTTGTTCTCAACTAAGGCACTACAGGAAACACTGGTATGCCAGCAGCACTGTAGAACGTATACGTAGACATGCTGGGGGTCAGGAGCTGTAACTGCAGGCTGCCTTAGCTTGTCCTGGCTAGCTTGGAATATTGCTTTCAAGCTTGCTTGAATGTGCTTGCTAAGCCCGTGTCAACCACTTGGATATTTGCTTGTAGCAGGCAGGTAGGCACACAGGAGACATATTCGTAAGATGAGTGGAGTGCGGCACAGAGGACTGACACGGGCACTCAAGCATTTATGTGGTCTGGCAAAAACCGCCTCTAGACCATAAGTAAATAGAGGCGAATGGCTGAGTTCCAAATCGAGGAAGGAGGGGAGACAGGCGAGGTGGAGTGAAGGTGTAGCCTCCTACAGCCACTTCAAATCAACATGTTTGTGTTTCACTAGGTATATCACTAGTCACAGTTCACACATAAGAGTTCCAGCAGCAATTCAGCTGAGCTCCAACGATATTTGTTGCATGATGAGTTATCAGTCGGGTGAGATAAGCAGTTCTGATATAGAAGGCCTAGGACATCACTCAACACACACGTCCTCTCCCCTCAACCACTCAGGCCTAACTGACTGACATGTATAGCATGCAAAATCATGGAAAAGATTGTCAGGAGAAGAATGGTGGAACATCTACAAAGGAATGATCTCATCACCAGCAGCCAACATGGTTTCAGAGATGGGAAATCCTGTGTCACAAACCTACTGGAGTTCTATGACATAGTGACAGCAGTAAGACAAGAGAGAGAGGGGTGGGTGGATTGCATTTTCTTGGACTGCAAGAAGGCTTTTGACACAGTACCACACAAGAGATTAGTGCAAAAACTGGAGGACCAAGCAGGGATAACAGGGAAGGCACTGCAATGGATCAGGGAATACTTGTCAGGAAGACAGCAGCGAGTAATGGTACGTGGCGAGGTGTCAGAGTGGGCACCTGTGATCAGCGGGGTCCCACAGGGGTCAGTCCTAGGACCAGTGCTGTTTCTGGTATTTGTGAACGACATGACGGAAGGAATAAACTCCGAGGTGTCCCTGTTTGCAGATGACGTGAAGTTGATGAGAAGAGTTCATTCGATCGAAGACCAGGCAGAACTACAAAGGGATCTGGACAGGCTGCAGACCTGGTCCAGCAACTGGCTCCTGGAGTTCAATCCCACCAAGTGCAAAGTCATGAGGATTGGGGAAGGGCAAAGAAGACCGCAGACGGAGTACAGTCTAGGAGGCCAGAGACTACAAACATCACTCAAGGAAAAAGATCTTGGGGTGAGTATAACACCAGGCACATCTCCTGAAGCGCACATCAACCAAATAACTGCCGCAGCATATGGGCGCCTGGCAAACCTCAGAACAGCATTCCGACATCTTAATAAGGAATCGTTCAAGACCCTGTACACCGTGTACGTTAGGCCCATATTAGAGTATGTGGCACCAGTTTGGAACCCAAACCTAGCCAAGCATGTAAAGGAACTAGAGAAAGTGCAAAGGTTTGCAACAAGACTAGTCCCAGAGTTAAGAGGTATGTCCTATGAGGAGAGGTTAAGGGAAATCAACCTGACGACACTGGAGGACAGGAGAGATAGGGAAGACATGATAACGACTTACAAAATACTGAGAGGAATTGACAAGGTGGACAAAGACAGGATGTTCCAGAGACTGGACACAGCAACACGGGGACACAGTTGGAAGCTGAAGACACAGATGAATCAAAGGGATGTTAGGAAGTATTTCTCCAGCCACAGAGTAGTCAGGAAGTGGAATAGTTTGGGAAGCGATGTAGTGGAGGCAGGATCCATACATAGCTTTAAGCAGAGGTACGATAAAGCTCATGGTTCAGGGAGAGTGACCTAGTAGCGACCAGTGAAGAGGCGGGGCCAGGAGCTTGGACTCGACCCCTGCAACCTCAACTAGGTGAGTACAACTAGGTGAGTACACACACACACACACACACACAAACGAGAAGAAATTGAGGTGGATCTACGCCAGGACGTACATCGAGCTGGATCTACGCCAGGACATCACATCGACCTGGACAATCTACAGTGCTACAGCTGCACTACAAGTACTGTATCACCTATGAGTGGTTGTTTGGGTGTGGGGTTCAGGTTCCAATTAACCACCAAGCTGAATGTGAATGGTCTAACTCTCATAGCATGATAAAGAATAGGCACTCAAGTATTCAATAAGGTTTAGCAAATGGTAATCCATTGAACAAGGCGATTAACTCACTATAAGCAGGTCGAGCATAGGCAACACTGTAAGGGTTGGAGTCAGGTCACAAGAGGTTGTGGACAAAAGTGACAACTGAGAATCTACTTTACACTCCAAGCACAAGCCACCTACTTTTCAGACACATAATAAACCCACACATAATTACACACACACACACACACACACACACACACACACACACACCCACACATATATACACACACATACACAAACACACACACACACACACACACATACACACACACACACACACACACACCCACATACACACACACCCACATACACACATACACACACACACACACACACACACACACACACACACACACACACACACACACACACACACACACACACTGTAAGTAAGTGCTGGTAAGTCCCAGGAGGTTGGGGGTCAGGTCACAAGAAGGTGTGGGCAGCCAAGGACCACTGAGACTTACCTTAAACGCACAAGCCACCTACCTTTCAGTACATAATAAACCCACACATAATTCCACACACAATTACACACAAAATTACACACACACACACACACACACACATTCACACACAACACACACACACACACACACACACACACACACACACACACACCCGGCCAGTGAGAGTGACCTTCAAGGCAGAAGCGACTCGGACCAGGATCCTGCAGGAGAAAGCACGATTAAGGGACATGACGGCATACAGGAGGGTGTATCTCGACCGCGACAGAACACAAGAAGAAAGGAAGAAACTGAGAGAGATGGTACAAAGGCGAAAGGAGGAAAGAGAGGGGATGGAGAAGACAGACAGGAGATCCCAGACCCAGGAAGAAGATCAAATACAGCCTCCCTCACAACTTTCTATAGAAGCCTCCCAACCAGGTCAACCCCAGTGCAACCAAACACTCTAAATCAAAACACCCATGCCACATCCAATGCCCCCACCCACTACATTACAAACTTCACCCCCACAGCAACAACCCATAGTTCCTTACCAGGTCTCCCACTTCCCCAACCCCAATATACTTCCCAGACCACAGTCTTAGAAAAGAAGTTGAAGGTGTGGTATACAAATGCAGATGGAATAACAAACAAGTATGAGGAGTGGCATGAAAGAATCAAAGAGACATCCCCAGACATAATAGCACTCACAGAAACAAAACTCACCAGAATAATAACAGATTCAATCTTTCCATCCGGATATCAAATCTTCAGGAAAGACAGAGGAGAGGGGGAGGAGGAGTTGCACTGCTCATTAAAAACCAGTGGGGTTTTGAGAAAATGGAAGGAATGGATGGCATGGGCGAAATGGACTACTTAGTAGGAACAATCCAGTCTGAGGGACATAAGGTGATAATTGCAGTAATGTACAACCCACCACAGAACTGCAGGAGGCCAAGAGAAGAATACGATGAGAGCAACAGAGCAATGATCAACACACTAGCCGAGGTGGCCAGGAGAGCACACATGGGGGGAGCAAAGTTACTAGTTTACCTGGAGTTTACCTGGAGAGAGTTCCGGGGGTCAACACCCCCGCGGCCCGGTCTGTGACCAGGCCTCCTGGTGGATCAGAGCCTGATCAACCAGGCTGTTGCTGCTGGCTGCACGCAAACCAACGTACGAGCCACAGCCCGGCTGATCCGGAACCGACTTTAGGTGCTTGTCCAGTGCCAGCTTGAAGACTGCCAGGGGTCTGTTGGTAATCCCCCTTATGTGTGCTGGGAGGCAGTTGAACAGTCTCGGGCCCCTGACACTTATTGTATGGTCTCTTAACGTGCTAGTGACACCCCTGCTTTTCATTGGGGGGATGGTGCATCGTCTGCCAAGTCTTTTGCTTTCGTAGTGACTGATTCTCGTGTGCAAGTTCGGTACTAGTCCCTCTAGGATTTTCCAGGTGTATATAATCATGTATCTCTCCCTCCTGCGTTCCAGGGAATACAGGTTTAGGAACCTCAAGCGCTCCCAATAATTGAGGTGTTTTATCTCCGTTATGCGCGCCGTGAAAGTTCTCTGTACATTTTCTAGGTCGGCAATTTCACCTGCCTTGAAAGGTGCTGTTAGTGTGCAGCAATATTCCAGCCTAGATAGAACAAGTGACCTGAAGAGTGTCATCATGGGCTTGGCCTCCCTAGTTTTGAAGGTTCTCATTATCCATCCTGTCATTTTTCTAGCAGATGCGATTGATACAATGTTATGGTCCTTGAAGGTGAGATCCTCCGACATGATCACTCCCAGGTCTTTGACGTTGGTGTTTCGCTCTATTTTGTGGCCAGAATTTGTTTTGTACTCTGATGAAGATTTAATTTCCTCATGTTTACCATATCTGAGTAATTGAAATTTCTCATCGTTGAACTTCATATTGTTTTCTGCAGCCCACTGAAAGATTTGGTTGATGTCTGCCTGGAGCTTTGCAGTGTCTGCAATGGAAGACACTGTCATGCAGATTCGGGTGTCATCTGCAAAGGAAGACACGGTGCTGTGGCTGACATCCTTGTCTATGTCGGATATGAGGATGAGGAACAAGATGGGAGCGAGTTCTGTGCCTTGTGGAACAGAGCTTTTCACCGTAGCTGCCTCGGACTTTACTCTGTTGACGACTACTCTCTGTGTTCTGTTAGTGAGGAAATTATAGATCCATCGACCGACTTTTCCTGTTATTCCTTTAGCACGCATTTTGTGCGCTATTACGCCATGGTCACACTTGTCGAAGGCTTTTGCAAAGTCTGTATATATTACATCTGCATTCTTTTTGTCTTCTAGTGCATTTAGGACCTTGTCGTAGTGATCCAATAGTTGAGACAGACAAGAGCGACCTGTTCTAAACCCATGTTGCCCTGGGTTGTGTAACTGATGGGTTTCTAGATGGGTGGTGATCTTGCTTCTTAGGACCCTTTCAAAGATTTTTATGATATGGGATGTTAGTGCTATTGGTCTGTAGTTCTTTGCTGTTGCTTTACTGCCCCCTTTGTGGAGTGGGGCTATGTCTGTTGTTTTTAGTAACTGTGGGACGACCCCCGTGTCCATGCTCCCTCTCCATAGGATGGAAAAGGCTCGTGATAGGGGCTTCTTGCAGTTCTTGATGAACACAGAGTTCCATGAGTCTGGCCCTAGGGCAGAGTGCATGGGCATGTCATTTATCGCCTGTTCGAAGTCATTTGGCGTCAGGATAACATCGGATAGGCTTGTGTTCATCAAATTTTGTGGCTCTCTCATAAAAAATTCATTTTGATCTTCGACTCTCAGTCTGGTTAGCGGCTTGCTAAAAACTGAGTCATATTGGGACTTGAGTAGTTCACTCATTTCCTTGCTGTCATCCGTGTAGGACCCATCTTGTTGAAGTAGGGGCCCAATACTGGACGTTGTTTTCGATTTTGATTTGGCATAGGAGAAGAAATACTTTGGGTTTCTTTCGATTTCATTTATGGCTTTTAGTTCTTCCCGCGATTCCTGACTCCTAAAGGATTCTTTTAGCTTAAGTTCGATGCTTGCTATTTCTCTGACCAGTGTCTCCCTACGCATTTCAGATATATTGACCTCTTTTAGCCGCTCTGTTATTCTTTTCCGTCGCCTGTAAAGGGAGCGCCTGTCTCTTTCTGTTTTACATCTACTCCTCTGTCGTTGCCCTCAGTCTTCTATACATGCTAACTCCTCATACGTCCCTTAGTACCCGAAACTAGGGCCACCTGCGTAGGTTAAGGGGTAGGTAGGTCACTCACCAAGTCGTAGGGTTCCAGAGAGAATGTAGAACAAAGGAGTAGAGATCACTGCTGGTAGGAGGTACAACTGAGACATGGAATAGAGTAACGGAAAAAATGGTCACACTTACAGGTTCGTTCGTCGCTCAGGGCTCTTCACGTGACATCATGATGTTTCTGCACATTCCAGCACTTCATCAGACGCGTTACCAAATCCTGGCAGGCTGTTAGCCTGCAAGTGTAGGCCGTCCCTCACTCGAAAACATGTGCTCACTCACCAGCGGCCAGCCTCAACTGCCGTTGACCTTGCTTCTCCTGATCAGCTGATCACTCAGAAAACGGGGAAAGCCACTGGTAGACTGCACTAGATGCAGGGGATTGTAGCTGTAGGGTAGGATAGGATTCAGGTCGAAGAGCAGATTAAAAAGATGACAGATGAAGACAAGTCCTAAGTTAAGCAGGTGACTGTAAGGGATCCTTCCACATCCTATTCCACTCGGTCGTCTTCCTAGCTGGTCCTATAGGGGAGCTGCATCAGCCACGGACATTAGAGCTCGATTTCCACTATGTCTGTGGCTAGACCTTAGGGCTCAGCAGGGAGGTCAGAGCAAGCAAAACTTATAAGGGTAAAATCCTAACACTGCCGAGCTAGTGGAGCCAGGTAGCGTGGCTGCCAGTATTCTAAAAATGGCGCCCCTACCTCATGGAGGCTCGATTTCCCCATATCTGCGGCTGGACCGGGGGAGCCCTGCAGGCCGGTCAGAGCAAAACACGACTTTTAGGGTAAATCCTTACACTGCAATCCTGTGCTAGTGGAGCTGTACTTAAGGAAGGCTAGGGTGGTTATCTCAAAATCCTTCTCCTACCCTGGGAGGGGAACAGGCTCAAGTCCCTGTGTAAGTATTCCGTATCCTGTAGTGGCTGCCTAGGTCCTACAAAATGGCGCTCATGTCCTGCGAATGCTCGATTTCCACCTGTCTGCGGCTCGATCCTGGGGCCCTGCAGGGAGGTCAGGGCAAGCAAGACTGATAGGGTAGAATCCTTACACTGCATTCTCAGGCTAGTGGAGCTGGGTAACATGGCTGCCGGTACTTTATAATGGCGCTCATGCCCCATAAAAGCTCGATTTCCACATGTCTGCGGCTGGACCCAGGGAGTCCTGCGGGGAGGACAGAGCAAGCAAGACTTTAGGGTAAATCCTAACACTGCAATCCTATGCTAGTGGAGCTAAGTAACATGGCTTCGTGGATCCTATGTAATGGCGCTCATGCCCTCAGTAGGTTCGATTGCTACCTGTCTGCGGCTGGAACACGGAACCGGCCGATAATCCTGTGTAGACAACAATGCCTCTAGCAGGGAGGTCACGGAGGCGAGACTTATTAGGGGAGAATCCTTACACTGCTTTCCTATGCTAGTGGAGCTAGGTAACATGGCTGCCTGGGTTCAGCACAATGGCGCTCATGCCCTCTAAAGGCTCGATTTCCACATGTCTGCGGCTGGACCTATGTCTCCTGTCACGGGTGTGCTACTCGGACAGAACGAGTCCTTGGTTCACCCAAAGGTGTAGGGAGGCAAAAACTAGGTGTACTAGAGAATGGAAAAGGTACAGAAGACAGAGAACTCAGGAAAATAAAGAAATCAGCCGAAGAGCCAGAAACGAATATGCACAGATAAGAAGGGAGGCTCAGAGACAATATGAAGATGACATAGCATCAAAAGTAAAGACTGACCCGAAGCTGTTGTACAGCCACATCAGGAGGAAAACAACAGTCAAGGACCAGGTAATCAGACTGAGGAAGGGTGATGTGGAATTCACAAGAAACGACCGAGAGGTATGTCAGGAGCTCAACACAAGATTTAAAGAGGTATTTACAGTGGAAACCAGTAGGACTCCAAGAAATCAAAACAGGGGGGCACACCAGCAAGTGCTGGATGAGGTACATATAAACAAGGAGGAGGTGAAGAAGCTGCTATGCGAACTTGACACCTCAAAGGCGGTGGGACCAGACAACATCTCTCCATGGGTCCTTAAAGAGGGAGCAGAGATATTGTGTGAGCCATTAACAAAGATCTTCAACACATCATTTGAAACTGGGCAACTCCCTGAGGTATGGAAAATGGCAAATGTAGTCCCAATTTTTAAAAAGGGAGACAGACATGAGGCACTAAACTACAGACCTGTATCACTAACTTGTATAGTATGCAAGGTCATGGAGAAGATCATCAGGAGGAGAGTGGTGGGGCACCTGGAAAGAAACAAGTGTATAATTGACAACCAGCACGGTTTCAGGGAAGGAAAATCCTGTGTCACAAACCTACTAGTTTTATGACAAGGTGACAGAAGTAAGACAAGAGAGAGAGGGGTGGATCGACTGCGTTTTTTTGGACTGCAAGAAGGCTTTCGACACAGTTCCTCACAAGAGGTTACTGCAAAAGCTAGAGGACCAGGCACACATAACAGGAAAGGCACTGCAATGGATCAGAGAATATCTGACAGGGAGGCAACAACGAGTCATGGTACGCGACGAGGTGTCAGAGTGGGCGCCTGTGACAAGCGGGGTTCCACAGGGGTCAGTCCTAGGACCTGTGCTGTTCTTGGTATATGTGAACGACATAACGGAAGGGATAGACTCAGAAGTGTCCTTGTTTGCAGACGATGTGAAGTTAATGAGAAGAATCGAATCGGACGAGGATCGGGCAGGACTACAAAGAGATCTGGACAGGCTACAAGCCTGGTCCAGCAACTGGCTCCTTGAATTTAACCCTGCCAAATGCAAAGTCATGAAGATTGGGGAAGGGCAAAGAAGACCACAGACACAATATAGTTTAGATGGCCAAAGACTGCAAACCTCACTCAAGGAAAAAGATCTGGGGGTGAGTATAACACCGAGCATATCTCCTGAGGCGCACATCAATCAGATAACTGCTGCAGCATACGGGCGCCTGGCAAACCTACGGATAGCGTTCCGATACCTCAGTAAGGATTCGTTTAAGACTCTGTACACCATCTACGTCAGGCCAATACTGGAGTATGCAGCACCAGTTTGGAATCCACACCTAGTCAAGCACGTCAAGAAATTAGAGAAAGTGCAAAGGTTTGCAACAAGACTAGTCCCAGAGCTACGGGGATTGTCCTATGAAGAAAGGTTGAGGGAAATCGGCCTGACGACACTGGAGGCCAGGAGGGTCAGGGGAGACATGATAATGACATATAAAATACTGCGCAGAATAGACGAGGTGGACAAAGACGGGATGTTCCAGAGATGGGACACAGACACAAGAGGTCACAATTGGAAGTTGAAGACTCAGATGAATCAAAGGGATGTTAGGAAATATTTCTTCAGTCATAGAGTAGTCAGTTAGTTTAATATGTTTATTATGCACCCCATACCCATCCTGTGGGCGGTAGTCAAAAGATTACAGAGGTACATAATTGGTCCAGGGACTGGACTCCAAAGTTTTGATAGCTGAGCAAGTTACAGAGGTAATGAACTCACAATTTACAAAGGTAATGAACTCACAATTTACAAAGGTAATGAACTCACAATTTACAAAGGTAATGAACTCACAATTTACAAAGGTAATGAACTCCAGGTAAGTCTGGTCACAATCATGACAAGTTACAAAGGTATTTACAGATTACAGAGGTACGTAATGGGTCCAGGGACTGGGCCCCCAAAGTTTTGATAGCTGAACTAGGTACAAAGGTAATGAGCTCACAAGTTACAAAGGTAATGAATTCTGTAGAATGGTTACTTACGTTTATACTTTGGCTACAATCATGAACAAATTATAGAGTAATGAGCAATTCACACTTCCACACCCGGTCACAACTGTAATGAGTTATTGGTGCAAATATTGATTGTTGAGTCACACACACCACACACACACACACACACACACACACACACACACACACACACACACACACACACACACACACACACACACACACACACACACACACACACACACACACACACACACTTTAGTTTAATATCTTTATGCACCCCATACCCATCCTGTGGGCGGTAGTCAAAAGATTACAAAGGTACATAATGGGTCCAGTGACATACACTCCCCCCTCACCACCGACATCTCACTACTTCCCCTGATCCCTCCCCTCCCTCGATCACCCTCCCCTCCCCCGTTCACCCTAAACCCTCCCCACCCCTCCCCACTCAGCTCCCACATAGCCACAGTTCCTCCACTACTTCCCCCCCCCCCCACACTCTGACATACACACTACTAACCTAACATACAGAACTACATAGGTTTCCCACTCTGAGGCAATCAGGATAAAACAAAAATGGGTTGCCAGAGAGCAACAAGAAAAACCAAGGGACAGGAGGAGGAAAATGCAAAGGAAGATTGGGCAGCAGAGCTCATAAAAAGGGATCATGAATGGGAAAAGAAACTAGAAGAACTTAGCATGAGAATGGAAGAGAGGATAGATATGGAAAGCAGGAAGTGGGAGGTGCATGTCAAAGCAGCAGAAGCTAGGATACAGAGTTTAGAAGAGGAATTGAAAAATCTGAAACAGCCTAAAGAACTAAAGAACATTTTGGGATTGACAACAGAGACTGCTACCTCAGCCACAAATAAGGGGACTGTAGGGAAAGAAGGGGCACAACTGCATGGAGATGCTCTATCAGAGGAGACTGTAGCAAATGAAAGAGCTAAGCTCTATGTGGAGGCCCTAACAGACAACAACAGAGCCCAAGGAAAGCCGAGAAGGGAAAATGACAGGCCACTGAGCCCAAGTACATTAGCCAGTGAAACTGATGAAAGGAAAGCTGCAGTGGAGGAAACCAAATTAAATGAGGGGATACACAGGGATATGCAGTGGGAGAATGAAAGGGTGAGGTCAGTCTTTGTGTATGGGCTCCAGGAAGTCGAAGAGGAAACATATGAAGCAAGAAAACAAGGGGAAAAAAAGCAATTGAAAGTATCATGAAAGCAATAGGAGAAGACGATATGACCCAGCTGGAAAATTTTCGGAGAATAGGGGGGTTTGTAAAAAAAAGAACCCGGCCAGTGAGAGTGACCTTCAAGGCAGAAGCGACTCGGACCAGGATCCTGCAGGAGAAAGCACGATTAAGGGACATGGCGGCATACAGGAAGGTGTATCTCGACCGCGACAGAACACAAGAAGAAAGGAAGAAACTGAGAGAGATGGTACAAAGGCGAAAGGAGGAAAGAGAGGGGATGGAGAAGACAGACAGGAGATCCCAGACCCAGGAAGAAGATCAAATACAGCCTCCCTCACAACTTCCTATAGAAGCCTCCCAACCAGGTCAACCGCAGTGCAACCAAACACTCGAAATCAAAACACCCATGCCACATCCAATGCCCCCACCCACTACATTACAAACTTCACCCCCACAGCAACAACCCATAGTTCCTTACCAGGTCTCCCACTTCCCCAACCCCAATATACTTCCCAGACCACAGTCTTAGAAAAGAAGTTGAAGGTGTGGTATACAAATGCAGATGGAATAACAAACAAGTATGAGGAGTGGCACGAAAGAATCAAAGAGACATCCCCAGACATAATAGCACTCACAGAAACAAAACTCACCAGAATAATAACAGATTCAATCTTTCCATCCGGATATCAAATCCTCAGGAAAGACAGAGGGAGGAGATGGGGAGGAGGAGTTGCACTGCTCATTAAAAACCAGTGGGGTTTTGAGAAAATGGAAGGAATAGATGGCATGGGCGAAAGGGACTACTTAGTAGGAACAATCCAGTCTGAGGGACATAAGGTGATAATTGCAGTAATGTACAACCCACCACAGAACTGCAGGAGGCCAAGAGAAGAATACGATGAGAGCAACAGAGCAATGATCGACACACTAGCCGAGGTGGCCAGGAGAGCACACAAGGGGGGAGCAAAGTTACTAGTTATGGGTGATTTCAATCACAAGGAGATTGATTGGGAAAACCTGGAGCCCCATGGGGGTCCCGAAACATGGAGAGCCAAGATGATGGATGTGGTACTGGAGAACCTCATGCATCAACATGTTAGAGACTACCAGAGAGAGAGGAGAGGATGAACCAGCAAGGTTGGACCTTGTTTTCACCATGAGTAGTTCGGACATCGAGGGTATCATGTATGAAAGGCCCCTGGGAGCTAGTGATCATGTGGTTCTGTGCTTCGACTACATAGTTGAGCTCCAAGTGGAGAGAGTAGCAGGAATAGGCTGGGAAAAACCAAACTACAAAAGGGGGAACTACTCAGGCATGAGGAACTTCCTTCAAGACATTCAGTGGGAGAGGGAACTGACAGGAAAACCAGTACAAGAAATGATGGACTATGTAGCAACAAAATGCAAGGAGGCAGAGGAGAGGTTTGTTCCCAAGGGAAACAGAAATAATGGGAAGAACAGAACGAGTCCTTGGTTCACCCAAAGGTGTAGGGAGGCAAAAACTAGGTGTACTAGAGAATGGAAAAGGTACAGAAGACAGAGAACTCAGGAAAATAAAGAAATCAGCCGAAGAGCCAGAAACGAATATGCACAGATAAGAAGGGAGGCTCAGAGACAATATGAAAATGACATAGCATCAAAAGTAAAGACTGACCCGAAGCTGTTGTACAGCCACATCAGGAGGAAAACAACAGTCAAGGACCAGGTAATCAGACTGAGGAAGGGTGATGTGGAATTCACAAGAAACGACCGAGAGGTATGTCAGGAGCTCAACACAAGATTTAAAGAGGTATTTACAGTGGAAACCAGTAGGACTCCAAGAAATCAGAACAGGGGGGCACACCAGCAAGTGCTGGATGAGGTACATATAAACAAGGAGGAGGTGAAGAAGCTGCTATGCGAACTTGACACCTCAAAGGCGGTGGGACCAGACAACATCTCTCCATGGGTCCTTAAAGAGGGAGCAGAGATATTGTGTGAGCCATTAACAAAGATCTTCAACACATCATTTGAAACTGGGCAACTCCCTGAGGTATGGAAAATGGCAAATGTAGTCCCAATTTTTAAAAAGGGAGACAGACATGAGGCACTAAACTACAGACCTGTATCACTAACGTGTGTAGTATGCAAGGTCATGGAGATCATCAGGAGGAGAGTGGTGGGGCACCTGGAAAGAAACAAGTGTATAATTGACAACCAGCACGGTTTCAGGGAAGGAAAATCCTGTGTCACAAACCTACTAGAGTTTTATGACAAGGTGACAGAAGTAAGACAAGAGAGAGAGGGGTGGATCGACTGCGTATTTTTGGACTGCAAGAAGGCCTTCGACACAGTTCCTCACAAGAGGTTACTGCAAAAGCTAGAGGACCAGGCACACATAACAGGAAAGGCACTGCAATGGATCAGAGAATATCTGACAGGGAGGCAACAACGAGTCATGGTACGCGACGAGGTGTCAGAGTGGGTGCCTGTGACAAGCGGGGTTCCACAGGGGTCAGTCCTAGGACCTGTGCTGTTCTTGGTATACGTGAACGACATAACGGAAGGGATAGACTCAGAAGTGTCCTTGTTTGCAGATGATGTGAAGTTAATGAGAAGAATCAAATCGGACGAGGATCAGGCAGGACTACAAAGAGACCTGGACAGGCTACAAGCCTGGTCCAGCAACTGGCTCCTTGAATTTAACCCTGCCAAATGCAAAGTCATGAAGATTGGGGAAGGGCAAAGAAGACCGCAAACACAATATAGTTTAGATGGCCAAAGACTGCAAACCTCACTCAAGGAAAAAGATCTGGGGGTGAGTATAACACCGAGCATATCTCCTGAGGTGCACATCAATCATATAACTGCTGCAGCATACGGGCGCCTGGCAAACCTACGGATAGCGTTCCGATACCTCAGTAAGGATTCGTTTAAGACTCTGTATACCATCTACGTCAGGCCCATACTGGAGTATACAGCACCAGTTTGGAACCCACACCTAGTCAAGCACGTCAAGAAATTAGAGAAAGTGCAAAGGTTTGCAACAAGACTAGTCCCAGAGCTACGGGGATTGTCCTATGAAGAAAGGTTGAGGGAAATCGGCCTGACGACACTGGAGGCCAGGAGGGTCAGGGGAGACATGATAATGACATATAAAATACTGCGCAGAATAGACGAGGTGGACAAAGACGGGATGTTCCAGAGATGGGACACAGACACAAGAGGTCACAATTGGAAGTTGAAGACTCAGATGAATCAAAGGGATGTTAGGAAGTATTTCTTCAGTCATAGAGTAGTCAGGCCATGGAATAGCCTAGAAAGTGATGTGGTGGAGGCAGGAACCATACATAGTTTTAAGGCGAGGTATGATAGAGCTCATGGGGCAGGGAGAGAGAGGACCTAGTAGCAATCAGCGAAGAGGCGGGGCCAGGAGCTGTGACTCGACCCCTGCAACCACAAATAGGTGAGTACACACGCACACACACACCAGGCCTAGTGTCTAATCGACATGTGCTAGGACAAAATGGTAACTAGCTAACTAACACGTCTAATCGACATGTGCCTAGGACTGAATGGTAACTAACACACATACGCACACAGGAGGGTCAGGGGAGACATGATAACGAAATATAAAATACTGCACAGAATAGACAAGGTGGACAAAGACGGGATGTTCCAGAGACCTACCTGGAGTTCATTACCTTTGTAAATTGTGAGTTCATTACCTTTGTAAATTGTGAATTCATTACCTCTGTAACTTGCTCAGCTATCAAAACTTTGAGGCCCAGTCCCTGGACCCATTATGTACCTCTGTAATCTTTTGACTACCGCCCACAGGATGGGTATGGGGTGCATAATAAACATATTAAACTAACTCCAGAGAAGGGAAACAGACACAAGAGGTCACAATTGGAAGTTGAAGACTCAGATGAATGAAAGGGATGTTAGGAAGTATTTCTTCAGTCATGGAGTAGTCAGGCCGTGGTCAGGCAGAGGTGTTAGGTAAGGTTTGACAGTGTCAGCGTGCCTCGTTGTGCTCCCGGTTTTCTGGTGTTTTCACGGTCGCTCTTACGTGCTAGAACTTTAATTTGTGTCATCAATCCTATACGATACATCCCTCTAGCGCCTGGAACCAATCTTGGGCGGAAAACATTGTATACTGAGTAAAAAAAGGAGAATTGTGTGCACTACCTAACAGAGTTTACTGCCAGAGGGGAATCATAGGCCTGTCCCGTGTGGAAAAATAATAATAATTGAACTTTGTGTCAGAGGAAAGAAAGTCTCCCTGAAAGCATTGAGTATACATAGTGTATAGTGTATACTACAGTGGCTCCCTAGTATATTGATGATAAAGGCTAAAGTGTCATTTGAAAACAGGTGAATTTGTAAATGAAGTGATAAGCCTATAGAGGCAGGTGCCAGAAGTCGCCAGAAACTTACCACAGGTCAGCTGTTTTTAATAATCTTCCTGGCCTGCTAGTGTACTCGCATATAATCTAGTGATACCAGTGAATAGCAGAATACAGTGTTGTAGTAGCAACTAACCAGTATTATAATGGTACTTAGTGGAGTGGAGTGACTTTCATTAGTTTCTTTTTCTTGAAATACCAGACGTTACTGTGAATTTCATATAACCTGTAGTTACCAGCGGTCGCAATATACACAACGAGAAGCAATTATTACTACAGAAAAAGCGCCCTTCCTCCAAAATTTGCACCAGTCAACTATAGTGATAATATAGCATTTATTGTGGTGGAGACGGAAAAAAAAAAAAATAGAGAAGCTAGATACAGCGATTGATAAACAAGGGTGGAGGCTCGACCGTTCGTCATTGTAGGAGTGCCAGCAGTCACCGGCTCTTCAACACGCAAGTTATACTTTTGTATCAATCAAATCACATATTACTCGGGTAGATAATTTCCAGTAGATCCTTCATGTGTTAGCTCAAATCACCGACCAGTATGGTTTAAATAAGTGACCCACTGATCAGATCAGATAGACTGGTCCGATCCGAACCCTTGACTGGTCCGAACCCTTGACTGGTCCGAACCCTTGACTGGTCCGAACCCTGGACTGGTTGCAAACGGTTTCGTTGTGCACCACCTAGCAGGTTATTAATAGAATATTCAAGAGGTTGCTAGTAGAATTGCAGTAAATCAACCATTCAAATCATTATGAAGCTGTGTGTAGTCTGTGGTCAGTCAAACAAACGGGCTTCCACATGCATAAATTGTCATTTCTGTGGAAATTGGTGTCACGCCCCTTGTGCAGATATCCAAGAACTAGCTACAAGCAGTATTAAAACAGGGAAGTGTTTTTGGGTATGCCCAAATGAGATAAATCTGTGGACTAAAATCACAAGGGTATTAAAAGAGGTCAACATCAAAGCTGCTTTCATAGAAAACCTGGAAGCTTTCTACAACAGATGGGAACATAAAAAGTCCGGGCTGAATGGTACTGCCCTTGATACTGGCCATGTAGTCAGAAACTGTAAGGCTGGAGATGATGTCCTGGTAGTCAGTAAATGGGGGGCTGATAGTGCTGTCCTGGGAGACAGTAATGGGGAAGCTGGAGGTGCTGTCCTGGGAGACAGTAATGGTGAAGCTGGAGGTGCTGTCCTGGGAGACAGTAATGGTGAAGCTGGAGATGCTGTCCTGGGAGACAGTAATGGGGAAGCTGGAGATGCTGTCCTGGGAGACAGTAATGGTGAAGCTGGAGATTTTGTCCAGGTAGTCGGGAATTATACGCAGGAAGGAATACATATAAATGACCTCATAGGGGACAGGAGCCATAGTAGGGAAACAAGTGTAGTCAAAGATAAGATAAAACCAATATTGCAAACTAGAAATACCGCAGGAAATAGCAAACAAGAGGACTCCACTAGCAATAGTGAGGATATATTACCAAAAACAAATGGTGGGAGCTCCATTGTTGGTGCTAGGGAGGATAGAAGTAAGACAGGGAAACATGCACCAACAGGGAATACAGTCACAGAAACCCAAGGCAAACGGAAACCAAGCCTGTGCACATACTATGCACTCGGTATCTGCTGGCATGGGAAATCTGGAAAAACAGATGGGACGTGCAACTATGACCACCCTAGGAAATGCCATGCCCATATGACAACAGGAAAATGCAAACTCCCTTCCTGTAAGCTTTTTCACCCTGAACTGTGTACCTCTTCAGTACAGGAAAGACTGTGCTATAACTTAAATTGCCAGGCATACCATCTAAAGGGGACAAAAAGATACAAAACATCCAGGCCATGGGAAAACCTGGGTAGCCACAGCCACTCAAGAGGGAGAGGTTTTTTAGTGCCAGGAAGGAAAAAAAACTGGCAGGAAATGGCAGAAATCGTACACCAAATCCAGTCATTCCTGGAGTGGAACCACAGTCGATGGCCTCCACTCCAAACCAACAGATACAGATACTAATGCCGGAAAAAAAATCCCCCCCCAGTACCAACAATACCACCAGTCCGATAACATTCTTCTTTGCAAATATACAGGGTCTAAAGCCAGCAACAAACAACAAAATACCTTTCATCCGTGGACTGCTTGCAGAGGCAAAGGCAATGTTCGCGGCTTTCACTGAGACCCACATAAAGGATCACTTGGACAACGAAATATGGATCCCAGGTTACAACCTATACAGATGTGACAGAGTGAACAGGCAAAAGGGGGGGGTTGGCCTGTACATTGCAGAGTCACTTGTTTGCACAGAACTGCTAAATGCCTCAAATGATGTAGTGGAAGTTTTAGCAGTAAAGGTCGAGAACCAAAACCTAGTCATTGTGATAGTCTACAAGCCTCCGGATGCAACATCCCAGCAATTCCAGGAACAGCTGTTAAAAATTGACCACTGTCTGGAAAACCTTCCAGCTCCTGCACCCAACATCTTGCTCCTGGGGGATTTCAACTTAAGGCACCTAAAATGGAGGAATATAGCAAATAATATTGTTGCAGTAATAACACCAGGAGGCAGCTCTGATGAAAACTCACACTCACGCGAGCTTTTAAATCTCTGCACAAAATTCAATTTAAACCAGCAAATAATAGAGCCTACTAGACTGGAGAATACACTAGACCTCATCTTCACTAACAATGATGATCTGATAAGAAATATCACCATATCAAAAACAATATACTCAGATCACAACATAATTGAGGTTCAGTCATGTATGCGCGGAGCCCCAGACCGACATAATGAGATTAGTCACGAGGGAGCATTCACCAAATTCAACTTCAATAACAAAAACATAAAGTGGGACCAAGTAAACCAAGTCCTAACCGATATAAGCTGGGAAGATATACTAAGCAACACAGACCCCAACTTATGCCACAAAATAGAGCGAAACACCAACGTCAAAGACCTGGGAGTGATTATGTCGGAGGATCTCACCTTCAAGGACCATAACATTGTATCAATCGCATCTGCTAGAAAAATGACAGGATGGATAATGAGAACCTTCAAAACTAGGGAGGCCAAGCCCATGATGACACTCTTCAGGTCACTTGTTCTATCTAGGCTGGAATATTGCTGCACTCTAACAGCACCTTTCAAGGCAGGTGAAATTGCCGACCTAGAAAATGTACAGAGAACTTTCACGGCGCGCATAACGGAGATAAAACACCTCAATTACTGGGAGCGCTTGAGGTTTCTAAACCTGTATTCCCTGGAACGCAGGAGGGAGAGATACATGATTATATACACCTGGAAAATCCTAGAGGGACTAGTACCGAACTTGCACACGAAAATCACTCACTACGAAAGCAAAAGACTTGGCAGACGATGCACCATCCCCCCAATGAAAAGCAGGGGTGTCACTAGCACGTTAAGAGACCATACAATAAGTGTCAGGGGCCCGAGACTGTTCAACTGCCTCCCAGCACACATAAGGGGGATTACCAACAGACCCCTGGCAGTCTTCAAGCTGGCACTGGACAAGCACCTAAAGTCAGTTCCTGATCAGCCGGGCTGTGGCTCGTACGTTGGTTTGCGTGCAGCCAGCAGCAACAGCCTGGTTGATCAGGCGCTGATCCACCAGGAGGCCTGGTCACAGACCGGGCCGCGGGGGCGTTGACCCCCGAAACTCTCTCCAGGTAAACTCCAGGTAAGAACAGATTAACTCGGTGGCACTCGATGTATGCACAAGGCTTATTCCTCTAAGAAAAAGGAGGAGTAGATGTAAAACAGAAAGAGACAGGCGCTCCCTTTACAGGCGACGGAAAAGAATAACAGAGCGGCTAAAAGAGGTCAATATATCTGAAATGCGTAGGGAGACACTGGTCAGAGAAATAGCAAGCATCGAACTTAAGCTAAAAGAATCCTTTAGGAGTCAGGAATCGCGGGAAGAACTAAAAGCCATAAATGAAATCGAAAGAAACCCAAAGTATTTCTTCTCCTATGCCAAATCAAAATCGAGAACAACGTCCAGTATTGGGCCCCTACTTAAACAAGATGGGTCCTACACAGATGACAGCAAGGAAATGAGTGAGCTACTCAAGTCCCAATATGACTCAGTTTTTAGCAAGCCGCTAACCAGACTGAGAGTCGAAGATCAAAATGAATTTTTTATGAGAGAGCCACAAAATTTGATTAACACAAGCCTATCCGATGTTATCCTGACGCCAAATGACTTCGAACAGGCGATAAATGACATGCCCATGCACTCTGCCCCAGGGCCAGACTCATGGAACTCTGTGTTCATCAAGAACTGCAAGAAGCCCCTATCACGAGCCTTTTCCATCCTATGGAGAGGGAGCATGGACACGGGGGTCGTCCCACAGTTACTAAAAACAACAGACATAGCCCCACTCCACAAAGGGGGCAGTAAAGCAACAGCAAAGAACTACAGACCAATAGCACTAACATCCCATATCATAAAAATCTTTGAAAGGGTCCTAAGAAGCAAGATCACCACGCATCTAGAAACCCATCAGTTACACAACCCAGGGCAACATGGGTTTAGAACAGGTCGCTCCTGTCTGTCTCAACTATTGGACCACTACGACAAGGTCCTAAATGCACTAGAAGACAAAAAGAATGCAGATGTAATATATACAGACTTTGAAAAAGCCTTCGACAAGTGTGACCATGGCGTAATAGCGCACAAAATGCGTGCTAAAGGAATAACAGGAAAAGTCGGTCGATGGATCTATAATTTCCTCACTAACAGAACACAGAGAGTAGTCGTCAACAGAGTAAAGTCCGAGGCAGCTACGGTGAAAAGCTCTGTTCCACAAGGCACAGTACTCGCTCCCATCTTGTTCCTCATCCTTATATCCGACATAGACAAGGATGTCAGCCACAGCACCGTGTCTTCCTTTGCAGATGACACCCGAATCTGCATGACAGTGTCTTCCATTGCAGACACTGCAAAGCTCCAGGCAGACATCAACCAAATCTTTCAGTGGGCTGCAGAAAACAATATGAAGTTCAACGATGAGAAATTTCAATTACTCAGATATGGTAAACATGAGGAAATTAAATCTTCATCAGAGTACAAAACAAATTCTGGCCACAAAATAGAGCGAAACACCAACGTCAAAGACCTGGGAGTGATCATGTCGGAGGATCTCACCTTCAAGGACCATAACATTGTATCAATCGCATCTGCTAGAAAAATGACAGGATGGATAATGAGAACCTTCAAAACTAGGGAGGCCAAGCCCATGATGACACTCTTCAGGTCACTTGTTCTATCTAGGCTGGAATATTGCTGCACACTAACAGCACCTTTCAAGGCAGGTGAAATTGCCGACCTAGAAAATGTACAGAGAACTTTCACGGCGCGCATAACGGAGATAAAACACCTCAATTATTGGGAGCGCTTGAGGTTCCTAAACCTGTATTCCCTGGAACGCAGGAGGGAGAGATACATGATTATATACACCTGGAAAATCCTAGAGGGACTAGTTTACCTGGAGTTTACCTGGAGAGAGTTCCGGGGGTCAACGCCCCCGCGGCCCGGTCTGAGACCAGGCCTCCTGGTGGATCAGAGCCTGATCAACCAGGCTGTTGCTGCTGGCTGCACGCAAACCAACATACGAGCCACAGCCCGGCTGATCCGGAACTGACTTTAGGTGCTTGTCCAGTGCCAGCTTGAAGACTGCCAGGGGTCTGTTGGTAATCCCCCTTATGTGTGCTGGGAGGCAGTTGAACAGTCTCGGGCCCCTGACACTTATTGTATGGTCTCTTAACGTGCTAGTGACACCCCTGCTTTTCATTGGGGGGATGGTGCATCGTCTGCCAAGTCTTTTGCTTTCGTAGTGGGTGATTTTCGTGTGCAAGTTCGGTACTAGTCCCTCTAGGATTTTCCAGGTGTATATAATCATGTATCTCTCCCTCCTGCGTTCCAGGGAATACAGGTTTAGGAACCTCAAGCGCTCCCAATAATTGAGGTGTTTTATCTCCGTTATGCGCGCCGTGAAAGTTCTCTGTACATTTTCTAGGTCGGCAATTTCACCTGCCTTGAAAGGTGCTGTTAGAGTGCAGCAATATTCCAGCCTAGATAGAACAAGTGACCTGAAGAGTGTCATCATGGGCTTGGCCTCCCTAGTTTTGAAGGTTCTCATTATCCATCCTGTCATTTTTCTAGCAGATGCGATTGATACAGTGTTATGGTCCTTGAAGGTGAGATCCTCCGACATGATCACTCCCAGGTCTTTGACGTTGGTGTTTCGCTCTATTTTGTGGCCAGAATTTGTTTTGTACTCTGATGAAGATTTAATTTCCTCATGTTTACCATATCTGAGTAATTGAAATTTCTCATCGTTGAACTTCATATTGTTTTCTGCAGCCCACTGAAAGATTTGGTTGATGTCTGCCTGGAGCTTTGCAGTGTCTGCAATGGAAGACACTGTCATGCAGATTCGGGTGTCATCTGCAAAGGAAGACACGGTGCTGTGGCTGACATCCTTGTCTATGTCGGATATAAGGATGAGGAACAAGATGGGAGCGAGTACTGTGCCTTGTGGAACAGAGCTTTTCACCGTAGCTGCCTCGGACTTTACTCTGTTGACGACTACTCTCTGTGTTCTGTTAGTGAGGAAATTATAGATCCATCGACCGACTTTTCCTGTTATTCCTTTAGCACGCATTTTGTGCGCTATTACGCCATGGTCACACTTGTCGAAGGCTTTTGCAAAGTCTGTATATATTACATCTGCATTCTTTTTGTCTTCTAGTGCATTTAGGACCTTGTCGTAGTGGTCCAATAGTTGAGACAGACAGGAGCGACCTGTTCTAAACCCATGTTGCCCTGGGTTGTGTAACTGATGGGTTTCTAGATGCGTGGTGATCTTGCTTCTTAGGACCCTTTCAAAGATTTTTATGATATGGGATGTTAGTGCTATTGGTCTGTAGTTCTTTGCTGTTGCTTTACTGCCCCCTTTGTGGAGTGGGGCTATGTCTGTTGTTTTTAGTAACTGTGGGACGACCCCCGTGTCCATGCTCCCTCTCCATAGGATGGAAAAGGCTCGTGATAGGGGCTTCTTGCAGTTCTTGATGAACACAGAGTTCCATGAGTCTGGCCCTGGGGCAGAGTGCATGGGCATGTCATTTATCGCCTGTTCGAAGTCATTTGGCGTCAGGATAACATCGGATAGGCTTGTGTTAATCAAATTTTGTGGCTCTCTCATAAAAAATTCATTTTGATCTTCGACTCTCAGTCTGGTTAGCGGCTTGCTAAAAACTGAGTCATATTGGGACTTGAGTAGCTCACTCATTTCCTTGTTGTCATCTGTGTAGGACCCATCTTGTTTAAGTAGGGGCCCAATACTGGACGTTGTTCTCGATTTTGATTTGGCATAGGAGAAGAAATACTTTGGGTTTCTTTCGATTTCATTTATGGCTTTTAGTTCTTCCCGCGATTCCTGACTCCTAAAGGATTCTTTTAGCTTAAGTTCGATGCTTGCTATTTCTCTGACCAGTGTCTCCCTACGCATTTCAGATATATTGACCTCTTTTAGCCGCTCTGTTATTCTTTTCCGTCGCCTGTAAAGGGAGCGCCTGTCTCTTTCTGTTTTACATCTACTCCTCCTTTTTCTTAGAGGAATAAGCCTTGTGCATACATCGAGTGCTACCGAGTTAATCTGTTCTAGGCATAAGTTGGGGTCTGTGTTGCTTAGTATATCTTCCCAGCTTATATCGGTTAGGACTTGGTTTACTTGGTCCCACTTTATGTTTTTGTTATTGAAGTTGAATTTGGTGAATGCTCCCTCGTGACTAATCTCATTATGTCGGTCTGGGGCTCCGCGCATACATGACTGAACCTCAATTATGTTGTGATCTGAGTATATTGTTTTTGATATGGTGATATTTCTTATCAGATCATCATTGTTAGTGAAGATGAGGTCTAGTGTATTCTCCAGTCTAGTAGGCTCTATTATTTGCTGGTTTAAATTGAATTTTGTGCAGAGATTTAAAAGCTCGCGTGAGTGTGAGTTTTCATCAGAGCTGCCTCCTGGTGTTATTACTGCAACAATATTATTTGCTATATTCCTCCATTTTAGGTGCCTTAAGTTGAAATCCCCCAGGAGCAAGATGTTGGGTGCAGGAGCTGGAAGGTTTTCCAGACAGTGGTCAATTTTTAACAGCTGTTCCTGGAATTGCTGGGATGTTGCATCCGGAGGCTTGTAGACTATCACAATGACTAGGTTTTGGTTCTCGACCTTTACTGCTAAAACTTCCACTACATCATTTGAGGCATTTAGCAGTTCTGTGCAAACAAGTGACTCTGCAATGTACAGGCCAACCCCCCCCTTTTGCCTGTTCACTCTGTCACATCTGTATAGGTTGTAACCTGGGATCCATATTTCGTTGTCCAAGTGATCCTTTATGTGGGTCTCAGTGAAAGCCGCGAACATTGCCTTTGCCTCTGCAAGCAGTCCACGGATGAAAGGTATTTTGTTGTTTGTTGCTGGCTTTAGACCCTGTATATTTGCAAAGAAGAATGTTATCGGACTGGTGGTATTGTTGGTACTAGGGGGGGATTTTTTTTCCGGCATTAGTATCTGTATCTGTTGGTTTGGAGTGGAGGCCATCGACTGTGGTTCCACTCCAGGAATGACTGGATTTGGTGTACGATTTCTGCCATTTCCTGCCAGTTTTTTTTCCTTCCTGGCACTAAAAAACCTCTCCCTCTTGAGTGGCTGTGGCTACCCAGGTTTTCCCATGGCCTGGATGTTTTGTATCTTTTTGTCCCCTTTAGATGGTATGCCTGGCAATTTAAGTTATAGCACAGTCTTTCCTGTACTGAAGAGGTACACAGTTCAGGGTGAAAAAGCTTACAGGAAGGGAGTTTGCATTTTCCTGTTGTCATATGGGCATGGCATTTCCTAGGGTGGTCATAGTTGCACGTCCCATCTGTTTTTCCAGATTTCCCATGCCAGCAGATACCGAGTGCATAGTATGTGCACAGGCTTGGTTTCCGTTTGCCTTGGGTTTCTGTGACTGTATTCCCTGTTGGTGCATGTTTCCCTGTCTTACTTCTATCCTCCCTAGCACCAACAATGGAGCTCCCACCATTTGTTTTTGGTAATGTATCCTCACTATTGCTAGTGGAGTCCTCTTGTTTGCTATTTCCTGCGGTATTTCTAGTTTGCAATATTGGTTTTATCTTATCTTTGACTACACTTGTTTCCCTACTATGGCTCCTGTCCCCTATGCGGTCATTCATATGTATTCCTTCCTGCGTATAATTCCCGACTACCTGGACAAAATCTCCAGCTTCACCATTACTGTCTCCCAGGACAGCATCTCCAGCTTCCCCATTACTGTCTCCCAGGACAGCATCTCCAGCTTCACCATTACTGTCTCCCAGGACAGCACCTCCAGCTTCACCATTACTGTCTCCCAGGACAGCACCTCCAGCTTCCCCATTACTGTCTCCCAGGACAGCACTATCAGCCCCCCATTTACTGACTACCAGGACATCATCTCCAGCCTTACAGTTTCTGACTACATGGCCAGTATCAAGGGCAGTACCATTCAGCCCGGACTTTTTATGTTCCCATCTGTTGTAGAAAGCTTCCAGGTTTTCTATGAAAGCAGCTTTGATGTTGACCTCTTTTAATACCCTTGTGATTTTAGTCCACAGATTTATCTCATTTGGGCATACCCAAAAACACTTCCCTGTTTTAATACTGCTTGTAGCTAGTTCTTGGATATCTGCACAAGGGGCGTGACACCAATTTCCACAGAAATGACAATTTATGCATGTGGAAGCCCGTTTGTTTGACTGACCACAGACTACACACAGCTTCATAATGATTTGAATGGTTGATTTACTGCAATTCTACTAGCAACCTCTTGAATATTCTATTAATAACCTGCTAGGTGGTGCACAACGAAACCGAACTTGCACACGAAAATCACTCATTACGAAAGCAAAAGACTTGGCAGACGATGCACCATCCCCCCAATGAAAAGCAGGGGTGTCACTAGCACGTTAAGAGACCATACAATAAGTGTCAGGGGCCCGAGACTGTTCAACTGCCTCCCAGCACACATAAGGGGGATTACCAACAGACCCCTGGCAGTCTTCAAGCTGACACTGGACAAGCACCTAAAGTCAGTTCCGGATCAGCCGGGCTGTGGCTCGTATGTTGGTTTGCGTGCAGCCAGCAGCAACAGCCTGGTTGATCAGGCTCTGATCCACCAGGAGGCCTGGTCACAGACCGGGCCGCGGGGGCGTTGACCCCCGGAACTCTCTCCAGGTAAACTCCAGGTAATAGCCTAGAAAGTGACGTAGTGGAGGCGGGAACCATACATAGTTTTAAGGCGAGGTATGATAGAGCTCATGGGGCAGGGAGAGAGAGGACCTAGTAGCAATCAGCGAAGAGGCGGGGCCAGGAGCTGTGAATCGACCCCTGCAACCACAAATAGGTGAGTACAAATAGGTGAGTACACACACATGGTAATGCATTATTTACAGCTAGCAAAGTCAGGGTATTTCTCCAGAATGGTCTGTAATATACCACTGTGGATAAAATACTTTGCCATTTCTTGAACATTTCTGAGTGAGCTGTTTCTAAATTCATTAATTTGATCACACTCCAGTACATAATGACGCAGGGTGTGACACTAGTCCATCTGGCAAAGTTTACATTTCGTTTGGTCTACATCTGGTGGCGGTCGTCAAGGAGAGAGGTCCAGTAGTCATGTCGTGTTTCAAGTTTGTCTGTCTGTCACTGAGCGTCTTCCAGTACAGATTCAGCGCAGGGATGTCTAATTGGGCATGGAGAGACTCGCTTGTGGTGAAGTCTTCCCATCTGACATCAAGCACCCAGTGCAGCGCCTTGTTCTGGACACGCTGAAGTTTAAGTAAGTTTGTTTTAGCTGCAAGAGAGAGGGCTAGAGGAGAGTAAGTTATCAGAGGACGTATTAAGGATTTGTAGAGGTGTAGTTTGGTGCGTTGGGAGGCATGTTTCAGCTTGTAGAGGCCCGCAAGGGCCTTACTAGCTATTGCATGCCTTGAGTGAATATGACCGTGTAAGCGAAGAAGGTAGTCAAGATTAACGCCAAGGACAGTGACAGATTGTGTGATGGGGATGTAAGTGCGGGTGTCAGCTGTTTTGAGCTCGACAAGTAATGGAGGATCACGTTTCCTGTAATTAAAATATGTAATGCTGGATTTAGCTGCATTGGTTTTGATCCTCTACTTTTGTTCCCAGATGGCTATCCTGTCGACCTCTTTTTGTGTTTCGTGTGTGAGTGTATCTATATTGGCGTGAGTGATGAGTTGTGTAATGTCGTCGGCATAGGCTAGTGTGATGGAGTTGTGGTATACAGGTGTTGGAATGTCGTTAGTGTATAAAATGTAGAGGGTAGGGGAGAGGACAGATCCCTGGGGTACTCCAGCATTTAGTAACAGCCTTGGAATTTGATTCTCATGGTACGGCCGTCTAGGAAGTTGCAGAGGAGTTTACGAGTAGTGAGAGGCAGGTTAAAGTTAGTGCAGAGTTTGTACTTGAGCCCTTCGTGCCAGACAATGTCAAAAGCTTTTTCAACGTCTTTTGCAACCAGGGCTGTCCTGTTTCTTTGTTTTGTGTTTATGTGGATGTAGTTGAGAATGATGTTAATGGCATCCTGTGTGGATCTGTGTGTTCTGAAGCCAAACTGGCCATCAGAAAGTAGAGTTGTGTTCCAGGTATCTGCGAAGACGATGGTTGATGAGTTTTTCAAAGTTTCGAGGAGGGTGATAGGGCGATAATTTCTAGGATGAGAGTGGTCTTTTTGGGTTTAGGAAGGAGGATAGCAGTAGCAGCTTTGAAGAGGGAAGGGAAGTATCCAGAGGCAAGGGAGGCATTGAGGAGGTTTGTGTAGGCAGTAATGATAGAGTGCTCAAAACTGGGCGCGTGATGGGTTGGGGATTGGAATTTTCTTTGGCTAATATTTCTTTCTAGTGATGTAACAATACCAAGTGGGGTCTGGGAAAGACCTATTGTGACCTCTGTAATCCTGTATTTTTGAACTACCTCTCACAGGATGAGCATGGAGTGCACAATAAACTATCGACTTAGGTGGTAAAGGTAACTTCGAGAACAGACACGAGAACAATTGCAATTATTTCCAGTTAAATCAGGTAGATGCCTCGCATAAACAGATACCAGCAAACACTTTCCACCACCAGCACCAATTCAGTCATTTGCTATACAAACCCTACTCTGAAGCTCATCCTTGATACCTGCGACAGAACTCATAGGCATAATACAAGATAAAAAGCTCTTTGATATTCCCGGTATTCGGCTCAACTTGTGTAAAAATTCACTGCGTATAAAAGGAACTCTGCCCGAAGATTGCAAATGTTCCTTATCTGCCAACAGCTTCAAAGAGATTGTTAAAAAAAACACCTCATTACTTTAACGTGATCTTGATAGCAATATACTATGTCAAACTGATGTTGTAGTGGCCAGGCTTAGGCTTGGTTACAAGTACTTCTGGCAGTTTGGGAGACACACAGATGATGATCAAACTAAATGCAAATTATGTGGTCAGACATATGACCACTGTCTTGAACACTATGTGCTTAATTGTCCACTTATTGAGGAATACAGAGACAGACAGTATAATAACCTATGTGACAGGTCAAGATATCTTAATGAAAATAAGATACTAGATATACTAAGCAAATTTCCTAAATTTGCTTTTGACAGATACGTGAACTGTTGATATAAATCCAAATGTACACCTGTTAACCTTTTTGGGGCATAGTTGCTAGGCCTTTTGTGTATCCATATGCTCTTGCCCTACCGTCCACAGGATGGATATGGGGTGCACAATAAACCAACCACTTCGGTGGCAAAATCTAATCCACATAAACCCAACCATGCTTAGTGACACTGTTAACGATGAGCTACTAAAAATATCTACTTGGATGACGACCAACAAACTCACTCTCAATATAGACAAAAACCTATTTCATGTTATTTGGAAACAGAGCTTTAAATATCCAACTTACCATATTGATTAAAGGTTCCCTCATTACAAAACACATTGAGGGCAAATTATTAGGGCTACACCTTCACCGCAACCTAAAATTTCAGACCCACATCCAACATATAGCCAAGAGAGTATCCAAAACAGTAAGCATCCTTTCCAAGATATGGTATTATGTACCCCAAACGGCACTACGTACACTATACACTCTCTAATCTACCCTGACCTCATCTATGGTATGTGTGCTTGGGGATCTACCACAACCAATCACCTTAAATTATTAATAACCCAACAAAAAGCACTTTAATAGTTTGAACTTACTTAAGGGGCCCGAGACTGTTCAACTGCCTCCCAGCACACATAAGGGGGATTACCAACAGACCCCTGGCAGTCTTCAAGCTGGCACTGGACAAGCACCTAAAGTCAGTTCCGGATCAGCCGGGCTGTGGCTCGTACGTTGGTTTGCGTGCAGCCAGCAGCAACAGCCTGGTTGATCAGGCTCTGATCCACCAGGAGGCCTGGTCACAGACCGGGCAGCGGGGGCGTTGACCCCCGGAACTCTCTCCAGGTAAACTCCAGGTAATATACAAAATATGCACTCATACTGTTGATAAATTTTGGAATGCGGAGCAAGACTTTTCTGGGGCTCCTGGGGGCTGGATGAGGCTTCTCTCAAAATTAGAATTTGAAGTCCAGTAAAACCATTGGAAAACTATAATAAATGTTTTGTTTCCTGCGCAGCAGTTAGTTGGTTTAATATCTTTATTATGCACCCCATACCCATCCTGTGGGCGGTAGTCAAAAGATTACAGAGGTACATAATGGGTCCAGGGACTGGACCCCAAAGTTTTGATTTCTGAGCAAGTTACGAAGGTAATGAACTCCAGGTAGATCTGGTCACAATCATGACAAGCTACAATGGTATTTACAGATGACAGAGGTACATAATGGGTCCTGAGACTGGGCCCCAAAGTTTTGATAGCTGAACAAAGTACAAATGTAATGAAGTCACAAGTTACAAAGATAATGAATCATATAAGTAAGTATATTTACTTACTTACTTACGTTTATACATGGCTACAATCATGAGCAAATTATAAAGTAATGAGCAATTCACACGTCCACATGTCACAACTGCAATGAGTTATCGGTGCAAATATTAATTGTTGAGTTACACACACAAGCAGGTGAGTACACACACACACACACACACAAGCACACGTATTCACACACATATATAAGAACACAAATACACACGCAAACACACACACACATACACACACACATACACACACAAACATACATACACACACGTAACAACAAAATGTAAGGAGGCAGAGGAAAGGTTTGTTCCCAAGGGTAACAGAAATAATGGGAACACCAGAATGAGACCTTGGTTTACCCGAAGGTGTAGAGAGGCAAAAACTAAGTGTGCTAGAGAATGGAAAAAGTACAAAAGATAAAGGACCCAGGAAAATAAAGAGATGAGTCGACGAGCCAGAAACGAGTATGCACAGATAAGGAAAGAGGCCCAGCAGCAGTACGAAAACAACATAGCATCGAAAGTCAAGTCTGAAACGAAACTGCTTTACAGCCACATCAGGAGGAAGACAACAGTCAAGAACCAGGTAATCAGGCTGAGGAAAGAAGGTGGGGAACTCACAAGAAACGACCAAGAAGTATGTGAGGAGCTCAACACGAGATTTCAGGAAGTATTTACAGTGGAGACAGAAGGGACACTGGGAAGACAAAACAGTGGGGTACACCAACAAGGGATATACCAACAAGTGTTGGATGAAATACAACAGAGGAGGAATTGAAGAAGCTTCTAAGTGACCTTGATACCTCAAAGGAGTGAGTATAACACCGAGCACGTCTCCGGAAGCACACATCAACAAGATAACTGCTGCAGCATATGGGCGCCTGGCAAACCTGAGAATAGCGTTCCGATACCATAGTAAGGAATCGTTCAAGACACTGTACACCGTGTATGTCAGGCCCATACTGGAGTACGCAGCACTTGTCTGGAACCCACATTTGATCAAGCACGTCAAGAAATTAGAGAAAGTGCAAAGGTTTGCGACAAGGGAAATCGGCCTGACGACACTAGAGGACAGGAGAGTTAGGGGATTTTTTTAGATTTTGCCACCGATGTGGCTAGTTTATTGTGCACCCCATATCCATCCTGTGGACGGTAGCGCAAGAGCATATGGATACACAAAAGGCTTAGGAACTAGGCCCCAAAAGGGTTAACAGGTGTACATATAGGTTTATATCTACATTTCTACAGTTCATTTATCTGTTACAAGCAAATTTAGGAAATTTTCTTAGTATATCTACTATCTTATTTTCATTAATAAGAAATATTGACATGTCACATAGTTTATAATACTGTCTGTCTCTGTATTCCTCAATAAGTGGACAATTAAACACATAGTGTTCAAGACAGTGACCATATGCCTAATCACATAATTTGCATTTAGTTTGATCATCATCTGTGTGTCTCCCAAACTGCCAGAGGTAACCAAGCCTAAGCCTGGCCACTACAACATCAGTCAGTCTGTTTACATTGCAGGTTGCTCCATAAACATACTTATCTACGTTCATGTTATCATAGTGGGTTATAGATCTACTCAGGTTTCTACCTGTATTCCTATAACAATTATTTTCATTATTTACTTCTCTCTTAATACTATTTCTAATGCTAGACACAGATATACCGAAGTTATATTCTACATTCTCCTTTTGGGTACTCTTCTTGGCTAACATATCAACTTTATCATGAAGGAGTAATCCAATGTGTGATGGGATCCATAGCAATTGTACATTAATCCCTTTGTCCCTGATTTTTTAGTATACCTGGCTTCTCCAATGAGCATTTTGTTGGAGTCATTATATAAGTCAAGAGCCTTCAATGATGACATAGAAACAGTAATGATGATAGAGTCAAGCTCAGTGTCATAAGTTAGTTTTAGAGCCATTACGATTGCAAACAATTCAGTTTGCAATGTAGACGCCCAGTTGTTAATTCTTAGGCCTAACTCAACAAATTTATTATCGTTCTTAACTATGGAGGTGGCAACAAGAGCAAATGCAGCCCTGCCAGAAGACTCCTGTTTAGATCCATCAGTGTATATAACTTGTGATAACTTATTACTATCAGCTAGGCGAGAAATTTCTTCTTTAGCAGTTGCTTTAACAAGTGATTTAAGGAAGGGATTACTAGCAATGAGCTTCTTGGGAGGGACTTGCAGGTATGTGATATTAAATGAACACATCTTCCATGGAGGGGTGAGATGCTCTTGTTGTCTACAGTGATACAGTTCATGCAGGTTATAAAATTTAATGCAATTGCACGTTTTCACAATCCATTTAGATCTGTGTGTATTTACCTCTAGACACTTGGTAAGATTCATTGTGACAGTGTCTGGTTCATTTCTTAACATTTCTAATACCGAGTACAATATTAATCTCAACAGTCTTATCACTAATACTAGAAATACCAAGCTCCTTCCTCATATTAAGAACCTTTGCAGATTTGGGACACCCAAGAATAATTCTGAGAGCTTCATTTTGCATTAACTCCAAGGATCGGATAGAACTTTCTCTAGCTAATATCAACATGGGAGCAGCATAATCAATTAAGGACCTTACATAGGCTATGTACATCATTATCACGATTCTCACATTAGCACCATAGCTGGGGTTGTAGCCAACAACAGTTTTGAGAGCATTTAGCCTATCTTTGCATTTCTTATTTAGTTGTGGTATAGTGGATTTGTTAAAGGGCACATCTACGCCAAGATATCTGTAAGTTTTAACGTAGCTAATGTTTTCACCGTGCATAAGATGGGTGGGGGATGTCGTTTGCTTGTTAATATCTTTGTTTTAGAGGAGGATATTATGAGGCCTAGTCGGTTACAAATTGCTTGAACTTCATTAAGAATGGTACTCATCTTCTTATGCCCTGTTGTATGGATCATAATGTCATCAGCATAGCTTATAGCTATATATTTAGGCAGGTAGATCACTTAGGAGAGCATTAATCAGAATATTAAATAGCTTGGGACTGAGAACGCCTCCCTGCGGTGTACCTAAAGACATTTCTTTAGACTCACTTCTAAAGCCTTGGTAGAGGACAAAGGATACTCTATTTGAGAGGTATCCTATTATCCAGCAGAGCAAGCTACCACCAATATTCATTTTGGCTAGTTCATGTAGTATAACGGTTCTGTTCGCAATATCAAATGCAGATTTTAGACCAAGAAAAGTGGTAAAACTAGTAGAGGTGTGTGCAGTGAGAAAGGTGGAAATACAGTTCTGCACACTTTTACCTTTCATGAACCCATAGAGGTAGGGGGAAAGTTGGTGTCTGATTCTGTAGTACAGTCTGTTACGTATCATTCTTTCAAAAGTTTTACAAAGACAACTAGTTAAGGAGATCGGTCTAAATGTGTCAGGCTATTGGGGCTTAGGGATAGGCACAATGAGACTATTGGTCCAGGAAGTAGAAAGAACGGCCTCAATGTAACTGAGATTATACAATGCCAACAAAGGATTATCAGGCATGTGCCTTAAAGTTCTGAGAATATCATAGGTTATATCATCCTCTCCAGGAGCAGTTGATCGACCTTTAGTTAATGCATTATCTAGTTCATACTCGATGAAGAGGCAACCACTCTCATCAATATTTTGGCTCATAAAATTAATCAGTTTCAACATTTCTTCAGAAGCACTCTCTAATTTTTTTCTAATATGAGATGGAAGGTTTTCATGCCTGGATGTTTTGGACCAGTCATTTATGAGGTCATTTGCTTTTTCAAGAGGAAAGGGATGAGCAACATTGCCAGTGTTTTTCCTGGTTATTTTATTTATACCTTTCCAAGCCAAACTTAAAGGGGTGGACCTATTTAATCCACTAACAAACTGTTCCCATTCCTGTTGCCTAAGTACTTTCTTTCTATTCCTTGCATTTGTTAGTGCAGCTTGGAACGTTCTGAGCAGGTCTGGGGTTCTACATTCACTGTATGCTTTACCAATCCTCCTAGCTGCTGCATGTGTTAGATTGCGTAGTTCTAGAACATTATAGTATTTACACTGGTTTTTATTGTTATTTATAGTGAAGGGTCTATGTTAACTATTCCTGCCCACTTGATCTGTGAGGACAGTATCAATAGTGGTAACTAAATCATCATTAAATTTTCGTCTGCCAATGGGCTCGTAATTCTTATACCATTGATCCAAGTGGTTAATAAAATTATCTCTGTGTTCTGGGTTGAGAATAAGTTTTCTCCTTCTGTATTTAGCTTCTTGGTTGCTGGAGATGTGATCAAGATTGACAGTTGTGAGTCTTGGGAAGTGATCAGATAGAAGATCATCAACTATGACAGAGTCATTCTATCATGCATCAGAAGACCAATGTGAGATGGAATCCACAACATGTGAACTCTGACTCCACTGTCCACAATCTTACCATACCTGTGTCTGGCTTCTGACACAAGCATGCCACAATTTATACTTAATGAGTTGAGAGCATTTATGGATGACAGAAAATCAGTTGCAATTAAAGTGTCAATCTTAGATACATGGACGCATTTGAGTGCAAGGAGTATGTCAAACAGTTCTGTCTGAAGGGTAGAGGCCCAATTATTGATACGTGCTCCAACGACAACAGCAGCACTACCAGCTGCACCACTGGATTGGTGAACAGAACCATCAACGTAAATAATTTCTGAGAGAGTGTGCTGTGTGACTAAGTTATGAAACTCTCAGAATTATTCTTGGCTGTCCCAGATCTACAAAAGTTCTTAATATGAGGAAGGAGCTTGGTATTTCTAGTATCAGTGATAGGATTGTTGAGATTAACACTGTACTCGGTATTAGAATGTTGAGAAACGAACCAGACACTGTCACAGAATCTTACCAAGTGTCTAGAGGTAAATACACACAGATCTAAATGGATTGTGAAAACGTGCAATGGCATTAAGTTTTATAACCTGCATGAACTGTATCACTGTAGACAACAAGAGCATTTCACCCCTCCGTGGAAGATGTGTTCATTTAATATCACATACCTGCAAGTCCCTCCCAAGAAGCTCATTGCTAGTAATCCATTCCTTAAATCACTTGTTAAAGCAACTGCTCAAGAAATTTCTCGCCTAGCTGGTAGTAATAAGTTATCACAAGTTATATACACTGATGGATCTAAACAGGAGTCTTCTGGCAGGGCTTCATTTGCTCTTGTTGCCACCACCTCAATTACTGGGAGCGCTTGAGGTTCCTGAACCTGTATTCCCTGGAACGCAGGCGGGAGAGATACATGATTATATACACCTGGAAAATCCTAGAGGGACTAGTACCGAACTTGCACACGAAAATCACTCACTACGAAAGCAAAAGACTTGGCAAACGATGCAACATCCCCCCAATGAAAAGCAGGGGTGTCACTAGCACGTAAAGAGACCATACAATAAGTGTCAGGGGCCCGAGACTGTTCAACTGCCTCCCAGCATACATAAGGGGGATTACCAACAGACCCCTGGCAGTCTTCAAGCTGGCACTGGACAAGCACCTAAAGTCGGTTCCTGACCAGCCGGGCTGTGGCTCGTACGTTGGTTTGCGTGCAGCGAGCAGCAACAGCCTGGTTGATCAGGCTCTGATCCACCAGGAGGCCTGGTCACAGACCGGGCCGCGGGGGCGTTGACCCCCGGAACTCTCTCCAGGTAAACTCCAGGTAAACCACCCTAGTTAAGAACGATAATAAATTTGTTGAGTTAGGCATAAGAATTAACAACTGGGCGTCTACACTGCAAACTGAATTGTTTGCAATCCTAATGGCGCTAAAGCTAACCTATGACACTGAGCTTGACTCTATCATCATTACTGATTCTATGTCAATATAAACACAAATGCAGTATAATGTGATCCTTTATTGACTACGTTTCGCCCACACAGTGGGCTTTTTCAAGTCACAAACAGAACTACCTGGGGTGGAAGGAACGCGAGTATTTATAGTCCGGCTGAGGTCAGGTGAAGAATGCTGCATCTGATGATGTACCGAGTGGGGTTATAGAGTCTAAAAACTTGGGTAGCTTGGAAAGGAGACTGGACAAGTTTTTGAGCAGACCTTCTACAGTGTTCTTATGTGGGATAGCGATGAAGAAGTTTCTTGGCAAGTGGTTCAGCTATGTTATAGAAGCCACTATTCTGGTTGAAGTTGTCGGATATAGAAATAAGTGATGATTCCAGGATTCTTCGGTATTGAGTGTTGTCTTCTGTGGCGATAAGTCTTGAGTTTCTGTAGTTTATCAAGTGGTTGTGTGAATTACGGTGTTGTACGCAGGCATTCCTTGTGTCGTCAGCATTCTTCACCTGACCTCAGCCAGACTATAAATACTCGCGTTCCTTCCACCCCAGGTAGTTCTGTTTGTGACTTGAAAAAGCCCACTGTGTGGGCGAAACGTAGTCAATAAAGGATCACATTATACTGCATTTGTGTTTATATTGCCATTGTGTCGGTATTTTATACCATTTATTTCCATTGATTCTATGTCATCATTGAAGGCTCTTGACTCATTTAATGACTCCAACAACATGCTCATTGGAGAAGCCAGGTATAGATACTCAAAAATTAGGGACAAAGGAATTAATGTACAATTGCTATGGATCCCATCACATATTGGATTACTCCTTCATGATAAAGTTGATATGTTAGCCAAGAAGAGTACCCAAAAGGAGAATGTAGAATATAATTGTGTCTAGCATTAGGAATAACTGTGTCTAGCATTAGGAATATTATTAGGAGAGAAGTAAATAATGAAAATAATTGTTATAGAAATGCAGTTAGAAGCCTGAGTAGATATATAACCCACTATAACATGAACGTAGATAAGTATGTTTATGGAGCAACCTGCAATGTGAACAGACTGACTGATGTTGTAGTGGCCAGGCTTAGGCTTGGTTACAAGTACTTCTGGCAGTTTGGGAGACACACATATGATGATCAAACTAAATGTAAATTATGTGATCAGGCATATGATCACTGTCTTGAACACTATGTGCTTAACTGTCCACTTATTGAGGAATACAGAGACAGACAGTATAATAACCTATGTGACATGTCAAGATATCTTATTAATGAAAATAAGATACCAGATATACTAAGGAAATTTCCTAAATTTCCTTGTAACAGATAAGTGAACTATAGATATGTAGATATAAATCCATATGTATTCCTGTTAACCCTTTGGGGCCTAGTTCCTAGGCCTTTTGTGTATCCATATGCTCTCGCGCTACCGTCCACAGGATTCAAATTCAAATTCAAATTCAAAGTTTATTCTCTATATGGATTACAATGCTGAGTTTACAGAAATTTGGTTATTGTTTGGTTTACATGTAGTAGAATTGAGATACAGAGTGTACCACTAGAACGCTTAGCATGGCTAGGCATTTCGGGCATACTTAGTTTTATTCTTAATTGTAAAATATTACAAAATATTACAAATTATGAGGTAAGTTGGTATTATGGCTAAGTGACTAAATACTAGTTTGTGTGTTTAGCAATGTGAATGCTTTTGTTTTGGCACAGTATATAGTTTCAGTATTGGAGTTTCACAGGAGTCATTATTTTAAGACTGAGATTAATATTTCTGTTTATGGTCAAATGAATGAGCGAGTGTAAGTGTGAACCACCAGGTGGTATTCGTGTAGTTAGTTGACGGGGTGTATCAGGGAGATAAGATGTTTTCTAATGGTAGTTTTGAAGGTGATGAATGTGTCTGCAGTTCTAGAGTTCTCAGGTAGGGTATTCCAGATTTTAGGGCCTTTGACATACATTGAATTTTTGTAAAGGTTTAGTCGGACACGGGGAATGTCGTAGAGATGTTTGTTTCTGGTGTTATGCCTGTGGGTTCTGTCACAACTATCAAGAAAGCGTTTTAGGTCAAGGTTGATATTAGAGTTTAAGGCCCTGTAGATACAGATTGCACAGTAGTAAGTGTGGATGTACTGAACTGGGAGTAAGTTTAGATCTTTGAAGAGTGGGGGGGTGTGTTGCCCGGGATGGGATTTAGTGATTATTCTTACTGCAGCTTTTTGTTGGGTTATTATTGGCTTTAGGTGTGTTGCTGCAGTTGATCCCCAAGCACAAATAGCATAGGTGAGGTATGGATAAATAAGTGAGTGGTATAGTGTGAGAAGGGCATTTTGCGGCACGTAGTATCGTATCTTGGAGAGGATCCCAACCGTTTTGGATACTTTTTTGGCTATATGCTGGATATGGGTGCTGAAATTCAGGTTGTTGTCAAGGTATAAGCCTAGGAATTTTCCCCCATTATTTCTGTTAATTAGAGTGTTGTCAATCTTAATGTTAATTTGTGCATCTCCTGCTCTGCTACCAAACATAATATAGTAAGTTTTGTCAGTGTTAAGCGTAAGTTTATTGGCTGTCATCCAAGTCGATATTTTAATCAGCTCCTCATTCACAATGGTGTTGAGGGTGGCAAGATTAGGGTGAGAGATGACATAAGTCGTGTCATCAGCAAAGAGAATGGGTTTCAGGTGTTGGGATACGTTTGGAAGGTCATTGATGTATATGAGGAAGAGCAGGGGACCAAGGACACTTCCCTGCGGAACTCCAGTATCAAGTGGCCGTGTTGCTGATGCTGTGTCTTTAATGGTGACGTACTGATGCCTATTAGTAATGTAAGATTTGAAATAAGCAAGCGCATGGCCTCTTATACCGTAGTGGTCAAGTTTGTGGAGTAGGATTTCATGGTTTACTGTGTCAAAAACTTTTCTTAGGTCAATAAAAATTCCTAGTGGATATTCCTTATTTTCCAATGCTGTGTAAAGCAGATCTAGCATTTTTATGATTGCATCATTAGTGCTTTTGTTTTTCCTGAATCCAAACTGGCAGGGGTTGAGTATGTTTTGAGCCGTTATAAATGAATACAGTCTCCTGTGCACGAGTTTCTCAAAGATTTTGGATAGCAATGGTAAGTTAGATATTGGCCTATAGTTATTTAAGTCTGTAGGGTCACCACCTTTATGTATTGGTGTAACCCTTGCCATCTTGAGTAGTTTCGGGAAGGTGCTAGTCTCTATTGACTTGTTAAAAAGTAATGAAATAGCATGCGAAAGGACATGGGCCGCTCGCTTGTACAGTAATGGTGGGACATGAGACAGATTCCCCGAGTTATTTTTAAGTGACTTTATGATCTCAATGACTTCCGTGGGCTCAGTTGGTGCAAGATAGAAGGAATTAGGGAAATTTCCATCTAGGTAGTCCCCGGCATGGGCATTGGTATGTGGGATTTTACTGGCGAGATTAGATCCTATGTTTGAGAAGAAGTCGTTTATCTTGTTAGCTGTGTCAGTGGGATGTAGTGGTGTTTCATTAGGTTTAGTTAGGACAATATTCTTGGTTTTTCTCAGTTTGTGGGTCCCTAGAATCTGAGAGAGTGTTTTCCAGGTCTTTTTTATATCTCCTCTAGTGTCTGTGAATCTACTGGAGTAGTATAGTTGTTTGGCTTTTTTTATTACTTTGGTGAGAGCTGATGAATAGTGTTTAAGGGGTGCACATTAAACTAGCCACTTCGGTGGCAAAATCTAATCTGACTAAGTTATCAATACAGCTAAGTTATCAATACATCATGTTTGGCTTCAAGACAAAGCTTTGGTTGTGATTTAAGAAGTAGTTTGGGGGGAAATGAAGGGATGGCAGTTTGGAATGGGATAATATTCCTGAAGTGCCGCTGTTGGCTTACATGACATAGATCATGTATCTGTTTCATGACATCGATGACATACTACTATATAGAAAACCGCTTGTTGTGCTGAGCATTTCAGGCAAATTAGGTCAGTTTTGTCCCAGGATGCGACTCACACCAGTCGACTAACGCCCCGGTACCCATTTGAAACTGATGGGTGAACAGGGACAGGGACAGCAGGTGTCATTACAACAAAAGTACCCCAGTCCTTTATCTATTGCTGGGGACTTCTGCTCCAGGTGTGGAGGGTCCAATCTCTTCTGAGTATCAGTGACAAATATTCCCCTTCTCTCTAGGACGCTTGTCCTCATGTACTTTGCCCGCCGGGCATATTACTTTTATCAGACTCCATTTTTCCATTCTGCAGATAATTCTTTATTGGTTTTGGTGGAAAGCCGATTACTGGCCTTAGGTAAGGGTGTGGGCGTCCCGCTCTGCCGGGGCTTAGCAGGGGGGTCCACCTGTTTCTATTTTACAAAGGAACTCTTGTTCCTTTTTCTTTCATGGTCCAGCTTTGGGCAACAAATCTTCCTCTAACATCGGGAAGTCGGGTTCGATACTGAGTAAGCTGTCAGTGGCTCTTATAAACCCAACAAACAAACAAAAACAAGACAGTCGAATATCTCCCTCTCTCATAAACTCAACAAAGGAAGAAAGAAAGAATATCTACCTCTGGCGCTGTCAGTGGCCCACTAAACCCCAACAACAACAACAATCTACCGCTGGCGTAGTAAGGTAATTGTGTAATATACTGGGGTACGGTATATTACACAATTACGGTGATTAATATAAATAAACTATAGAAAGCCCCTTAATATGCAAGGCATTTCGGGCAGCAGAAAACTAAATTACGATTACAAGTATGTGAGACTACAATACATTGTTATTTTTACATTGGAGGTGTAGAATGCATACTTTTTTATTCTGGAGGTATTTAGTAATTTCGTAAAACATAATTAGTGATATATTAAATGATGAGGCTAGGTATTTCGTTACGTTAGTTTACATTTACATAAATGTCCATAATAAAACCTAATATTGGACATTTTTAAAAATGAATTATGGCCTCACACTTTCCACGCTCGTACTCCTGCATTCTCTCACTCACACACTCACTGTCACACTTACACTCACGTTCACACACATGCACTCTCAACACATTAGTAAGGAATTGTTCAAGACACTGTACAATGTGTACGTCAGACCCATACTGGAGTATGCAGCACCAGTTTGGAACCCACACCTGGTCAAGCACGTCAAGAAATTAGAGAAAGTGCAAAGGTTTGCAACAAGGCTAGTTCCGGAGCTCAGGGGAATGCCCTACGAAGGAAGGTTGAAGGAAATCGGACTGATGACACTAGAGGACAGGAGGGTCAGGAGAGACATGATAACGACATACAAAATACTGCGTGGAATAGACAAAGTGGACAGAGACAGGATATTCCAGAGAGGGGACACAGAAACAAGGGGCCACAATTGGAAGCTGAAGACTCAGACGAGTTACAGGGATGTTAGGAAGTATTTCTTCAACCAGAGAGTTGTCAGGAAGTGGAATAGTTTAGCAAGCAATGTAATGGAGGCAGGAACCATACATAGCTTTAAGACAAGGTATGACAAAGCTCAGGAAGCAGAGAGAGAGAGAGAGAGAGAGAGAGAGAGGACCTAGTAGCGATCAGTGAAGAGGCGGGGGCCAGGAGCTGAGTCTCAACCCCTTCAACCACAATTAGGTGAGTGCAGTTAGGTGAGTACACACTCAAATTCATTCCCAGTACATGTTTCATGGGGGGTTTGGTGGAGGATTTAGATATAGTGAACAACCACTTTGGATGACTGGTAGCGTATATTAAGTATTCTGAAGGAGAACCCAGAGCCTGACCTTGTAGTATCTCTCCTCCTTCAACCCCACTCTCTGACTGACTACTGCCTGGGGCAAGGCGGTCCAAAAGGAAAGGGGACTTGTGACATCATAGCCAGAAGGCAGTGACTCACAGTAACGATTTTAACTGATAAACTACAGTACACAATACTACTGAATTGTTCAAGTGGTCAAAGTAAAAAGCGCCGCACTGATGATGACTCAATCCTTTTTGCCATACTGTACCTTCCATAGAATATATGGACATACATGATGCATCCGAGTGCAATGCTCTCTACAACCTTAGGTACTCTAGATCCTTCCATGACCATTACTACCATAGAACGAGGAGGGGGAATAGAGGTCGTGGTTCTCTGGATAACCAGATCTAGTCTCGTTCTTCCAATTCGGGGGAATCCGAGCACCAAAGTCAAACCATCCAGTGGTGACCATAGGTGATAATGAATACTCTATCCCCGTTCGTAATTCCTTTGATGTCTTATGTAGTCTCGAGGAAGACAGTCTCGTTGATGATGTTGCTTCACATGTCTTTGACGAAGATATTTATGGGGATACAGTGGAACAAACCTCTGATGAAAATCCTCCTTGTTTGCACATTAATTCCATTGTGACAGTAGGTCCCTTAGTACAGTGGACCCTCAACCAGCGATATTAATCCATTCCTGAGAGCTCATTGTTAATCGAAATAATCGTTAGTCAAGTTAATTTTCCCCATAAGAAATAATGGAAATCAAATTAATCCGTGCAAGACACCCCAGAGTATTAAAAAAAAAAATTTTTACCACATGAAATATTAATTTTAATACACAAACTGAAGAAGACATGCACAGTTACATGACACTTACCTTTATTGAAGATCTGGTGATGATTGATGGGATGGGAGGAGGGGAGAGTGTTGATCTTCTTAGTGTTTAGAAGGGGAATCCCCTTCCATTAGGACTTGAGGTGGCAAGTCCTTTTTCGGGGTTACTTCCCTTCTTCTTTTAATGCCACTAGGACCAGCTTGAGAGTCACTGGACCTCTGTCGCACAACATATCTGTCCATAGAGGCATGTACCTCCCGTTCCTTTATGACATTACTAAAGTGTTTCACAACATTGTCAGTGTCACAATTAAACACTTGTTCAGGTTTCAATTCTTCACTGTCTATGTACTCCTTGAATTCCTGCACATATTTTTCAGCTGCTTTTTGGTCCAAACTGGCAGCCTCACCATGCCTTATCACACTATGTATGCCACTACGATTCTTAAATCTCTCAAACCAACCTTTGCTTGCCTTAAATTCACTCACATCACCACTAGTTGCAGGCATTTTTCTAATTAAATCCTCATGCAACTTCCTAGCCTTTTCACATAAGATCGCTTGAGAGATGCTATTTCCTGCTATCTGTTTTTCGTTTATCCACACCAATAACAGTCTCTCAACATCTTCTATCACTTGCGATCTCAGTTTCGAAAACATAGTTGCACCTTTGGCAAGAACAGCTTCCTTGATTGCCGTTTTCTTGGCCACAATAGTAGTGATGGTTCATTGGGGTTTTGTGTACAACCTGGCAAGCTCAGACACACGCACTCCACTTTCATACTTAGCAATGATCTCTTTCTTCATATCCATAGTAATTCTCACCCTTTTTGCTGTAGGGTTGGCACTAGAAGCTTTCTTGGGGCCCATGGTGACTTATTTTGCAGGTGCAATCACTAAAAAGGCTGTGATAATATGAAATGTTCCGATTGTATGCTTGGAAGCGACCGCGGTGGCTGGCTGGCTTGTAAACCTGGCCAAAAGTGGACACATCTCAGACGGAATGAATAGTGTTGGTCGAGTTTTTTAGCGCTAGTCGAGGCAAAATTTTTGCGTTAAAATGTATCACTAGTCGGATTTATCATTAATCGATGCCATCGCTGGTCGATGGTCCACTGTACTAGCATCTATTTTCCATTTGCCCGTTCATGTGTTCATCGACTCTGGTGCACAAGTAAATATTATCAGGTCTAGTTTGTTTAAGGATAAGAAGTTATGCCATGTCCTTGTAGAACCAACTCATGTGTCCTCCCTTAGTGGTGTGACTAGTTTTCGCCTGCGTGTCCGAGGTCAGACTTCCCTCACCTTTTCTGTCCAAGGTAGAGACTTTACTGCTTCATTCCTTGTTGTCGACCAGATTACTTTCCCTGGTGATCCACTGGGATTTGCTTCCATGAGAGACTTACGCATTGTACTTGATCCTTACCGATGGAATGCCCAAATTGATGACTTGATCTTACCATTTTGGGGTTGCCAAGCTTGGATCCGAGATCTGCCATACTGCTGCAGAGTATGAGGTTCGGATTAAGTCCTTATAAGCCTGTGCATTTTCCAGTAGCACACCCAAGCGATCAGGCACTGGTAATCCTGTCACTCCTGTCTCTGTTCCACCTACAACTTCAGGCATGCAAGGTAGTGCACAGTTGCCTCGGGTGTCAGAGGAACCTCAGACAACCTTGAGTGCTGTGCCTATCCCTGCAATGACTACTAGTTCAAGTGGTAGTTCCTCCACAGGGGATGCCTTGTCAGAAAACATCTACTTGAAACTAGTAATGCCATCTCTTGTTGATGTCACAGGCTGTCTGCAGAAAGACGTTTCTGTCGCGGCTAGTGCACTTACTAGAGTGTCTGTTGTCGTCCCTCATGTTCCAGATGGTGATAATGTCCTAGTTGACAGTGATTCTTGCAAGGTAAAGGGTTTGTTGAGCCATCATTACATGTTGTAAGAGATAATAAGATCCATTTCTTCCTTGCTAGCACTTCTGTTCACAGTGTTCACCTCAGAATGAATACCACTATTGTTGACCTTGTTCATTATCCTTACCCTGTTCATGTAGAGGATGAGTTGTCCCCTGACCAGTGGGTCAGTGCTATTTTAACCAGGGAGAGTCCATCCGCTCCTCTGGATCAATTCACTCCACCAGTAGAGGAGAAAGACTTAGCTCCCACTGACTTCCCAGATGAGGTCAAGTGTTTGTTGCATCTGTTGAACAAATGTCGTAAAGCCATTGCTTTACCAGGTAGCAAGCTGGGTATGATGAACCTGTTGTCCCATCGTATCCAACTTGAACCTGGTACTAGACCTATTTATGTTCCTGCATACAGAATGCCTCATTCACAAGGTGTCGCAGAAGAATTGATCAATAAGATGCTTGATGATGTGGTTATTGCACCAAGTAATTCACCCTGGAATGCACCCTTAATTCTAGTTCCTAAGAAGGATGGTACTTGGCATCCAGTGATTGACTTTAGGAAGTTAAATGCAAAAACAATTCCAGGTCACTTCCCACTTCCTGTACTTGGTGACATTTTACGTAATATCGGAGATAACAAAGTCTTTTCTACCCTGGACTTGTTACAAGGGTTTTGGCAAGTCCCTCTCCATGAGGACAGCCAAGAGCTAACTGCATTTTCCACTCCTGCAGGTCATTATTATTTCCTCAGAATGGCCTTCGGTTTACGCTCATTGCCTATCACCTTCTCGAGGCTCATGCCTAATATCTTTAGAGGCCTCATAAGTAACGTACTAATGGTGTACTTAGATGATGTGATTGTTATGTCCGAAGACATGAAAACATACCTGAAAAGACTTGATGTTGTACTTGGTAAGCTTGAAAACGGTTTTAACTGATATACTACAGTAAACAGTACTACTGACACATAGAAAGTCATGAAGATTTGGGAAGGAGCAGGAAGATTGGAACTAGGGTATAGACTAGGAGGACAGAGGCTACAGATGTCATTCAGTGAGAAAAATGTAGGGATTAGCTTGGCCCCCAGTACAACATAATGCCAGAGGGCCACATCAGCCCAATAACCATTGCTGCCAGTGCTCATCTGGCACCAGAAAAAGCATGTTAAGAACTGGGGAAAGTTTAAAAGTATGTAACAAGGCTTGTTCATTAGTTAAGAGGCATGAGCTACAAGGAGAGGCTAATGGAATTGGACATAACAACATACTTTGACTTTTTTGGGTTATCCTGGGTAATTTACACTATGTATGATCACTGTACGTATGGGTACCTGTACCTAAATAAACTGACTTACCCCAGCAAGACACTGGTAACTCGTCAAGACTTGACTAACACATCATTGCCTTGACACCTCGTGCACCTGGCTTCTCTTTCCCTATATACATACTGCATGCTGATCTGATGATCTCTCATGCCTTACACAGTATTAAATTAAAAAAAGAAAGCTTCCAGGAGTGAAGCATTTAATAATAAAATGCTTAGCAGTATCATTTAATGTTTTGTTTGTGCATGAATAACATGATTAAATATTGTATGTACAGGAATGGCATGATTTGGATTTTATAATTGTGGCACATAAATGATACAATACTGTGTGTACCTACCTATTTATGGTTGCAGAGTTTGATTTGTAAGTCTTGGCCATTGAAAGAATGTGTTTTACAGTACTGTCAAATATATTTCAGACACGCTGCAGCTATGTCTGCCAGCGGTAGTGATGATCAAATTCCTGTCCGGGATGGCTATGCTGTGCATCCAAAACACAGTGGGTATATTTTTTTCTTAAACTCTTATTCTGTATTAACTTACTAGAATTTATGAAAGATATCATCTTTCCTTAAAATTACTAGTATTACTTCTTACAACAATTGTAATATTACTTTTTATTATTGCCATTATTAACAAGTAAACCACATTTAGAAGTTCCATTATATTAACTATTGTTATGTTGAAATGCATTACTCTGTAACATACATTATATTATTGTATTTCTTACTATTTTCATATAAAATGTCATTTAGCATTACTACTTCACATTATTTTCATTACTATTAACCCTTAAACTGTCCAAACGTAGATCTACGTTTTTTCAACATTTGAAAGTATGTAAAAAATGTAGATCTTTTTTTTTTACATTTGAAAACGTGTAAAAACCTTTTATCTACATTTTTTTTTGCTATATTTGAAAATATGTAAAAAAAACATAGATCTACTTTTGGAGCACTACGGATGTGAACGTCGATCTGTGTGGACAGTTTAAGGGTTAATACCTTTCTTACAATTGTACCATTGTTAATTATTACTTATACAGGAAGGCCCCACTTATACGGCTGGTTAGGTTCCAGGCTACCGCCGTAAAGCAGAAACCGCCGTAAAGTGGAACACCCTTTTTTTCCACTTACAAATGCATACAAACACTAGATAACAAGTTTACACTAACATATATTAAGTTAGCAATAGAACCAGGCATCAAAAAACAATAAACAAGTACAATACACACATAGTGCACTCATTACTTACCTTAAAATATTTATAGTCTTAATCTAGGGTGAGACAAGTAGTATTTATTGTAAGAAATCAAGTGTGGTATGTATGGTAGTCAGCCAGGCTACCATACCAGGCCACCCCACCCACACATACAATTCTATGATATTTAAGCATCCCAGAGCGATAAAATGTATATACAGTTCACTCATTACTTACCTTAAAATATAGGGTGAGATGAGTAGTATTTATTGTAAAAAATCAAGTGTGGTATGTATGGTAGTCAGCCAGGCTACCATACCAGGCCACCCCACCCACACATACAATTCTATGATATTTAAGCATCCCAGAGCGATAAAATGTATATACAGTTCACTCATTACTTACCTTAAAATATAGGGTGAGATGAGTAGTATTTATTGTAAAAAATCAAGTGTGGTATGTATGGTAGTCAGCCAGGCTACCATACCAGGCCAACCCACCCACACATATATTCTATGATATTTAAGCATCCCAGAGCGATAAAATGTATATACAGTTCACTCATTACTTACCTTAAAATATTTGTAGTCTTAATGTAGGGTCAGGAGTAAGTAAATGAGATAAAACGAATAAATGAGAGAGAGAAAGAATGAGTGCATGAGAGAGGACAGGCGCAGAGTTATGTAAACAAACCAGGCGAAGGTAAGTTTTGTAAACAAACAAAGTGTACACGTCTGGTTTGTGTACAAGTTACATTGTGTACAGGTTGTCTCTACATTGATACGGTAGAATTAATAAAGAAGAACACTCCCATTCTCATGTAACATCATTTTGAGAAGAAATGATGCTCTGAGTGAAGGCAATGCAAATAAGTCACTCTGACTTTTTTGGGTTATCCTAGGTTCTCTACACATATGTTGTTATGTATGATAATCTATGTAACTGTATTTGTGTATACCTGAATAAACTTACATACATACGAAAGGAATAATTTTCTAGTTACCCCCAGTAACACATTTTCTCTTATGTTAGATTAGAGAAAATGTTATTCTTGGCATCACTTGTACAAGTTACCTGTCTACCACATCTCATATTTATGTTTATTTATTCTATTGTAGGGTGTATTTATCATCTTTTTATGTTATGTATCGTGTTTATTATATAATTTTGAAAAAAATATCATGGATGGATTAATGAAAATGTGTATATTAACGTAATATACAACATTTAATAAAACTCGGTGATTATTATTATTAGCATTTCTAATATGGCGTCACTTGTGCAAGTCGTCTGCTACCACATCTCATATTTATGTTCATTTATTCTATTGTGGGGTGTATTTATCATCTTTTTATGTTATGTATCGTGTTTATTATATAATTTTGAAAAAATATCATAGATGGATTAATGAAAATGTGTATTTAACGTAATATACGACATTTAAATGAGACGATGATTATTATTATCATTACTAATATGAAGTCTGGAGACATAAGACACTCTTACTGATTTTAATGTGTACCTGCATGCCAGCACAGTATGTAAGTTTATTTAAGTACAGGTATACATAAGTATAATTATCAGAGTATATATAAAATATGAAATAACTTTTAAAAACATTTGAAATTTTGGAGTTTCCAGACAAAATGGAGAGACTTAGTGCTTACTGAGCTCACGAAGAAAGTAAACAAACAAGGTGGGGCGCGGTGACCGTATTAGAAAGTCAGGTGGGGGGAGCCGTATAGCGAGTTTTGGTCATAATTTGAAATGAACGTATTAGCGGAACGCCGTAAAGTGAAACACCATAAAGCGGGGCCTTCCTGTACATGAATACTGTTAATGCCTTTAAGCTCTCTATATAATGGACTTTTAAAATTATAGGCAAAATCCACTGGGTAAATTGCACTTTGTATTTTCAGTGTTGATTGCAGTGTATCTGTAAAATGTGTGTACAGTAGTATACTTAGGTTACAGTAGAGTACAGTGGTACCTCGAGTTTCGGCCATAATTCGTTCCGGAAGGCTGTTCGAGTGCCATTACCGAACAAATATGTTCCCATAAGGAATAGTGTGAGTTAGATCAGTCCGTTTCAGACTCCCAAAAATACACTTACAAAAGCACTTACAAAAATACACTTAAATAATTGTTTGAGTTGGGAGCTGTTCGAAATTTGAGGTACCACTGTACAGTGGACCCCCGACTTACAATATTAACCCATTCCTGAGAGCACATCGTAAGACGAAATTATCGTAAGTCGAATTAATTTTCCCTATAAGAAATAATGGAAATCAAATCAATCCGTTCCAGACACCCCAAAGTATGAAAAAAAAATTTACCACATGAAATATACATTTTCCTACACACAAAAAGAAGGATTCATGCACAATATATAATATTGTGTAATGAAGAATAAATGACACTTACCTTTATTGCAAATGAGTGATGGGATGGGAAGAGGGGAGATGATGGAGGTGTTAATTTTTGGAAGGGGAATCCCTTTCCATAAGGCCTTTAGGTAGCAAGTCCTTTTCCAGGGTTATTTCCCTTCTTTGTTTTTTAATGACACTGGGAACAACTTGACAGTCACTGGACCTCTGTTGCACCAAAAATCTGTCCATAGAGCTCGGTATCTCACGTTCCTTAAAGATTTTCCTAAAGTGGTTCACAACATTGTCATTGTAAAAGTCACCAGCACGGCTTGCAATAGCTGTCAGGGTGATTTTCTTCCATAAAGGTTTGCAGTTCAACCCACTTTGCACACATTTCCTTAATCTTTGAAGAAGGCAACTTCCTCAATTTCTCTCTCCCCTCCTCTGAAGCAATTTCCTCAGTTGTGGCCTATTGCTGTTGCAGATGCTCTTGCAGCTCATCAGTGGTTAGTTCTTCATAGTTGTCCTCCACCAACTCTTCCACATCCTCCCCACTAACCTCCAACCCCATAGACTTCCCCAATGCCACAATAGATTCGACAACTGGCATAGGCTCCTCAGGGTTAGCCCAGACCCTTCAAAATCCCTCTCTTCTACACATTCTGGCCACAGTTTCCTCCAAGCAGAGTTCAAGGTCCTCTTAGTCACTCCCTCCCAAGCCTTACCTATAAGGTTTACACAATTGAGGATACTAAAGTTATTTATTATCACACTGGCCGATTCCCACCAAGGCAGGGTGGCCCGAAAAAGAAAAACTTTCACCATCATTCACTCCATCACTGTCTTGCCAGAAGGGTGCTTTACAATACAGTTTTTAAACTGCAACATTAACACCCCTCCTTCAGAGTGCAGGCACTGTACTTCCCATCTCCAGGACTCAAGTCCGGCCTGCCGGTTTCCCTGAACCCCTTCATAAATGTTACTTTGCTCACACTCCAACAGCACGTCAAGTATTAACCCTTTGAGGGTTTTCGTCGTACTAGTACGTCTTACGCGTAGGGGTTTTTGACGTACTAGTACTCATAAATTCTAGCGACCTCAAATCTAGTGGGAGAAAGCTGGTAGGCCTTCATATGAAAGAATGGGTCTATGTGGTCAGTGTGCACAGTCTAAAAAAAATCCTGCAACACACAGTGCATAATGAGAAAAAAAAAACTTTTTCCATTTTTTTTAATAAATCAGCGACTTTGCAGTGTATTTTCGTATGGTATTTATTGTTGTATTCTAGTTTTCTTGGTCTCATTTTATAGAATGGAAGACATATTACTGAAATTGAGATGATTTTGACTGGTTTTACAATGAAAGGTGCCTTGAAATTGAGCTCAAAGTAGCAGAAATGTTCGATTTTTACCAAACTTCAAAAGTAAACAAATCGTGCCAAGCGTGCAATACACGTCAACTGGTGAGTCTAATATTCTTTCACAAGTGCACCAATAATATTTATACCATTTTTTACACTAATGCAGTAGTCTGCATAACAGTAAATCTTATATTTTTTGTGAGAATAAAAATTCAAAGTGGAAAGCAAAAGAATATAAGAGGGGCCTTGAGATGTGACTAATGACTAGAGGAAATGTCATTTTAGTGCCAGGAATGTCTTTCTTGTTTATTCTGGACCCTATTCCGAAATTGGCATCTTTTGAAATTTGTGTGAAATTGCCAAAATTGCTAAATTCTGACCACTGTACTGGATAGTTGAATTTATAAATGGGTGGTTTCTTGCACCCATTCGATAGAAAAAATGGAGTTCTAGCGAAATATTCATGTTTTTTGTCGACTAGTACAGTGAAATTGGCCGAAAATGGGGCTCAAAGTGGGCAAAATCGCCGATCCGTAAACATCGCCGAGACCGCTAACTTTGCGAGAGCATAATTCCGTAAGTTTTCTATCAAATTTCAAACTTTTGGTGTCGTTATGATCGGGAAAAGATTCTCTATCTTTTCATAAGAGAAAATAATTTTTTTTTTTTTTAAATTTGGCCGACCCTGAGAACGAGTTTCGGAGAGGGCCTGTCGACCCTCAAAGGGTTAAAAACCATTTGTCTCCATTCACTCCTATCAAACATGCTCACGCATGCCTGCTGGACGTCCAAGCCCCTCGCACACAAAACCTCCTTTACCCTCTCCCTCCAACCTTTCCTAGGCCGACCCCTACCCCGCCTTCCTTCCACTACAGACTGATACACTCTTGAAGTCATTCTGTTTCACTCCATTCTCTCTACATGTCCGAACCACCTCAACAACCCTTCCTCAGCCCTCTGGACAACAGTTTTGGTAATCCCGCACCTCCTCCTAACTTCCAAACTACGAATTCTCTGCATTATATTCACACCACACATTGCCCTCAGACATGACATCTCCACTGCCTCAAGCCTTCTCCTCGCTGCAACATTCATCACCCATGCTTCACACCCATATAAGAGCGTTGGTAAAACTTTGCTCTCATACATTCCCCTCTTTGCCTCCAAGGACAAAGTTCTTTGTCTCCACAGACTCCTAAGTGCACCACTCACCCTTTTCCCCTCATCAATTCTATGATTCACCTCATCTTTCATAGACCCATCCGCTGACACGTCCACTCCCAAATATCTGAATACATTCACCTCCTCCATACTCTCTCCCTCCAATCTGATATCCAATCTTTCATCACCTAATCTTTTTGTTATCCTCATAACCTTACTGTTTCCTGTATTCACTTTTAATTTTCTTCTTTTGCACACCCTACCAAATTCATCCACCAATCTCTGCAACTTCTCTTCAGAATCTCCCAAGAGCACAGTGTCATCAGCAAAGAGCAACTGTGTCAACTCCCACTATATGTGTGATTCTTTATCTTTTAACTCCACGCCTCTTGCCAAGACCCTCGCATTTACTTCTCTTTCAACCCCATCTATAAATATATTAAACAACCACGGTGACATCACACATCCTTGTCTAAGGCCTACTTTTACTGGGAAATAATTTCCCTCTTTCGTACATACTCTAACTTGAGCCTCACTATCCTCGTAAAAACTCTTCACTGCTTTCAGTAACCTACCTCCTACACCATACACCTGCAACATCTGCCACATTGCCCCGCTATCCACCCTGTCATACGCCTTTTCCAAATCCATAAATGCCACAAAGACCTCTTTAGCCTTATCTAAATACTGTTCACTTATATGTTTCACTGTAAACACCTGGTCCACACACCCCCTACCTTTCCTGAAGCTTCCTTGTTCATCTGCTATCCTATTCTCCGTCTTACTCTTAATTCTTTCAATAATAACTCTACCATACACTTTACCAGGTATACTCAACAGACTTATCCCCCTATAATTTTTGCACTCTCTTTTATCCCCTTTGCCTTTATACAAAGGAACTATGCATGCTCTCTGCCAATCCCTAGGTACCTTACCCTCTTCCATACATTTACTAAATAATTGCACCAACCACTCCAAAACTGCTTTTAACATTTCTATCTTTATCCCATCAATCCCGGCTGCTTTACCCCCTTTCATTTTATCTACTGCCTCACGAACTTCCCCCACACTCACAACTGGCTCTTCCTCACTCCTACAAGATGTTATTCCTCCTTGCCCTATACACGAAATCACAGCTTCCCTATCTTCATCAACATTTAACAATTCCTCAAAATATTCCCTCCATCTTCCCAATACCTCTAACTCTCCATTTAATAACTCTCCTCTCCTATTTTTAATTGACAAATCCATTTGTTCTCTAGGCTTTCTTAACTTGTTAATCTCACTCCAAAACTTTTTCTTATGTTCAACAAAATTTGTTGATAACATCTCACCCACTCTCTCATTTGCTCTCTTTTTACATTGCTTTACCACTCTCTTTTTCTCCATATACTCTTCCCTCCTTGCATCAGTTCTACTTTGTAAAAACTTCTCGTATGCTAACTTTTTCTCCCTTACTACTCCCTTTACATCATCATTCCACCAATCGCTCCTCTTCCCTCCCACACCCACTTTCCTGTAACCACAAACTTCTGCTGAACACTCTAACACTACATTTTTAAACCTACCCCATACCTCTTCGACCCCATTGCCTATGCTCTCATTAGCCCATCTATCCTCCAATAGCTGCTTATATCTTACCCTAACTGCCTCCTCTTTTAGTTTATAAACCTTCACCTCTCTCTTCCCTGATGTTTCTATTCTCCTTGTATCCAATCTCCCTTTTACTCTCAGTGTAGCTACAACTAGAAAGTGATCTGATATATCTGTGGCCCCTCTATAAACATGTACATCCTGAAGTCTACTCAACAGTCTTTTATCTAGCAATACATAATCCAACAAACTACTGTCATTTTGCCCTACATCATATCTTGTATACTTATTTATCCTCTTTTTCTTAAAATATGTATTACCTATAACTAAACCCCTTTCTATACAAAGTTCAATCAAAGGGCTCCCATTATCATTTACACCTGGCACCCCAAACTTACCTACCACACCCTCTCTAAAAGTTTCTCCTACTTTAGCATTCAGGTCTCCTACCACAATTACTCTCTCACTTGGTTCAAAGGCTCCTATACATTCACTTAACATCTCCCAAAATCTCTCTCTCTCCTCTGCATTCCTCTTTTCTCCAGGTGCATACACGCTTATTATGACCCACTTCTCGCATCCAACCTTTACTTTAATACACATAATTCTTGAATTTACACATTCATATTCTCTTTTCTCCTTCTATAACTGATCCTTCAACATTACTGCTACCCCTTCCTTTGCTCTAACTCTCTCAGATACTCCAGATTTAATCCCATTTATTTCCCCCCACCGAAACTCCCCTACCCCCTTCAGCTTTGTTTCGCTTAGGGCCAGGACATCCAACTTCTTTTCATTCATAACATCAGCAATCATCTGTTTCTTGTCATCCGCACTACATCCACGCACATTCAAGCATCCCAGTTTTATAAAGTTTTTCTTCTTCTCTTTTTTAGTAAATGTCTACAGGAGAAGGGGTTACTAACCCATTGCTAAAGTGATCCTTCCAAAACTCTCTTAGGGTCAATCGAGCGTCTGAGGTTACTTCAAAGCACTTTCGAAACATTGCTTTGGTGTATAGTTTTTTGAAATTTGAAATGACCTGCTGGTCCATGGGCTGGAGGAGAGGAGTGGTAATAGGAGGCAAGAACTTGACTTTGATAAAACTGAAGTCCCCCAAAATTTGCTCTGCCAAGTCTGAAGGATGACCAGGAGCATTGTTTAATACCAGGAGGCACTTAAGCTCCAATTTATTTTCCAGGAGGTAATTTTTCACAGTGGTAAAACTAGTCACAGAAAAAGTCCCTAGTGACCCATGCCTTACTGTTTGCCCTCCACTTCACACACAAATTAGCCTTGATGACATTGTTTTCCTGAACATTCTGGGAGTTTCAGAGTGATACATGAGTTGAGGCTTTACTCTGCAATCACCACTAGCATTACTACACAACATTAAGGTTAGCCTATCTTTCATAGGCTTGTGTCCTGGCAGTGCTTTTTCCCATGTAATGTAGGTCCTGTTTGGCATTTTCTTCCAAAACAGGCCTGTTTAGTCACAATTAAACACTTGTTGGGGTTTCAATCCTTCAGCCTCTATGTATCCCTGGAATTCCTGCACATATTTTTCAGCTGCTTTTTGGTCCGAACTGGCAGCCTCACCATGCCTTATCACACTATGTATGCCACTACAATTCTTAAATCTCTCAAACCAACCTTTGCTGGCCTTAAATTCACTCACATCACCACTAGTTGCAGGCAATTTTTTTTAATTAAATCGTCATGCAACTGCCTTGCCTTTTCACCTATGATCGCTTGAGAGATGCTATCTCCTGATATCTGTTTTTCGTTTATCCACACCAATAATTATTCATAAAGATACTTGCACCTTTTGCAACAATAGCTTCCTTGATTACCTTTTTGTTGGTCAGGATAGTAGCGATGGTTGACTGGGGTATGTTGTACAGCCTAGTCAGCTCAGAGGTACCCACTCCATTTCAAACTTATTAGTTATCTCTTTCTTCATTTCAATATTAATTTTCACCCTTTTTACCACAGGGTTGGCACTAGAAGCTTTCTTGGGGCCCAAGGTGGCTTATTTAGCATTTACAAGCACTAAAAACACTGGAATAATACGAAATGATCTGAATGTATGCGTGGGAGCGACGGCACTGGCTTGTAAACATTGGCACACTAACTGAAGACAGGCCAGCTGAGGCACGCTCAGGCCAGCCAGACGCTGGATGTGTATGGGACGAATGATGTAAGTTGAGTTTTTCACCGTAGGTCGGGGTCAGACTTTTATGCTGGCAAGCATCGTAGGTCGATTTTATCGTAGGTTGAGGTCATGGTAAATCAGGGCATGTATTTCAGTACACTTTTTTACTATTTGTTATCATTTTGATATACGTAACTGACACCCCCAATTAGTCTGTTATATCAAGGGTTTACTATACCATTTATTTATTTATTTATTTATTTATTTGAACACGATACAGAGAAGTACAAGGAATACAATTTTTAAAGTGCAGCATGCCAAAGCCCCTTGTATGCAGAGCATTATGGGCAGGCTTAAAATTAACTGAAGATTAACTAAGCAATGATATATTCAGTGGTACAAAAATTATTGTAAAACAGATAACAATTTAGTACAAATGAGTATTACAAAGACAGATCATATGGTCATTTACTGTGTTGCTGTGTAATCAGTAGAATGGAGTATTCTGTTAGGTAATGAAGTTAAATAGTAACAAAGTTTGATTGGGTCACAGGTTGACATTTATGAGATACAATAATGAGATACGTATATGAGATACAATTTATGAGATACAATTATTCAGTATTTATTTAGTTGTGGGTGAGTAAGTGATTCTTAAGAAGAGACTTGAATTTATAAACAGTGTTTCTTTTATATTCACAGGTAATGAATTCCAGATTTTAGGGCCTTTTATGTGCATTGAGTTTTTGCATAGTGTGAGATGGACACGAGGAACATCAAAGAGTGATCTGTGCCTTGTGTTATGGTCATGTGTTCTGTTAAGGTTGGTAAGGAGATGTTTGAGGGGAGGGTTTATGTCAGAGTTAAGTGTTCTATGTATGTAGTAGGTGCAGTAATAAGTATGGATGTTTTGTATTGTGAGTAGGCTTAGAGTTTTGAATATTGGTGGAGTGTGTTGTCTGTAGTGGGAATTTGTTATCATTCTGACTGCAGCCTTTTGTTGGGTGATTAGTGGTCTGAGATGGTTTATTGTTGTTGAGCCCCATGCACAAATTCCATAGGTGAGATAGGGGTAAATAAGTGAGTGATATAGGGCCAGGAGGGCTGACTGTGGAACATAGTACCGTATCTTCGATAGTATGCCTACGGTCTTGGAAATTTTTTTGGAAATTTGTTGTATATGTGTTTGAAATTTGAGTCTATTATCGAGGTGGATTCCTAAGAATTTTCCCTCTGTGAGTTTTGTGATAGGTGATCCATTTATCATTATGTTTAGAGACACATCTGTAGCTCTGTTACCAAACTGAATGTAGTAGGTTTTGTCAATGTTTAGTGTAAGTTTGTTGGTCCTCATCCAGGTTGATATTTTCTGTAATTCGGTATTTACAGTATTGGCTAGCATGACTGGGCTCGGGTGAGAGTAGACGTATGTAGTGTCATCTGCAAATAGTGTGGGTTTGAGTAGTTGCGATGCATTTGGTAGGTTATTTATGTATATGAGAAAGAGAAGAGGGCCTAGGACACTTCCCTGTGGGACACCAACTGTAATTGGCTGTGCAGAAGAGTTTGCCCCATTTGTTTACACATATTGGCTTCTGTTGCTGAGGTATGACTTTAGGTAGTTGAGGGAGTGCCCTCTTATACCATAGTGTGACAATTTTATGTGGAGCAAGTTGTGGTCAACTGTATCGAAAGCTTTACATAAGTCAATGAAGATCCCCAGTGGGACTTCTTTTTTCTCTATTGCTGTATAAATATGTTCTAGCATGTGGATAATGGCATCATTAGTATTTTTATTAGGCCTGAAAGCAAATTGACAGGGGTTGAGTATGTTGTGGGAGATGAGGTAAGAATAGATACGCTTATGGATTAATTTTTCAAAGATTTTAGAGAGAGGGTGTAAGTTGGATATTGGCCTATAGTTATTCAAGTCTGTGTGGTCTCCTCCTTTATGGATCGGGGTGACCCTTGCTATTTTGAGAACTGTAGGAAAGGTAGAGGATTCAATGGATTTGTTAACCCTTTGAGGGTCGACAGGCCCTCTCCGAAACTCGTTCTCAGGGTCGGCCAAATTTAAAAAAAAAAAAATTATTTTCTCTTATGAAAAGATAGAGAATCTTTTCCCGATCATAAAGACACCAAAAGTTTGAAATTTGATAGAAAACTTACGGAATTATGCTCTCGCAAAGTTAGCGGTCTCGGCGATGTTTACGCATCGGCGATTTTGCCCACTTTGAGCCCCATTTTCGGCCAATTTCACTGTACTAGTCGACAAAAAACATGAATATTTCGCTAGAACTCCATTTTTTCTATCGAATGGGTGCAAGAAACCACCCATTTATAAATTCAACTATCCAGTACAGTGGTCAGAATTTAGCAATTTTGCCAATTTCACACAAATTTCAAAAGATGCCAATTTCCGAATAGGGTCCAGAATAAACAAGAAAGACATTCCTGGCACTAAAATGACATTTCCTCTAGTCATTAGTCAGGTCTCAAGGGCCCTCTTATATTCTTTTGCCTTCCACTTTGAATTTTTATTCTCACAAAAAATATAAGATTTACTGTTATGCAGACTACTGCATTAGTGTAAAAAATGGTATAAATATTATTGGTGCACTTGTAAAAGAATATTAGACTCACCAGTTGACGTGTATTGCACGCTTGGCACGATTTGTTTACTTTTGAAGTTTGGTAAAAATCGAACATTTCTGCTACTTTGAGCTCAATTTCAAGGCACTTTTCATTGTAAAACCAGTCAAAATCATCTCAATTTCTGTAATATGTCTTCCATTCTATAAAATGAGACCAAGAAAACTAGAATACAACAATAAATACCATACGAAAATACACTGCAAAGTCGCTGATTTATTAAAAAAAAATGGTCAAAGTTTTTTTTTTCTCATTATGCACTGTGTGCTGCAGGATTTTTTTTAGACTGTGCACACTGACCACATAGACCCATTCTTTCATATGAAGGCCTACCAGCTTTCTCCCACTAGATTTGAGGCCGCTAGAATTTATGAGTACTAGTACGTCAAAAACCCCTATGCGTAAAACGTACTAGTACGACCAAAACCCTCAAAGGGTTAAAGAGTGCTGCAATGATTGGTGATAGCACCTGTGACACTTTTTTGTATATAATGGGAGGTAAGGTATTTAAATCTCCTGTCTTGTTTTTTAGTTTGTTGATTATAAGGGAGACTTCAGTTGGGTTAGTTGGAGCTAGGAACAATGTGTTTGGGTAGTTGCCAGTGAGGTAGTCATTGGGTGGGGTATCTGAGCTTGGGATTTTATTGGCAAAGTTTTTTCCTATAGTGGAGAAGAAATCATTGAGTCTGTTTGCTGTTTCAGTAGGTGGGAATTGGGGTTCATCTGGTTTTGTTAATTCAATTTCGCTATTTCGTGTTATCTTTTTTGTTCCTAGTATTTCTGGTAGGGTTTTCTAGGTCTTTTTTACGTCACCTCGTAAGTTGGATAATCTGTTCTCATAATAAAATTTTTTAGCCCTTCTTATTAGGCTGGTTAAGATTGATGAGTAACGTTTTGTTTGGTCTCTGGTTATGTGGCCAATTTTTTATTGTTTTTCATATTGGTGCTTTGTATTTATGGATTTGAGGATACTGGGTGTTAGCCAGGGCCTGTTCAGTCTCTTTGCAGTCATCTGTTTAGTTTTTTTAGGGCAGTGCTTTTTATAGAGGTATTGGGTCTTTTTTAGAAAATTATTAATACATTCGTCAATATCTGTATAGATTTCTAGCTCAGTGTGCCAGTCAATGTTTGTCACTGCTGCTGTGAAGTTATTGATAGCTGCCTCATTGTGAAGTCTGAAAGTGACTTTAGTAGTGTCTAGGGGTAATTTGCCAAGGTTTGTTATGAGGAAGGTAGGGTAATGGTCTGTGGTATTATCTGTGATTATGCCTGATCTTAAGGGGGATATGGTGTTGGTCCAGATGTGGTCTAGTAGGGAAACACTAGTCTCTGTAACTCTTGTAGGTTTTGTTACTGTTGGTAGCAACATGCAGTTACTCATAGTGTGTGTGAATTCAGTAACGTGTGGGTCTTGGTCTTGTAGGAGATTTATATTGAAGTCACCTGAGAGTAGTAAGTGATCTTTGTTCATGCGTGCATCAGTTATCATACTTCCTAGGTTTTCACTAAAACGGCTAATGTTTGACTGTGGTACTCTGTAGATGTTTATCACTGTGAGAGGTTTTTGTAGGTATTTGGATTTGAATTTAGCTATTATATATTCCCCATGTTCATCCCTTGTGCAAATATTAGTGATACATTCTAGTTGGTCTGAGTAGTATATAGCTGTGCCACCCCCTTGTTGATCTGGCCTACAGTTGTGTATGGCTGTGTAACCAGGAATGGCATAAACATCTGTAGTATCAGGCTTTAGCCAGGTTTCAGTGAGAATAATGATGGACATACTGGCATGCAGGGAAAGTAGTAATGCTATGAATGACTCGTGAAATGACATGAATGTAAACAACTTACTGAATAGCTGGTTTTGCCCTAAGTTCAAACCCTCCATTTGGTGAGTTATTGAGCTGACTCTCCTTACTGACCTCCACAATAACACATTCACCACAGGTCAAGACTGCAAGCATTATGCAACCAGCCATGTAAAATGTGTCTTCAGCAGCAAAAATAACAAATCAGTACTGCTTTCAGCTACAGTGCCAGATCCCTAAGTAAACATTATGCATAGTGCACTACACTCATTAAAACACTAACCTAACTTTTATAATTGTTGCAGAAACATGGCTAAAATGGGGTACAATAGACATTTACTACATAATGAGATAAAATATATTAATTCAGTATGTATCCCATGTACTTACATGTTTTTTTTAAGCTTGAGAAGCTGGTAGGTAGCCCAAACAGTTGAGCTAAGTAAGTAAGTTTATTCAGGTATACACAAATACAATTACCTAGATTATCATTCATAGCAGCATATATGCAGAGAACCTAGGATAACTCAAAAAAGTCAAAGTGACTTATTTCCACTGGGGTCCTTTTAATACCTTCTTTTGGCTCTCTTTTTGAACTGGCTCTTGCTATGACTGGCTTTGACATGTGCAGGCAGTTGGTTCCATTCCTTTATTGCTGTACTGTAAAAGGTGTTTGAAGTTTGGCCACTGACTGTGGGTACTATAAAGTTGTGCTCTCTCCCCCTAGTGCTTTGGTTCCCACCCTTGACAAAATTGGCAGCAAGATATTCTGGACAAATTTACATGTATATATACAATATGTATGATTTGGTCCCTTGCACATACATATATACATTGCACATCAGATACTCATAGTGGTTCAGTAGTAAAAATGGTATAGTAAACCCTAGATATAGTAGACTAATCAGGGATGTTCATTATATTGAAATGATAACAGATTTTTAACATTTGTAATACAGTACTGTATGTTTAATTTGAAATATATAATGTGGCCAGAGGGGTATAACATCTTTTAGGAGTGAAGAAGAGCAGGATGTGAGTGTGGGGAGACGTGCATGAGGCATTACGTAGAATGAAAGGGGGGTAAAGCAGCTGGAACTGATGGGATCAAGACAGAAATGTTAAAAGCAGGGGGAAATGTAGTGTTGGAGTGATTGGTATTTTTGTTTAATAAATGTATGAAAGAAGGGAAGGTACCTAGGGATTAGCAGAGAGCATATATAGTTCCTTTATACAAAGGGAAGGGGGACAAAAGAGATGGTAAAAATTATAGGGGAATAAGTTTACTGAATATACCAGGTAAACTCTATGGTAGGGTTATTATTGAAAGAATTAGAGGTAAGACAGAGAGTAGGATTGCAGATGAGCAAGGAGGCTTTAGAGTGGGTAGGGGATGTGTAGATCAAGTGTTTACATTGAAGTATATATATGAACAGTATTTAGATAAAGGTAGGGAAGTTTTCATTCCATTTATGGATTTAGAAAAGGCATATGATAGAATGGATAGGGGAGCAATGTGGCAGATGTTGCAAGTACATATATGGAATAGATAGTAAGTTACTAAATGCTGTAAAGAGTTTTTATGAGGATAATGAGGCTCAGGTTAGTGTGTGTAGAAGAGAGGGAGACTACTTCCTGGTAAAAGTAGGTCTTAGACAGGGATGTGTAATGTCACCATGGTTGTTTAATATATTTATAGATGGGGTTGTAAAGGAAGTAAATGCTAGGGTATTGGGTAGAAGGGTGGCATTATATTATGGGGGATCAAATACAAAATGGGAGTTGACACAGTTACTTTTTGCTGATGATACTGTGATTTTGGGAGATTCTAAAGAAAAGTTACAAAGTTTAGTGGATGAGTTTGGGAGGGTGTGTAAAGGTAGAAAGTTGAAAGTTAATATAGATAAGAGTAAGGTGATGAGGGTATCAAACGATTTAGATAAAGAAATATTGGATATCACATTGGAGAGAGGGAGTATGGAAGAAGTGAATATTTTCAGATATTTGGCAGTTGACTTGTCAGTGGATGGGTTTATGAAGGATGAAGGAAAAAGGTGAGTGGTGTGTTGAAGCAAAGAAGGGAATGTACAAAAGTATAGTGATATAGTCTGGCGAGTGATGTAATGGAGGCATGAACCATACATAGTTTTAAGACAAGGTATGATAAAGCTCATGGAGCAGGGAGAGAGAGGACCTAGAAGTGACCAGTGAAGAGGTGGGGCCAATTAGGTGAGTACCAACACTCTAATATGGGTGTGAAGCTTGGGTTGTAAATACTGCAGCAAGGAGGAGGCTGGAGGCAGTAGAGATGTCCTGTCTAAAGTAAATATGTGGTACAAATATTATGCGGAGGATTCATAGTGTGGAAATTAGGAGGTGTGTAGTTACTAAAAGTATTAGTCAGAGGGCTGAAGAGGGGTTGTTGAGGTGGTTTGGTCATTTAGAGAGAATGGAACAAAGTAGAATGACTTGGAGAACATATAAATCTGTAGAGGAAGGAAAGTGGGGTAAGGGTTGTCCTTGAAAAGGTTTGAGGGAGGGGGTAAAGGAGGTTTTGTCAGTGTGGGGCTTGAATTTTCAACTAGTGTGTGTGAGCATGTTAGGAGTGAATGGAGACAAATGGTTTTTGGGACCTGACAAGCTGTTGGAGTGTGAGCAGGGTAATATTTTGTGAAGGGATTCAGGGAAACTGGTTAGCCAGACTTGACTCCTAGAAATGGGAAGTACAATGCCTGCACTTTAAAGGAGGGGTTTAGGATATTGGCAGTTTGGAGTGACTGTCTAAACTGATGTCTGGGTGCCTCTGCAAAGACAGTGAATATACATGAGTGATGGTGAAAGTGTTGACTGATAATGAATTATTTTTTTCTCTCTTTTGGGTTTTTGTTTGTTTTGGGTCACCCTGCCTTGGTGGGAGACGGCCAACGTGTTAAAAAAAAAAATGAATAAAATGTCTACATGTATTCAGGCATGAAAAACAACATGTTATGCATGAAATATATCTTGGAGACTCTGTATGATGTTTTGTCTGTCTAATTAGTGAAGAAATTGCCACCTTCATACATCAAGATATAAAAAAATGTAAAAAGTTGCCTCAGAGTATATAATAAGGTAGAAGGTACAGTCTAAAAGAAAACTGAACAGTAGAGTGGAAGAAGCAGTCATTTTGTCTGAGAAATATTTCCAATTATTTAATTACTGTTTGTGGGTTACACATTTATTATTTTTTTTTTTATTATCACACTGGCCGATTCCCACCAAGGCAGGGTGGCCCGAAAAAGAAAAACTTTCACCATCATTCACTCCATCACTGTCTTACCAGAAGGGTGCTTTACACTACAGTTTTTAAACTGCAACATTAACACCCCTCCTTCAGAGTGCAGGCACTGTACTTCCCATCTCCAGGACTCAAGTCCGGCCTGCCGGTTTCCCTGAACCCCTTCATAAATGTTACTTTGCTCACACTCCAACAGCACGTCAAGTATTAAAAACCATTCGTCTCCATTCACTCCTATCAAACACGCTCACGCACGCCTGCTGGAAGTCCAAGCCCCTCGCACACAAAACCTCCTTTACCCCCTCCCTTCAACCTTTCCTAGGCCGACCCCTACCCCGCCTTCCTTCCACTACAGACTGATACACTCTTGAAGTCACTGTTTCGCTCCATTCTCTCTACATGTCCGAACCACCTCAACAACCCTTCCTCAGCCCTCTGGACAACAGTTTTGGTAATCCCGCACCTCCTCCTAACTTCCAAACTACGAATTCTCTGCATTATATTCACACCACACATTGCCCTCAGACATGACATCTCCACTGCCTCCAGCCTTCTCCTCGCTGCAACATTCATCACCCATGCTTCACACCCATATAAGAGTGTTGGTAAAACTATACTCTCATACATTCCCCTCTTTGCCTCCAAGGACTAAGTTCTTTATCTCCACATACTCCTAAGTGCACCACTCACCCTTTTCCCCTCATCAGTTCTATGATTCACCTCATCTTTCATAGACCCATCCGCTGACACGTCCACTCCCAAATATCTGAATACATTCACCTCCTCCATACTCTCTCCCTCCAATCTGATATCCAATCTTTCATCACCTAATATTTTTGTTATCCTCATAACCTTACTCTTTCCTGTATTCACTTTTAATTTTCTTCTTTTGCACACCCTACCAAATTCATCCACCAATCTCTGCAACTTCTCTTCAGAATCTCCCAAGAGCACAGTGTCATCAGCAAAGAGCAACTGTGTCAACTCCCACTTTATGTGTGATTCTTGATCTTTTAACTCCATGCCTCTTGCCAAGACCCTCGCATTTACTTCTCTTACAACCCCATCTATAAATATATTAAACAACCACGGTGACGTCACACATCCTTGTCTAAGGCCTACTTTTACTGGGAAATAATTTCCCTCTTTCCTACATACTCTAACTTGAGCCTCACTATCCTCATAAAAACTCTTCACTGCTTTCAGTTACCTACCTCCTACACCATACACCTGCAACATCTGCCACATTGCCCCCCTATCCACCCTGTCATACGCCTTTTCCAAATCCATAAATGCCACAAAGACCTCTTTAGCCTTATCTAAATAGTGTTCACTTATATGTTTCACTGTAAACACCTGGTCCACACACCCCCTACCTTTCCTAAAGCCTCCTTGTTCATCTGCTATCCTATTCTCCGCCTTACTCTTAATTCTTTCAATAATAACTCTACCATACAGTTTACCAGGTATACTCAACAGACTTATCCCCCTATAATTTTTGCACTCTCTTTTGTCCCCTTTGCCTTTATACAGAGGAACTATGCATGCTCTCTGCCAATCCCTAGGCACCTTACCCTCTTCCATACATTTATTAAATAATTGCATCAACCACTCGAAAACTATATCCCCACCTGCTTTTAACATTTCTATCTTTATCCCATCAATCCCGGCTGCCTTACCCCCTTTCATTTTACCTACTGCCTCACGAACTTCCCCCACACTCACAACTGGCTCTTCCTCACTCCTACAAGATGTTATTCCTCCTTGCCCTATACACGAAATCACAGCTTCCCTATCTTCATCAACATTTAACAATTCCTCAAAATATTCCCTCCATCTTCCCAATACCTCTAACTCTCCATTTAATAACTCTCCTCTCCTATTTTAACTGACAAATCCATTTGTTCTCTAGGCTTCCTTAACTTGTTAATCTCACTCCAAAACTTTTTCTTATTTTCAACAAAATTTGTTGATAACATCTCACCCACTCTCTCATATGCTCTCTTTTTACATTGTTTCACCACTCTCTTAACCTCTCTCTTTTTCTCCATATACTCTTCCCTCCTTGCATCACTTCTACTTTGTAAAAACTTCTCATATGCTAACTTTTTCTCCCTTACTACTCTCTTTACATCATCGTTCCATATATATATATATATATATATATATATATATATCTATATATATATATATATATATATATATATATATATATATATATATATATATATATATATATATATATATATATATATATATATATATATATATATATATATATATAAATAAATAAATGTAAACATGTTAGATAACAGGGATATCTTGCTACTCCTACTTACATTTGGTCACACTTCACAGACACGCACATGCATATACAGTGGACCCTCGACCAACGATATTAATCCGTTCCTGAGAGCTCATCGTTAATCGAAATTATCGTTAGTCAAGTTAATTTTCCCCGTAAGAAATAATGGAAATCAAAGTAATCCATGCAAGACACCCAAAAGTATTGAAAAAAAAAATTTTACCACATGAAATATTAATTTTAATACACACAAACTGAAGAAGACATGTACAGTTACATGACACATACCTTTATTGAAGATCTGGTGTTGATTGATGGGATGGATGGAGGGGAGAGTGTTGATGGTCTTAGTGTTAAGAAGGGGAATCCCCTTCCATTAGGACTTGAGGTGTCAAGTCCTTTTCCGGGTTTACTTCCCTTCTTCTTTTAATGCCACTAGGACCAGCTTGAGAGTCACTGGACCTCTGTCGCACAACATATCTGTCCATAGAGGCCTGTACCTCCTGTTCCTTTATGACATTCCTAAAGTGTTTCACAACATTGTCAGTGTCACAATTAAACACTTGTTCAGGTTTCAATTCTTCACTGTCTATGTACTCCTTGAATTCCTGTACATATTTTTCAACTGCTTTTTGGTCCAAACTGGCAGCCTCACCATGCCTTATCACACTATGTATGCCACTACGATTCTTAAATCTCTCAAACCAACCTTTGCTTGCCTTAAATTCACTCACATCACCACTAGTTGCAGGCATTTTTCTAATTAAATCCTCATGCAACTTCCTAGCCTTTTCACATATGATCGCTTGAGAGATGCTATCTCCTGCTATCTGTTTTTCGTTTATCCACACCAATAACAGCCTCTCAACATCTTCTATCACTTGTGATCTCAGTTTCAAAAACATAGTTGCACCTTTGGCAAGAACAGCTTCCTTGATTGCCATTTTCTTGGCCACAATAGTAGCAATGGTTGATTGGGGTTTTGTGTACAACCTGGCCAGCTCAGAGACACACACTCCACTTTTATACTTAGCAATGATCTCTTTCTTCATATCCATAGTAATTCTCACCCTTTTTGCTGTAGGGTTGGCACTAGAAGCTTTCTTGGGGCCCATGGTGACTTATTTTGCAGGTGCAATCACTAAAAACGCTGTGATAATATGAAAGGTTCCGATTGTATGTTTGGATGGGACCGCGGTGGCTGGCGGGCTTGTAAACACTGGCCACAAGTGGACGCGTCTCAAACGGAACAAATCGTGTTGGTCGAGTTTTTTAGCGCTAGTCGAGGTCAAATTTTTGCATTAAAATGTATCGCTAGTCGGATTTAACGTTAGACGATGCCATCGTTGGTTGAGGGTCCACTGTATATATACATACATCTAGGTAGTAGATAGTAGGTAGTAGGTAGTAGGTTGGTAGACAGCAACCACCCACGGAAGTACTACCGTCCTGCCAGATGACTGTGAAACAGAAACCTGTAACTGTTTTGCACGATGGTAAGATTGCTGGTGTCTTTTTCTGTCTCATAAACATGCTAGATAACAGGGATATCTTGCTACTCCTACTTACACTTTGGTCACACTTCACAGACACGCACATGCATATATATATATACATACATCTAGGTTTTTCTCCTTTTTCTAAATAGATCTTGTTCTTCTTTTTTCTTCTATTGTCCACGGGGAAGTGGAAAAGAATCTTTCCTCCGTAAGCCATGCGTGTCGTATGAGGCGACTAAAATGCTGGGAGCGGGCTAGTAATTCCTTCTGTAGACACTTAGTAATAAACAGAAGAAGAAAAACTTTATAAAACTGGGATGCTTGAATGTGTGTGGATGTAGTGTGGATGACAAGAAACAGATGATTGGTGATGTTATGAATGAAAAGAAGTTGGATGTCCTGGCCCTAAGCGAAACAAAGCTGAAGGGGGTGGGGGAGTTTTGGTGTGGGGAAATAAATGGGATTAAATCTGGAGTATCTGAGAGAGTTAGAGCTAAGGAAGGGGTAGCAGTAATGTTGAAGGATCAGTTATGGAATGAGAAAAGAGAATATGAATGTGTAAATTCAAGGATTATGTGGATTAAAGTTAATGTGGGATGCGAAAAGTGGGTCATAATAAGCGTGTATGCACCTGGAGAAGAGAGGAATGTAGAGGAGAGAGAGAGATTTTGGGAGATGTTAAGCGAATGTATAGGAACCTTTGAACCAAGTGGTAGGGGACCTGAATGCTATAGTAGGAGAAACTTTTAGAGAGGGTGTGGTAGGTAAGTTTGGGGTGCCAGGTGTAAATGATAATGGGAGCCCTTTGATTGAACTTTGTATAGAAAGGGGTTTAGTTATAGGTAATACATATTTTAAGAAAAAGAGGATAAATAAGTATACAAGATATGATGTAGGGCGAAATGACAGTAGTTTGTTGGATTATGTATTGCTAGATAAAAGACTGTTGAGTAGACTTCAGGATGTACATGTTTATAGAGGGGCCACAGATATATCAGATCACTTTTTAGTTGTAGCTACACTGAGAGTAAAAGGTAGATGGGATACAAGAATAGAAGCATCAGGGAAGAGAGAGGTGAAGGTTTATAAACTAAAAGAGGAGGCAGTTAGGGTAAGATATAAACAGCTATTGGAGGATAGATGGGCTAATGAGAGCATAGGCAATGGGGTCGAAGAGGTATGGGGTAGGTTTAAAAATGTAGTGTTAGAGTGTTCAGCATAAGTTTGTTGTTACAGGAAAGTGGGTGCGGGAGGGAAGAGGAGCGATTGGTGGAATGATGATGTAAAGAGAGTAGTAAGGGAGAAAAAGTTAGCATATGAGAAGTTTTTACAAAGTAGAAGTGATGCAAGGAGGAAAGAGTATGTGGAGAAAAAGAGAGTGGTGAAGCAATGTAAAAAGAGAGCAAATGAGAGAGTGGGTGAGATGTTATCAACAAATTTTGTTGAAAATAAGAAAAAGCTTTGGAGTGAGATTAACAAGTTAAGGAAGCCTAGAGAACAAATGGATTTGTCAGTTAAAAATAGGAGAGGAGAGTTATTAAGTGGAGAGTTAGAGGTATTGGGAAGATGGAGTGAATATTTTGAGGAATTGCTAAATGTTGATGAAGATAGGGAAGCTGTGATTTCGTGTATAGGGCAAGGAGGAATAACATCTTTTAGGAGTGAGGAAGAGCCAGTTGTGAGTGTGGGGGAAGTTCGTGAGGCAGTAGGTAAAATGAAAGGGGGTAAGGCAGCTGGGATTGATGGGATAAAGATAGAAATGTTAAAAGCAGGTAGGGATATAGTTTTCGAGTGGTTGGTGCTATTATTTAATAAATGTACGGAAGATGGTAAGGTACCTAGGGATTGGCAGAGAGCATGCATAGTTCCTTTGTATAAAGGCAAAGGGGACAAAAAAGAATGCAAAAATTATAGGGGGATAAGTCTGTTGAGTACACCTGGTAAAGTGTATGGTAGAGTTATTATTGAAAGAATTAAGAGTAAGACGGAGAATAGGATAGCAGATGAACAAGGAGGCTTTAGGAAAGGTAGGGGGGGGTGTGGACCAGGTGTTTACAGTGAAACATATAAGTGAACACTATTTAGATAAGGCTAAAGAGGCTTTTATGGCATTTATGGATTTGGAAAAGGTGTATGACAGGGTGGATAGGGGGGCAATGCGGCAGATGTTGCAGGTGTATGGTGGAGGAGGTAGGTTACTGAAAGCAGTGAAGAGTTTTTATGAGGATAGTGAGGCTCAAGTTAGAGTATGTTGGAAAGAGGGAGATTATTTCCTAGTAAAAGTCGGCCTTAGACAAGGATGTGTGATGTCACCATGGTTGTTTAATATATTTATAGATGGGGCTGTAAGAGAAGTAAATGCGAGGGTCTTGGCAAGAGGCGTGGAGTTAAAAGATAAAGAATCACACATAAAGTGGGAGTTGACACAGTTGCTCTTTGCTGATGACACTGTGCTTTTGGGAGATTCTGAAGAGAAGTTGCAGAGATTGGTGGATGAATTTGGTAGGGTGTGTAAAAGAAGAAAATTAAAAGTGAATACAGGAAAGAGTAAGGTTATGAGGATAACAAAAAGATTAAGTGATGAAAGATTTGATATCATACTGGAGGGAGAGAGTATGGAGGAGGTGAATGTATTCAGATTGAACATTAAAATGGTATAAAATACCGACAGATTGTTAGGTAAGACACATATGCAACAGTTAGGTATCTTTATTTCGAAACGTTTCGCCTACACAGTAGGCTTCTTCAGTCGAGGACAGAAAAGTTGATAGAAGCAGAAGAGACTTGAAGACGATGTAATCAGTCCATCACCCTTAAAGTTTTGAGGTGGTCAGTCCCTCAGTCTGGAGAAAAGCATTGTTCCAAAGTTTGAAACAATATGTTTCAAACTTTGGAACAGTGCTTTTCTCCAGACTGAGGGACTGACCACCTCGAAACTTTAAGGGTGATGGACTGATTACATCGTCTTCAAGTCTCTTCTGCTTCTATCAACTTTTCTGTACTCGACTGAAGAAGCCTACTGTGTAGGCGAAACGTTTCGAAATAAAGATACCTAACTGTTGCATATGTGTCTTACCTAACATGTATTCAGATATTTGGGAGTGGACGTGTCAGCGGATGGGTCTATGAAAGATGAGGTGAATCATAGAATTGATGAGGGGAAAAGGGCGAGCGGTGCACTTAGGAGTCTGTGGAGATAAAGAACTTAGTCCTTGGAGGCAAAGAGGGGAATGTATGATAATAGAGCTTTACCAATGCTCTTACATGGGTGTCAAGCATGGGTGATGAATGTTGCAGCGAGGAGAAGGCTGGAGGCAGTGGAGATGTCATGTCTGAGGGCAATGTGTGGTGTGAATATAATGCAGAGAATTCGTAGTTTGGAAGTTAGGAGGAGGTGCGGGATTGCCAAAACTGTTGTCCAGAGGGCTGAGGAAGGGTTGTTGAGGTGGTTCGGACATGTAGAGAGAGATGGAGCGAAACAATGACTTCAAGAGTGTATCAGTCTGTAGTGGAAGGAAGGCGGGGTAGGGGTAGGCCTAGGGAAGGTTGGAGGGAGGGGGTAAAGGAGGTTTTGTGTGCAAGGGGCTTGGACTTCCAGCGGGCATGCATGAGCGTGTTTGATAGGAGTGAATGGAGACAAATGGTTTTTAATACTTGATGTGCTGTTGGGGTGTGAGCAAAGTAACATTTATGAAGTGATTCAGGGAAACCGGCAGGCCAGACTTGAGTCCTGGACATGGGAAGTACAGTGCCTGGACTCTGAAGGAGGGGTGTTAATGTTGCAGTTTAAAAACTGTAGTGTAAAGCACCCTTCTGGCAAGACAGTGATGGAGTGAATGATGGTGAAAGTTTTTCTTTTTCAGGCCACCCTGCCTTGGTGGGAATCGGCCATTGTGTTAATAAATAAATAAATAATAAAAAATTATTATATTATATATATATATATATATATGTATATATATATATTTATATGTATATATATATATATATATATATATATATATATATATATATATATTTATTTTTTTTTTATTATCACACTGGCCGATTCCCACCAAGGCAGGGTGGCCCGAAAAAGAAAAACTTTCACCATCATTCACTCCATCACTGTCTTGCCAGAAGGGTGCTTTACACTACAGTTTTTAAACTGCAACATTAACACCCCTCCTTCAGAGTGCAGGCACTGTACTTCCCATCTCCAGGACTCAAGTCCGGCCTGCCGGTTTCCCTGAATCCCTTCATAAATGTTACTTTGCTCACACTCCAACAGCACGTCAAGTATTAAAAACCGTTTGTCTCCATTCACTCCTATCAAACACGCTCACGCATGCCTGCTGGAAGTCCAAGCCCCTTGCACACAAAACCTCCTTTACCCCCTCCCTCCAACCCTTCCTAGGCCGACCCCTACCCCGCCTTCCTTCCACTACAGACTGATACACTCTTGAAGTCATTCTGTTTCGCTCCATTCTCTCTACATGTCCGAACCACCTCAACAACCCTTCCTCAGCCCTCTGGACAACAGTTTTGGTAATCCCGCACCTCCTCCTAACTTCCAAACTACGAATTCTCTGCATTATATTCACACCACACATTGCCCTCAGACATGACATCTCCACTGCCTCCAGCCTTCTCCTCGCTGCAACATTCATCACCCACGCTTCACACCCATATAAGAGCGTTGGTAAAACTATACTCTCATACATTCTCATATATATATATATATATATATATATATATATATATATATATATATATATATATATATATATATATATATATATATATATATACAGTGGACCCCCGGTTAACGAACTTTTTTCATTCCAGTAGTATGTTCAGGTGCCAGTACTGACCGAATTTTTTCCCATAAGGAATATTGTGAAGTAGATTAGTCCATTTCAGACCCCCAAACATACACGTACAAACGCACTTACATAAATACACTTACATAATTGGTCGCATTTGGAGGTGATCGTTAAGCGGGGGTCCACTGTATATATATATATATATATATATATATATATATATATATATATATATATATATATATTTATTTATATATACAGTGGACCCCCGGTTAACGATTTTAATCCGTGCAAGAGGGCTCATCGTTATGCGAAATAATCGTTATGCGAATTAATTTTCCCCATAAGAAATAATGGAAATAAAATTAATCCGTGCAAGACGCCCAAAAGTATGAAAAAAAATTTTTTTTACCACATGAAATGTTAATTTTAATACACACAAACTGAAAAAGGCATGCACAATTACATGACACTTACTTTTATTGAAGATCTGGTGATGATTGATGGGATGGGAGGAGGGGAGAGCATTATCTTCTTACTGTTTAGAAGGGGAATCCCCTTCCATTAGGACTTGAGGTAGCAAGTCCTTTTCTGGGGTTACTTCCCTTCTTCTTTTAATGCCACTAGGACCAGCTTCAGAGTCACTGGACCTCTGTCGCACAACAAATCTGTCCATAGAGCTCTGTACCTCCCGTTTCTTCAAGACTTTCCTAAAATGGGCCATAACATTGTCATTGAAATAGTCACAAGCACGGCTTGCAACAGCTGTGTCAGGGTGATTTTCATCTATAAAGGTTTGCAGTTCAAACCACTCTGCACACATTTCCTTAATCTTTGAAGTAGGCACAATGGATTCCACAACTGGCATAGGCTTCTCAGGGTTAGCCCCAAACCCTTCAAAATCTTTCTTAATTTCCATACTAATTCTCACCCTTTTTACCACAGGGTTGGCACTAGAAGCTTTCTTGGGGCCCATGGTCACTTATTTTCCAGAAACACCACCGAAAACACTGTAATAATACGAAATATTCCGAGTGTATGCTTGGATGTTACCGCGGAGGCTTGCTGGTAAACAATGGGACGGCCGGCACATGTGAGGGCACATTGGACGCGTCTCGGACGAAAATCGGTATGCGGGTTTTTAATCGGTATGCGGGGCAAAAATTTTGCGATAAAAGTAATCGTTATGCGGAAAAATCGCTATGCGATGCCATCGTTATGCGGGGGTCCACTGTATATCTTTCTTTCTTTCTTTCAACACACCGGCCGTATCCCACCGAGGCGGGGTGGCACAAAAGGAAAAACGAAAGTTTCTCCTTTTACATTTAGTAATATATACAGGAGAAGGGGTTACTAGCCCCTTGCTCCCGGCATTTTAGTCGCCTCTTACAACACGCATGGCTTACAAAGGAAGAATTCTGTTCCACTTCCCCATGGAGGTAAGAGGAGATAAACAAGAACAAGAACCAGTAAGAAAATAGAAGAAAACCCAGAGGGGTGTGTGTATATATATGCTTGTACATGTATGTATAGTGTGACCTAAGTGTAAGTAGAAGTAGCAAGATGTACCTGAAACCTTGCATGTTTATGAGACAGAAAAATGGACACCAGCAATCCTACCATCATGTAAAACAATTACAGGCTTTCGTTTTACACTCACTTGGCAGGACGGTAGTACCTCCCTGGGCGGTTGCTGTCTATCAACCTACTACCTAGATATATATATATATATATATATATATATATATATATATATATATATATATATATATATATATATATATATATATATATATATATAATATATATATATATAATACAGTGGACCCCCGGTTAACGATTTTAATCCGTGCAAGAGGGCTCATCGTTATGCGAAATAATCGTTATGCGAATGAATTTTCCCCATAAGAAATAATGGAAATAAAATTAATCCGTGCAAGACGCCCAAAAGTATGAAAAAAAATTTTTTTTACCACATGAAATGTTAATTTTAATACACACAAACTGAAAAAGGCATGCACAATTACATGACACTTACTTTTATTGAAGATCTGGTGATGATTGATGGGATGGGAGGAGGGGAGAGCATTATCTTCTTACTGTTTAGAAGGGGAATCCCCTTCCATTAGGACTTGAGGTAGCAAGTCCTTTTCTGGGGTTACTTCCCTTCTTCTTTTAATGCCAGTAGGACCAGCTTGAGAGTCACTGGACCTCTGTCGCACAACAAATCTGTCCATAGAGCTCTGTACCTCCCGTTCCTTCAAGACTTTCCTAAAATGGGCCATAACATTGTCATTGAAATAGTCACAAGCATGGCTTGCAACAGCTGTGTCAGGGTGATTTTCATCTATAAAGGTTTGCAGTTCAACCCACTCTGCACACATTTCCTTAATCTTTGAAGTAGGCACAATGGATTCCACAACTGGCATAGGCTTCTCAGGGTTAGCCCCAAACCCTTCAAAATCTTTCTTAATTTCCATACTAATTCCCACCCTTTTTACCACAGGGTTGGCACTAGAAG
>NC_091308.1:29752715-29907715 GCF_038502225.1 Cherax quadricarinatus
CGTGGAGTCTCTGTGGAGGACACATACGTACCTTACATCGTCTCTGTTAGAGGCATTTCGATGCTCATTCAGGCGGACTGCAAGATCTCTGCCTGTCTCGCCTACATATTTCTTGGGACAGAACCCACAGGGGATAGTGTAGACACCTGCTGTAGAAGTTAGAGGTGTGGGGCTGCGTTTCGTAGTGAGGTCTTTGATAGATGATGTGTTTATGGTGGAAACATTGATGTTACTCATAGCAAGTGCCCTGTGAGTATTCGTGGCAACATCATCTATCAAAGACCTCACTACGAAACGCAGCCCCACACCTCTTACTTCTACAGCAGGTGTCTACACTATCCCCTGTGGGTTCTGTCCCAAGAAATATGTAGGCGAGACAGGCAGAGATCTTGCAGTCCACCTGAATGAGCATCGAAATGCCTCTAACAGAGATGATGTAAGGTACGCATGTGTCCTCCACAGAGACTCCACGGGGCATTTGATGAACTGGAATGAGGCACAACTCGTTCTCACCGAACCAGACCTCAGATGCCGACGGTGCCTAGAAGCCTCACTAATCGCCATCACCGACACTATAGAACACAACACTGGAAACTACAAAATTTCAAAAACATTGGCATACATGATACTTAAGCAGCACCAACCCAACAACACAGGAGTCACATGATTTCATCGTCTACCCGTCCTCATCATAGGTAGAGGTTGTTTTGATAAGGACCTGCCTCGCATGGGCCAGTACGCCTTCTACAGTGTTCCTCCATTCTTATGTTCTTATGACATTCCTCAGGTCACGTGCGTCACACCTCACTCTCCGCCTATATATATATATAATGTCTTTCTACCTCTGTATGGTAGAAGTGATCAAAGTCCCTGGACCGAAACGTTTTCTAATAAATATGGTATAGTGTTTGCTTACGTGTCTTTCTAAACCATATACATGTATATATATATATATATATATATATATATATATATATATATATATATATATATATATATATATATATATATATATATATATATATATACAGTTGACCCCCGGTTAACGATATTTTTTCACTCCATAAGTATGTTCAGGTGCCAGTACTGACCGAATTTATTCCCATAAGGAATATTGTGAAGTAGATTATTCCTTTCAGACCCCCAAACATACACGTACAAATGCACTTTCATAAATACACTTACATAATTGGTCGCATTTGGAGGTAATCGTTATGCGGGGGTCCACTGTATATATATATATATATATATATATATATATATATATATATATATATATATATATTTATATATATATAATTATATATATATACAGGAAGGCCCCGCTTTATGGCGTTTCACTTTACGGCGTTCCGCTAATACGGTCATTTCAAATTATGACCAAAACTCGCTATACGGCTCCCCCCACCTGACTTTCTAATACGGTCACCGCGCCCCACCTTGTTTGTTTACATTCTTCGTGAGCTCAGTAAGCACTAAGTCTCTCCATTTTGTCTGGAAACTCCAAAATTTCAAATGTTTTTAAAAGTTATTTCATATTTTATATATACTCTGATAATTATACTTATGTATACCTGTACTTAAATAAACTTACATACTGTGCTGGCATGCAGGTACACATTAAAATCAGTAAGAGTGTCTTATGTCTCCAGACGTCATATTAGTAATGATAATAATAATCATCGATTCTCATTTAAATGTCGTATATTACGTTAAATACACATTTTCATTAATCCATCTATGATATTTTTTCAAAATTATATAATAAACACGATACATAACATAAAAAGATGTTAAATACACCCCACAATAGAATAAATAAACATAAATATGAGATGTGGTAGCAGACGACTTGCACAAGTGACGCCATATTAGAAATGCTAATAATAATAATAATAATCACCGAGTCTTATTAAATGTTGTATATTACGTTAATATACACATTTTCATTAATCCATCCATGATATTTTTTTCAAAATTATATAATAAACACGATACATAACATAAAAAGATGATAAATACACCCTACAATAGAATAAATAAACATAAATATGAGATGTCGTAGCCAGATAACTTGTATAAGTGATGCCAAGAATAACATTTTCTCTAATCTAACATAAGAGAAAATGTGTTACTGGGGGTAACTGTAGAAAATTATTCCTTTCGTATGTATGTAAGTAAGTTTATTCAGGTATACACAAATACAGTTACATAGATTATCATACATAACAACATATGTGTAGAGAACCTAGGATAACCCAAAAAAGTCAGAGTGACTTATTTCCATTGCCTTCACTCAGAGCATCATTTCTTCTCAAAATGATGTTACATGAGAATGGGAGTGTTCTTTTTTATTTATTCTACCGTATCAATGTAGAGACAACCTGTACACAATGTAACTTGTACACAAACCAGACATGTACACTTTGTTTACAAAACTTACCTTCGCCTGGTTTGTTTACATAACTCTGCGCCTGTACTCTCTCATGCACTCATTCTTTCTCTCTCTCATTTATTCGTTTTATCTCATTTACTTACTCCTGACCCTACATTAAGACTACAAATATTTTAAGGTAAGTAATGAGTGAACTGTATATACATTTTTATCGCTCTGGGATGCTTAAATATCATAGAATATATGTGTGGGTGGGTTGGCCTGGTATGGTAGCCCGGCTGACTACCATACATACCACACTTGATTTTTTACAATAAATACTACTCATCTCACCCTATATTTTAAGGTAAGTAATGTGTGAACTGTATATACATTTTATCGCTCTGGGATGCTTAAATATCATAGAATTGTATGTGTGGGTAGGGTGGCCTGGTATGGTAGCCTGGCTGACTACCATACATACCACACTTGATTTCTTACAATAAATACTACTTGTCTCACCCTAGATTAAGACTATAAATATTTTAAGGTAAGTAATGAGTGCACTATGTGTGTATTGTACTTTTTATTGGTTTTTGATGCCTGGTTCTATTGCTAACTTAATATATGTTAGTGTAAACTTGTTATCTAGTGTTTGTATGCATTTGTAAGTGGAAAAAAAGGGTGTTCCACTTTACGGCGGTTTCTGCTTTACGGCGGTAGCCTGGAACCTAACCAGCCGTATAAGTGGGGACTTCCTGTATATATATATATATATATATATATATATATATATATATATATATATATATATATATATATATATATATATATATATATATATATATATATATATATATATACACATACATACATACATACATGTCTCCCTCAACATTCACGAGGGTTAGGGGATCAAGAGCCTCGCGAATGTTGAAAAACCGTGGATGTTTGGTGCCCCAATATATTGTAGGGAAATATAATACAATACTGCTTCCTTAACTTGTTGAACCATGAACAATCATAAAATACATGAAAACGTCGTAAATTGTACTAAATACATATGTTATGCCTTAACAACATGTATGTTACTAAATACCACTGCCTCCACCACTGCGAGTCCCTACTACCCTCCCTCCGACCCCCCACAACTGGCAGCCAGCCCTCCCACCACTGTGTGGTGAGTGTTTTGTTTGTTCATTATTTGCTATTAAACTACAGTATAAATAATGTCAACCCATTTGTGACTGCATATTGGAATGGCTATTCGGACAGGTATTGGAAGGTGACATCATGTGTTTACTCTTGAACACAGCAAAGAATCAAACTATTTGTGCTACTGCTAATAATAATAATAATAATAATAATAATAATAATAACAATAATAATAATAATAATATTAGTGAGTGTGGGGGAAGTTCGTGAGGCAGTAGGTAAAATGAAAGGGGGTAAGGCAGCCGGGATTGATGGGATAAAGATAGAAATGTTAAAAGCAGGTGGGGATATAGTATTGGAGTGGTTGGTGCAATTATTTAATAAATGTATGGAAGAGGGTAAGGTACCTAGGGATTGGCAGAGAGCATGCATAGTTCCTTTGTATAAAGACAAAGGGGATAAAAGAGAGTGCAAAAATTATAGGGGGATAAGTCTGCTGAGTATACCTGGTAAAGTGTATGGTAGAGTTATTATTGAAAGAATTAAGAGTAAGACGGAGAATAGGATAGCAGATGAACAAGGAGGCTTTAGGAAAGGTAGGGGGTGTGTGGACCAGGTGTTTACAGTGAAACATATAAGTGAACAGTATTTAGATTAGGCTAAAGAGGTCTTTGTGGCATTTATGGATTTGGAAAAGGCGTATGACAGGGTGGATAGGGGGGCAATGTGGCAGATGTTGCAAGTGTATGGTGTAGGAGGTAGGTTACTGAAAGCAGTGAAGAGTTTTTACGAGGATAGTGAGGCTCAAGTTAGAGTATGTAGGAAAGAGGGAAATTTTTTCCCAGTAAAAGTAGGCCTTAGACAAGGATGTGTGATGTCACCGTGGTTGTTTAATATATTTATAGATGGGGTTGAAAGAGAAGTAAATGCGAGGGTCTTGGCAAGAGGCGTGGAGTTAAAAGATAAAGAATCACACACAAAGTGGGAGTTGTCACAGCTGCTCTTTGCTGATGACACTGTGCTCTTGGGAGATTCTGAAGAGAAGTTGCAGAGATTGGTGGATGAATTTGGTAGGGTGTGCAAAAGAAGAAAATTAAAGGTGAATACAGGAAAGAGTAAGGTTATGAGGATAACAAAAAGATTAGGTGATGAAAGATTGAATATCAGATTGGAGGGAGAGAGTATGGAGGAGGTGAATGTATTCAGATATTTGGGAGTGGATGTGTCAGCGGATGGGTCTGTGAAAGATGAGGTGAATCATAGAATTGATGAGGGGAAAAGAGTGAGTGGTGCACTTAGGAGTCTGTGGAGACAAAGAACTTTGTCCTTGGAGGCAAAGAGGGGAATGTATGAGAGTATAGTTTTACCAACGCTCTTATATGGGTGTGAAGCATGGGTGATGAATGTTGCAGCGAGGAGAAGGCTGGAGGCAGTGGAGATGTCATGTCTGAGGGCAATGTGTGATGTGAATATAATGCAGAGAATTCGTAGTTTGGAAGTTAGGAGGAGGTGCGGGATTACCAAAACTGTTGTCCAGAGGGCTGAGGAAGGGTTGTTGAGGTGGTTCGGACATGTAGAGAGAATGGAGCGAAACAGAATGACTTCAAGAGTGTATCAGTCTGTAGTGGAAGGAAGGCGGGGTAGGGATCGGCCTAGGAAAGGTTGGAGAGAGGGGGTAAAGGAGGTTTTGTGTGCAAGGGGCTTGGACTTCCAGCAGGCATGCATGAGCGTGTTTGATAGGAGTGAATGGAGACAAATGGTTTTTAATACTTGACGTGCTGTTGGAGTGTGAGCAAAGTAACATTTATGAAGGGGTTCAGGGAAACTGGCAGGCCGGACTTGAGTCCTGGAGATGGGAAGTACAGTGCCTGCACTCTGAAGGAGGGGTGTTAATGTTGCAGTTTAAAAACTGTTGTGTAAAGCACCCTTCTGGCAAGACAGTGATGGAGTGAATGATGGTGAAAGTTTTTCTTTTTCGGGCCACCCTGCCTTGGTGGGAATCGGCCAGTGTGATAATAAAAAATAAAAAAAATATATATATACATTATATATATATATATATATATATATATATATATATATATATATATATATATATATATATATATATATATATATATATATATATATATACATACATGTAATATATATTCATACAAGTATAATATACACACACACACACAGTGGACCCTCGGTTATCGGCCACAATCCATTCCGGAAGGTCAGCCTTAAACCAAAATGGCCGAAAACCGAAATAATGTTTCCCCTAAGAATTATTGTAAATACAATTAATCCGTTTCAGATACCCAAAAATATTAACAAAAAATACATTTTTTAAATATTAACTATAGTTTTACATATACAAAACAATGAGAAAGAAATATAAAGCACCACTTTTACTAATAAATGAACATTACATACCTTTGTTGAAGACTCTTGTTGGCATATGGAAGAAGGTGAGGAGGGATTACTTCCCTTTGTCTTTTTCTGCCACTAGGACCGGCTTGAGAGTCACTGCACCCCTGTCACACAAAAAAAACTGTCCACACCCTTCCTGCCTGCTACTCTCCCTGCCTCCCTACTACACTCCCTCCCTGCCTGCTATACTCCCTGCCTTCCTGCTACACTCCCTGCATGCCTGCTACACTCCCTGCATGCCTGCTACACTCCCTGCATGCCTGCTACACTCCCTGTATGCCTGCTGCACTCCCTGGATGCCTGCTACACTCCCTGGATGCCTGCTACACTCCCTGGATGCCTGCTACACTCCCTGGATGCCTGCTACACTCCCTGCATGCCTGCTTCACTCCCTGCATGCCTGCTACACTCCTTGCCTCTGTGCCTCCTTGCTACACTCACTGCATGCCTGCTACACTCCCTGCCTTCCTGCTACACTCCCTGCCTTTCTGCTACACTCCCTGCATGCCTACTACACTCACTGCCTGCCTGCTACACTCACTGCCTGCCTGCTACACTCCCTGCATGCCTGCTACACTCTCTGCCTTCCTGCTACACTCCCTGCATGCCTGCTACACTCCTTGCTTCTATGCCTGCCTGCCTTGAATTCTATTGTGTTTCTCACTTTCTTTACCAAAGGAACTTTACAAGGAACTTTCTTTGGGCCCATGGTGGCTTATTTCGCAGTTGCAGTCAGTCAATAACCACAAAAAAATGGATTATAGTGAACTGTTTGGATGAAAGAGCAGAAGTTTCCTCACTTGCGCAGAGACACAGCCAGACTGACTCACAAACTCGCGAGCGGCTGGCGGGTGGACGCATCCAATACGGCCGATAAGCGATATAACAGCCGATAACCAGAACAAAATTTCGGCCAAAAAACTGGGTGATAACAGAGTTGGCCAATAGCCGGAATGACTGATAACCGAGGGTCCACTGTATGTAAATAACATATACAGTGGACCCCTGGTTAACGATATTTTTTCACTCCAGAAGTATGTTCAGGTGCCAGTACTGACCGAATTTGTTCCCATAAGAAATATTGTGAAGTAGATTAGTCCATTTCAGACCCCCAAACATACACGTACAAACGCACTTACATAAATACACTTACGTAATTGGTCACATGCGAAGGTAATCGTTATGCGGGGGTCCACTGTATACATAAATCAATTAAATTTCTTGAGCAGCTGCAGTTTAATATTTCAGCTGCTCCTGAGGAGATGTATTGGCTGAGTCACTTAAACCAAGAAGAACTTTGTGAGAAATATGTTGGTTTAAGGGATGACTTCTACACACTTAAGAAATTCTCTTGTAAGCAAGAGGATAAAATAAAGAAGTAAGTTAGAATTGGTGTTTTGCTTCAGTTAACTATCACTCCTATAATGCCATTAATTGAATGAATGATGTTGAATGTTTCCTTTTCTCTGCTTGCCCAACTTTAGTGGATGATGGTTGTTGTGGTAGACAAGAAAGAAAAATAATGCACTTTTGAGGATGTCTTTGTGATAGAATATATCTCATTAATATTATGGTACACAAAAAAAAAAATTTCTTGAAAGTAGCATACAGTGTGGATAGCTGAATTGTCACTTCTTAATTGTACCTGTGTAGTAGTTGTTTTGTACTGTCTATGAGTGAAGAAATATTAGTTAAAAAATGGTGCCCTGCCTTATGGTTGAAGAGCTGTAGTTTTTTGGTAATGTTATTTTTGCTAATGTGTAACATTGTCATTTTGTGTCAAGTTTGTGTACATAACATCCACACATATATCTTATGGATGCTCATGGATCACTACATCTTGGTACTTTCTTCACACCCTTCTTTCACCCTTTCCTTGGATTTTTTCCTCCACCATCATTCATCCACTTGAAATTTATGCACCCTCTTAACCTGTTTTATGTCATTATTTCTGTGTTCAAATCATCTCAATACACAGTTTTACTGGTACCTGTAAGTTTTCCTTTTTTTCCAGCACACTTTAGACACCTAACATTACTGCAAGGACTGTTAAGTCATCCTAACTGTCCAGCATTTCTTGAAATAAAACTGGTGTACTCAAAGAGTACATCAGTTTTATTTCAGTTGCCTTTTTCAATGTCCTGACATGCCTACTTTGTCCTTCCTGTGATTTTCAAAGCTTTTTTTTTTTATCTAACTCCTCTTTTCTCTATCATTTTTGACCTGCATCCTGTCTACTAGCATCCTTCCTTGGCACTACCATCTCTTTCACTTTATTCCCTAAGGAAAGTGCCTTGTTGCCAGTGATGGGCTCTTGATTCAGGGAAGTTTAAATGCCTTCCCTGGTTTGTGCCGGTTTGTGTCTGTGCTCTATGACCCCTATGGGTTGAGCACCTTCCCTTGTCTTTCACCTCTGCTATATAACACTATGACCCCTGTTGATCTTACTTTTTCCATAAATATGCAGCAGCCTTTACTATAATTCATCCTCACTTTATGTAATTTTATTGCATTGTAATTAAAAAAAGTGCAATAAAAATAATCATAGTGTGCAAAAATCTTGATATTTTGCACTGTACAGTAATCTACACATACACTGCTATGCATGATAATGTATGTAACTGTATTTATGTGTACCTGTACCTAAATAAACTTCCAGCTAAAAAAAATTACAGCAAGTAACATGTGAAATTTGGGTAATGTAATCTGTAGATTTTTTCAACCAGCTCACTGATATCCAAAAGTGCAGCTTCCCATGCCATTTTATTACAGTATTACTTTATTATTCTTGGTTATTGCTTATTCGAATGCATTTATTTTTTATGTACAATATGATAGAGTGGATAAGGGAGCAATGTGGCAGATGTTGTAAGTGTATGGAATAGGTAGTAAGTTACTAAATGCTGTAAAGAGTTTTTATGAGGAAAGTGAGGTTCAGGTTAGGGTGTGTAGGAGGAAGAGGGAGATTACTTCCCAGTCAAAGTAGGTCTTAGACAAGGATGTGTAATGGCACCATGGTTGTTTAACATGCACCAGTAGGGAACCAGTAGGGAATACAGTCACAAAAAAAAAGGCAAGCAGAAACCAGGCCTATGCAAATTCTACGCACTTGGTATCTGTGGGCATGGAATATCTGGAAAAACAGATGGGACATACAACTTTGACCACCCCAGAAAATGCCATGCCCATATGACAAGAGAAAAATGCAACCTTCATTCCTGTAAGCTTTTCCACCCTGAAATGTGTCACTCTTCAGTTCAGGAAAGACAGTGCTATAACTTATATTGCCAGGCACACCACCTAAAGGGGACAAGAAGATACAAAGCATCCAGACCATGGGAAAACTTGGGTAGCCACAGCCACTCCAGAGAGAGTGGTTTTTTAACCCCAAGAAGGAAGAAAAGTTGGCAGGAAATGACAGAAATCGTACACCAGCTCTGATCATTTCTGAAGTGGAATCACAGCCAATGGCCTCTACTCCAAAACAACAGATATTTGTGCCAGGACCCCCTTCCCTCCCCATACCACCATTCCGACGACATTCATCTTTGCAAGGCCAGCAACAAACAACAAAATGCCTTTCATCCGTGGGCTGCTTACAGAGTCAAACACAATGTTCACGGTTTTCACAGAGACCCACATAAAGGATCACTTGGATAATGATATATGGATCCTCGGTTACAACCTATACAGATGCAACAGAGTGAACAGGCAAAAGGAAGGGGAGTTGGCCTGTATCTCACAGAGTCACTTATATGCTCGAAACTACTGAATGCCTCAGTTGATGTAGTTGAAGTTTTGGCAGTAAAAATCGAGAACCAAAACCTGGTCGTTGTGGTTGTATACAAGCCTCCAGATGCAATGTCCCAACAATTCCACTGTCTGGAAAATCTTCCAGCTCCTGCCCCCAACATCTTGCTCCTGGGGGATTTCAACCTAAGGCACCTAAAATGGAGGAATATAGCAAATAATGTTGTAGCAGAGATAACACCAAGAGGCAGCTCAGATGAAAACTTGCACACACACACGAGCTTTTAAATCTTTGCACCAAATTCTCCTTAAACCAGCAAATAATAAAGCCTACAAGATTGGAGAATACACTGGACCTCATCTTCACTAACAGTGATGAACTGATACAAAATGTCACCATATCAAAAACAATATACAGTAGGGCCCTGCTTTTCGGCGTTTCGCCTTATGGCGTTCCACTAATATGGCAATCTCAAATTATGACCAAAACTTTCTATATAGCAAGTGGTCTTTCAAATACAGTGGACCCCCGAGTTTCATGATTAATCCGTTCCAGAGAGTCTGCCGAATGGCGAAACCGTTTTCCCCATAAGAAATAATGGAAATAAAATTAATCTGTTCCAGACACCCAAAAATGTTAATTTTTTTTTTTCAAATTAAATAAAGATTTACATAAAGAAAATGATGAGAAATCAAGTACTACATACATATACTATAGAATAATATGTAATAACATTACACTTACCTTTACTGAAGACTTCTGGGTGGATGAAAGACAGGAGGAGGGAATAGGAGGAAGGTGTACACTATTGTTTGGAAGGGGAATCTTCCATAAAGATGTCAGGTACCAAGTCCTTATCTAGGGTTACTTCGCTTCTTTGTTTTTTAATGACACTGGGAACAACTTGAGTCACTGGACCCCTGTTGATCAGAATTTCTGTCCAGAGAGCTCTTTTTCTGGTGTTTCTTTAACCCTTTGGTAGTTGGCAGGTCCTCTCAGAGACTTGTTCTCAGGGTCGGCCAAATTTAAAAAAAAAAAAAAAAAAAAATTCTTATGAAAAGATAGAGAATCTTTTCCCGATCATAATGACACCGAAAGTATGAAATTTGATGGAAAACTTAAGGAATTATGCTCTTGCGAAGTTAGCAGTCTTGATGATGTTTATGCATCGGCGATTTTGCCCACTTTGAGCCCTATTTTCGGCCAATTCCAGTGTACTAGCCGACAAAAATCATAACTATTTCACTAGAACTCCATTTTTTTTCTATCGAATGAGTACAAGAAACCACCCATTTACCGATTTCAACTATCCAATAAAGTGGTCAGAATTTAGCAATTTTGCCAATTTCACACAAATTTCAAAAGATGCCAATTTCTGAATAGGGTCCAGAATAAACAAGAAAGACATTCCTGGCACTAAAATAACAAGTTCTCTGTTCGTTAGTCATATCCCCAGGCCCCTCTTATATTTCTTTGGCTTTCCACTTTGAATTTTGGTTGATCAGGCGCTGATCCACCAGGAGGCCTGGTCACAGACCGGGCCGCGGGGGCGTTGACCCCCGAAACTCTCTCCAGGTAAACTCCAGGTTACAAAAAAAATAAGATTTACTGTTATGCAGACTACTGCATTAGTGTAGAAATGGTATAAATAATATCAGCACACTTGTGAAAGAATATTAGACTCACCAGTTGATGTGTATTGGACGTTTGGCATGATTTGTTTACTTTTGAATTTTGGTAAAAATCGAACATTTCTGCTATTTTGAGCTCAATTTCAAGGTACTTTTCATTGTAAAATCAGTCAAAATCGTCTCAATTTCTGTAATATGTCTTCCATTCAATAAAATGAGACAAAGAAAACTAGAATACAACAATAAATACCATACGAAAATACAGTGCAAAGTCGCTGTTTTAATCCAAAAACACGGTCAAAGTTTTTTTTCTCATTACGCACTGTGTGCTGCAGGATTTTTTTTATACTGCGCACACTGACCACATAGACCCATTGTTTCATATGTAGGCCTACCAGCTTTCTCTCACTAGATTTGAAGGTGCTAGAATTTAGGCGTACTAGTACGTCAAAAACCCTGGATTGTAAGCTGTACTAGTACGTCCGAAACCCCCAAAGGGTTAAGATTTGTCTGAAATGAGACACAACACTGTCATTGTACATGTTGCCAATACGGCCTGCAACAGCTTTGTCAGGGCAAAGTTCATCCATAAATAATTGCACTTCAGTCCACTTTGCAAATGTCCTTAATTTTTGAAGAAGGCACCTTCCTTCATCTCTCTTCCTTTTCCTCTGCAGCAATTTCCTGAGCTGTGGTCTCTTGCTGTTACAGATGAAGCTCTTCCAGCTCTGCAGTGGTTAGCTCTTCATCATGGTCCTCCACTAACTCTTCCACATCCTCGAAACTCACATCCAACCCCATGGAATTCCCCAGTGACACAATACTTTCCACAACTGGCATAGGCTCCTTGGGGTCAGCCTCAAACCCTTCAAAATCCCTCTCTTGTACACATTGTGGCCACAATTTTCTCCAAGCAGAATTCAAAGTTCGGCAAGTCACTCCCTCCCAAGCCTTACCTATAAGGTTTATGCAAGTGAGGATATTGAAGTGATCTTTCCAGAAATCTCTTAGGGCCAGTTCAGTGTTTGAGGTCACTTCAAAGCACTTTTGAAACACTGCTTTGGTGTAGAGTTTTTTGAAGTTTGAAATGACCTGCTGGTCCATGGGCTGGAGGAGAGGAGTGGTATTAGGAGGCAAGAACTTCACCGTGATGAAACTAAACTACTCCACTATTTGCTCTTCCAAGTCTGGAGGATGAGCAGGAGCATTGTCCATTACCAGGAGGCATTTGAGTGGTAATTTATTTTCCAGGAGGTATTTCTTCACACTGGGGCAAAACACTTCATTAAACCAGTCAAGGAAAATTCCCCTTGTGACCCATGCCTTACTGTTAGCCTTCCACATCACACACAAATTACTCTTGGCGACACTATTTTTCTTGAACACTCTAGGATTTTCAGAGTGATACACCAGTAAAGGCTTCACTTTGCAATCTCCACTAACATTACTACTAAACATGAGAGTTAGCCTGTCTTTCATAGGCTTGTGTCCTGGGAGTGCCGTTTCCTCCTGCGTGATGCAGGTCCTCTTTGGCATTTTCTTCCAAAAGAGGCCTGTTTCGTCACAATTGAACACTTGTTGGGGTTTGAATTTTCCAGTGTCTACGTACTCCTTAAACTCCTGTACAAACTTCTCAGTCGCTTTTTTGTCAGAACTGGCAGCCTCACCATGCCTTACCACACTGTGTATGCCACTACACTTCTTAACCCTTTGACTGTCGAAAGGCCCAATCCTGAAGTGTCTCCTGGTGCCGCAAAATATTCGAAAAAAAAAATTATTTTTTCTTATGAAAATGTTAAGATTATTTTTCTGATTGTTTTAGTCCAAAAAAAAAATTTTCCCATCAGTACTTACTGAGATATTGGGGCGTGAAGTTTGCCAAAAATGAGCTGTGAACGGCAACAGCGGTGGCTGCCGCTCACCCGATAAACTTTGATTTACTTGTATTCGACGGTTTCTTGTTTTTTTCACTATTTTATTTTTTCACATAACTTTTGTGGCCTGTGAGACCAAATTGTTGTGCAGTGTTCAAATATACACTCGTTGAATGTAACACAATTATAGCTAAAACACTCGTATCATTATTATGTTCCTAAAACTTGTTTACACAAACAATATAAAAAATTGTTTATTACGATTCTTCTATAATATATATACCTATGTACAATCACTGGACACTTTTAGAACTGCTGCAGCTTGTGGAATTCTTTGAAACATGGGTATAAGCACAATGGTGTTTTACACTCCTCACACATAAAACGAGTGTCTCTGCATTTGTGTGGGCGTTTTGTGGTATGTCCACAGACAAAACACCTCTTCTGAGCATTTTTCTTGAGAGCAGTAGCAGGCAGTGATATGGGGTAGTGATCACCAGGCTTCAGACGAGAGGACATGTGTTGATAATTTCGTGGGCGCTGGTCTATTGCAGGTGTTGTTCCTTGGTACTTGAATATTATTTGTCTGATGACTGACAAACAAAATTCACCATATTTGGGTTTGTTCTTGGTCTTCAACTTATACATATTATAAGCATTCAGCATGGAAATGTCAAGAAGATGGAAAAACAGTTTTATGTACCACTTATAACTCTTGCAAACACAGTCAACAAACCCAATCTGCATGTCACATTTGTCCACTAAGCTCATATTGAGGTTGTAATCCATCACAGCTGAAGGTTTTACAATGGGCTCATTGGTCTTTCTATTCTGCTTGCCAGTGTCTACTATTTCGTGTCGGTGAACTGATGTCAGCAGTGTGACATCATGTTTGTCATGCCACCGAAATGCCATGATGTCATTGGCAGCAAACACCTGCACTTCACCTCTACGACTGCCAGCATGGAACCTAGGCATATGCTTACGATTTCCACGCACTGTGCCACACACATCTGTCATGTTCACTCGCAAGAAATCACTGAGTAAAGGGCTTGTGTACCAGTTGTCAGTATATAAAATATGTCCCTTACCAAGATATGGTTCCATCATTGTTCTAACCACATCACCAGAGATACCCAGTAGCTTTCTGGCATCTTCCAATGTTTTACTGCCAGTGTACACAATTATATCCAAAACCAGACCAGTTTTGGAATCACACAGAACAAATAACTTTATACCAAAGCGTTTCCTCTTGCTTGGTATATACTGTTTGAATGAGAGTCTTCCTTTGAACAAAATCAAAGACTCATCAATAACAAGCTTCCTGAAGGGATAAAAATACATACAGCACCTTTGTTTCAGGTACATAAACACACGTCTGATCTTATATAACCTGTTGCTTCTGTCAGGCCTTGTTTTGTCTGAAAAGTGTAACATACGTAACATTATAATGTCACTGAAAGCAGGGGTTGAAATCAGGCGGTCTATCATCCAGTATGTGTTGACACTGTGCTTGTACACATGTGGCATAAGCATTATTGTGGCAAAGAACAGATACATCTCTGCCACAGTTGTGTCCTTCCAGTGGTGTAGGAGTGATCTTGGTGAAAGAATAGTGTTTGCCATGGTGTACTCAAAGTATGTATTGCTTTCCCTGGCAATAATGTCCATCAGGGGTTCATCGAAGAACAACTAAAAGCATTCCAGTTCAGTGGCATTGTTCCCAAGTGTACATGATAGCCGTATTTCACTTTGTCCTCCATCAAAGTCGTGGGGACTGGGAACAAACTCGTCACTTTGCTGCCAATCCCAGATGCGGTTAGCTGGTGGGTTCTGGATATTGTAACGTGGTTGTGGTTGTGCAGGTTGTGGTTGTTGTGGGAGTGTGGGGTCGGGTGAGGCTGGTTGTAGTTGTGCAGAGTCAGCAGCGTGGGTAGTAGCGTGGCCCATGACTCATGCCACCATCACTATCACCACCTCCGTCTGCTGCCTCACTTGCATCATTGATACCCATAGTAACAATATCGTCATCTTTTCTATCAGGTCATGGTGTAGGGCCACGGGATGTGCTCCGAGATGTACTCCTTCCTCTTGGATGAGCATATGGCACACTACCAGACCGCATGCGATGTCATATATACTGCCGCTTCACTGGGAATATTCACCCTCACTGTCACAACCAGAACTGCTTTCAATAATAGTATGCTTCAATAATAATAGTATGCTTAAATAGTATGCTTAAATTACTAAATAAAATAAATAACCTTGAAATCACTATCACTGTCACTTACACTGCTCACATCTGAGTCTTGTACACGGGCAAATAGTTTCCTCTTTCGTTCTGGTACAGGTGAACATGAACAAGCCGGCCCAGCACCAGAGGTGGAAGGTTGTGGGTCATCTGGGTTTTCATCACTAATTACGTTATCCTGGGCACTTTTTTCGGTCACACCCACTTCAAAACCAGGGAATTCACTTTCACTGACACTTTCATCGCCGCTAGAGCTATCACTTGGGAACAAAAGACCTCCAATCCGCCGAGGAGTGAGGAACTTCTTACCGCGAGGCATGGTGAAAATGGACTACCAAGATGGCGTTCCCACAATGCACCGCTGAGTCTCAGATTTTTTTCACAGGGTGCACACCCACCACTGAGACCCATTCTCTCTCATGTAGGCCTACCAGCCCTCTCCCGCTTGATTTGAAGCCGCTAGAATTTATGCATATAGATACGTCAAACACGGTATCTCTCATGACGTGTATATACGACCACTACAGTCAAGGGGTTAAATCTCTCAAACCAACCTTTGCTGGCCTTAAAATCACAAGCATCACCACTTGTTGCAGGCATTTTCTTTATGAGATCGTCATGCAACTACCTTGCCTTTTCACATAATATCGGCTGCATAATACTATCTCCTACTAACTGTTTTTGGGTAATCCACACCAACATTAACCTTTCCACTTCTTAGAGGGTTTGCAATCTCTTTTTTTGTCAGTAGGTAGTAGGTTGGTAGACAGCAACCACCCAGGGAAGTACTACCGTCCTGCCAGATGACTGTGAAACAAAAACCTGTAATTGTTTTGCATGATGGTAGGATTGCTGGTTTCTTTTTCTGTCTCATAAACACGCTAAGATAACAGGGATATCTTGCTACTCCTACTAACACTTTGGTCACACTTCACAGACACGCACATGCATATATATATATACATACATCTAGGTTTTTCTCCTTTTTCTAAATAGCTCTTGTTCTTTTTTATTTCTTCTATTGTCCATGGGGAAGTGGAAAAGAATCTTTCCTCCGTAAGCCATGCGTGTCGTATGAGGCGACTAAAATGCCGGGAGCAATGGGCTAGTAACCCCTTCTCCTGTATACAATTACTAAAAAAGAGAAGAAGAAAAACTTTATAAAACTGGGTTGCTTAAATGTGCGTGGATGTGGTGCGGATGACAAGAAACAGATGATTGTTGATGTTATGAATGAAAAGAAGTTGGATGTCCTGGCCCTAAGCGAAACAAAGCTGAAGGGGGTAGGAGAGTTTCAGTGGGGGGAAATAAATGGGATTAAATCTGGAGTATCTGAGAGAGTTAGAGCAAAGGAAGGGGTAGCAGTAATGTTAAATGATCAGTTATGGAAGGAGAAAAGAGAATATGAATGTGTAAATTCAAGAATTATGTGGATTAAAGTAAAGGTTGGATGCGAGAAGTGGGTCATAATAAGCGTGTATGCACCTGGAGAAGAGAGGAATGCAGAGGAGAGAGAGAGATTTTGGGAGATGTTAAGTGAATGTATAGGAGGCTTTGAACCAAGTGAGAGAGTAATTGTGGTAGGGGACCTGAATGCTAAAGTAGGAGAAACTTTTAGAGAGGGTGTGGTAGGTAAGTTTGGGGTGCCAGGTGTAAATGATAATGGGAGCCCTTTGATTGAACTTTGTATAGAAAGGGGTTTAGTTATAGGTAATACATATTTTAAGAAAAAGAGGATAAATAAGTATACACGATATGATGTAGGGCGAAATGACAGTAGTTTGTTGGATTATGTATTGGTAGATAAAAGACTGTTGAGTAGACTTCAGGATGTACATGTTTATAGAGGGGCCACAGATATATCAGATCACTTTCTAGTTGTAGCTACACTGAGAGTAAAAGGTAGATGGGATACAAGGAGAATAGAAGCATCAGGGAAGAGAGAGGTGAAGGTTTATAAACTAAAAGAGGAGGCAGTTAGGGTAAGATATAAACAGCTATTGGAGGATAGATGGGCTAATGAGAGCATAGGCAATGGGGTCGAAGAGGTATGGGGTAGGTTTAAAAATGTAGTGTTAGAGTCTTCAGCAGAAGTTTGTGGTTACAGGAAAGTGGGTGCAGGAGGGAAGAGGAGCGATTGGTGGAATGATGATGTAAAGAGAGTAGTAAGGGAGAAAAAGTTAGCATATGAGAAGTTTTTACAAAGTAGAAGTGATGCAAGGAGGGAAGAGTATATGGAGAAAAAGAGAGAGGTTAAGAGAGTGGTGAAGCAATGTAAAAAGAGAGCAAATGAGAGAGTGGGTGAGATGTTATCAACAAATTTTGTTGAAAATAAGAAAAAGTTTTGGAGTGAGATTAACAAGTTAAGAAAGCCTAGAGAACAAATGGATTTGTCAGTTAAAAATAGGAGAGGAGAGTTATTAAATGGAGAGTTAGAGGTATTGGGAAGATGGAAGGAATATTTTGAGGAATTGTTAAATGTTGATGAAGATAGGGAAGCTGTGATTTCGTGTATAGGGCAAGGAGGAATAACATCTTGTAGGAGTGAGGAAGAGCCAGTTGTGAGTGTGGGGGAAGTTCGTGAGGCAGTAGGTAAAATGAAAGGGGGTAAGGCAGCCGGGATTGATGGGATAAAGATAGAAATGTTAAAAGCAGGTGGGGATATAGTTTTGGAGTGGTTGGTGCAATTGTTTAATAAATGTATGGAAGAGGGTAAGGTACCTAGGGATTGGCAGAGAGCATGCATAGTTCCTTTGTATAAAGGCAAAGGGGATAAAAGAGAGTGCAAAAATTATAGGGGGATAAGTCTGTTGAGTGTACCTGGTAAAGTGTATGGTAGAGTTATAATTGAAAGAATTAAGAGTAAGACGGAGAATAGGATAGCAGATGAACAAGGAGGCTTTAGGAAAGGTAGGGGGTGTGTGGACCAGGTGTTTACAGTGAAACATATAAGTGAACAGTATTTAGATAAGGCTAAAGAGGTCTTTGTGGCATTTATGGATTTGGAAAAGGCGTATGACAGGGTGGATAGGGGGGCAATGTGGCAGATGTTGCAAGTGTATGGTGTAGGAGGTAGGTTACTGAAAGCAGTGAAGAGTTTTTACGAGGATAGTGAGGCTCAAGTTAGAGTATGTAGGAAAGAGGGAAATTTTTTCCCAGTAAAAGTAGGCCTTAGACAAGGATGTGTGATGTCACCGTGGTTGTTTAATATATTTATAGATGGGGTTGTAAGAGAAGTAAATGCGAGGGTCTTGGCAAGAGGCGTGGAGTTAAAAGATAAAGAATCACACACAAAGTGGGAGTTGTCACAGCTGCTCTTTGCTGATGACACTGTGCTCTTGGGAGATTCTGAAGAGAAGTTGCAGAGATTGGTGGATGAATTTGGTAGGGTGTGCAAAAGAAGAAAATTAAAGGTGAATACAGGAAAGAGTAAGGTTATGAGGATAACAAAAAGATTAGGTGATGAAAGATTGAATATCAGATTGGAGGGAGAGAGTATGGAGGAGGTGAACGTATTCAGATATTTGGGAGTGGACGTGTCAGCGGATGGGTCTATGAAAGATGAGGTGAATCATAGAATTGATGAGGGAAAAAGAGTGAGTGGTGCACTTAGGAGTCTGTGGAGACAAAGAACTTTGTCCTTGGAGGCAAAGAGGGGAATGTATGAGAGTATAGTTTTACCAACGCTCTTATATGGGTGTGAAGCGTGGGTGATGAATGTTGCAGCGAGGAGAAGGCTGGAGGCAGTGGAGATGTCATGTCTGAGGGCAATGTGTGGTGTGAATATAATGCAGAGAATTCGTAGTTTGGAAGTTAGGAGGAGGTGCGGGATTACCAAAACTGTTGTCCAGAGGGCTGAGGAAGGGTTGTTGAGGTGGTTCGGACATGTAGAGAGAATGGAGCGAAACAGAATGACTTCAAGAGTGTATCAGTCTGTAGTGGAAGGAAGGCGGGGTAGGGGTCGGCCAAGGAAGGGTTGGAGGGAGGGGGTAAAGGAGGTTTTGTGTGCGAGGGGCTTGGACTTCCAGCAGGCATGCTTGAGCGTGTTTGATAGGAGTGAATGGAGACAAATGGTTTTTAATACTTGACGTGCTGTTGGAGTGTGAGCAAAGTAACATTTATGAAGGGATTCAGGGAAACCGGCAGGCCGGACTTGAGTCCTGGAGATGGGAAGTACAGTGCCTGCACTCTGAAGGAGGGGTGTTAATGTTGCAGTTTAAAAACTGTAGTGTAAAGCACCCTTCTGGCAAGACAGTGATGGAGTGAATGATGGTGAAAGTTTTTCTTTTTCGGGCCACCCTGCCTTGGTGGGAATCGGCCGGTGTGATAATAAAAAAAAATAAATCTACCCCTTTTGCAACAACAGCACATTTTATTTCCTTTCCCTTCACCATGATCGAAGTGATGGGTGAATGGGGTTTGCCATACATCCTGGCAAGTTCTGTAACATGCACTCCGCTCTCCTATTTTTCAATGATTTCCTTCTTGAATTCGATCATGTTCCTCACTTTCTTTACCAAAGGGCTTGCACTAGCTTTCCTTGGGCCCATGGTGACTTATTTAGCAGTTGCAAGCACAAAAAACAATGGATTATTATGAAATGTATTGTATGAGCTCGTGGGGTGATGGTCACACGCTGGTAAACAATGGCACACTGAGTGTGAATAGTGCAGGAGACTGGCTATGTGTGTGGACGGGCGGACGCATACCGGATGGTCACCGAATCATGAGTCCAATCACGAACCGCGAAGCTAAATTTTGCTGAAAAAACTTGCTGAAAGTTGCATTTCACGAAGGTCACGGCCGCCGAATGGCGGGGGTCCACTGTATGGCATGCGCCACCCAGTTTGTTTACATTCTTCATGAGCACATTTCTCTATTAAGTAATAATAATCACTCTTGGGCACATTAAATGTCTAATTTTATGTCAATTTAGACATATTCATTAATCCAGCTATGATATTTTCTTCAAAATTATATAAGAAACACATTACATAGCATATAAACAATTTTATGTTTATATACAGTGGACCCCCACCTTATGATATTAATCCGTTCCTGAGAGCTCATCGTATGCCGAAATTATCGTAAGGTGAATTAATTTTCCCTATAAGAAATAATGGAAATCAAATTAATCCATGCAAGACACCACAAAGTATGAAAAAAAAAATTTTTTTACCACATGAAATATTAATTTTAATACACACAAACTGACACTTACCTTTATTGAAGATCTGGTGAAGATTGATGGGATGGGAGGAAGGGAGAGTGTGGAAAGTTGTTAATGTTTAGAAGGGGAATCCCCTTCCATTAGGACTTTAGGTAGCACGTCCTTTTCCGGGGTTACTTCACTTCTTTTAACCCCTTCAGGGTCCAAGGCCAAAATCTGAAGTGGTGCTCCAGTGTCCAAGAAATTTTGAAACAAAAAAATTATTTTTTCTTACAGAATTAAAGAGCATATTTTTGTGAAAGTAATAAGACAAAAAAAAAAAATTCTGATCAGTACTTACCGAGATACAGTGCCAAGAAGTTTGTCCAAAATGATGTGGTGGCAGCAACATCGACGAATTCCACATACCCGCATTACTTTATTTAGCGGTTTTTGTAGTTTTTTCTTTTCTTTTCCAATTTTTTTCTTTTCCTGCTAACATTTGGGGCCTGAGAGACCAGTACTGTATATAATGTATATATATAAACTCACTGTATTGAACACAATAACCGCACTAAAGTTATCATATTATTGTTTACCACTGTTGTTTATTATAATAAACATGCACAAATCTTGTATAATACTAATGTTCTATCATATATTTACATATTTACAATCACTGGACATGGTTTTAGAACTGCTGGAGCTTGTGGAACTCCTTGAAACAAGGTACCATACACAGAGGCACCTTACATTCCTCACACATAAACCGAGTGTCTTTGCGTCTTTGTTGCCGTCATTTTGTTTGTGCACAGACGATGCATCTCTTCTGAGCAAGTTTCTTCTGAGTTGAAGTATTATGAAATGATCACCTTCCCTCCTCAAACGCTTGGGTATATCCTGAGTGATTCGAGGACCTTGTTGTATAGCAGGTGTTCTTACCTGGTACTTCATTATGAGTTGTCTGACAACAGACAAACAAAATTCACCATACGGTGGTCTGTTGCCAGTCTTTATTTGGTACATATTATATGCATTGAGCATTGAAATATCCATGAGTTGGAAGAAAAGTTTCATGTACCATTTGTAACTCTTACGAACACAATCAACAAAGCCAATCTGCATGTCACATTTGTCATCCAAGAGCATGTTTTGTGTATAATCAATCACTGTCACTGGTTTTCGAATACGTTCATTAGTCACTCGATCAACTTTGCCACTGTCTTGCATTTCATTACGGTGAATGGTTGTCAACAATGTGACATCTTGTTTGTCATGCCACCGTAATGCCATGATGTCATTGGCAGTAAACACCTGCACGTCATCACCACGAGCACCTGCGTTGAGCCTGGGCATATGTTTACGATTAGAACGCACTGTGCCACACACATCTGTCTTGTTCACTCACATGAAATCACTGAGTAATGGGCTTGTGTACCAGTTATCGGTATATAATGTATGCCCCTTACCAAGATAAGGTGCCATCATGTTTCTCACTACATCACCTGAGATACCCAATAACATCTTGGTATATTTCAATGTTTTACTTCCCGTGTATACAACAATATCCAACACCAGGCCACTGTCACAGTCACAGAGTACAAACAGTTTTATACCAAAGTGTTTCCTCTTGCTCGGTATATACTGCTTGAATGACGGTCTACCTTCGAGCAAAATCAAAGACTCGTCAATTACAAGATTCTTGAATGGATAAAAGTATATGCTGAACTTTTGTTTGAGATACATAAAAGCATTTCTAATCTTGTATAACCTGTCACTTCTGTCAGGCCTGGTTTTGTCAGAGAAGTGCAACATACATAATAATAAGATAAACCTGTTCACTGGGATGATTTCACTGAAGACCGGGGTAGAAATTAGCCGATCTGTGGACCAGTATGCTTTTATATTATGCTTATAGACATGAGGCATAAGCATTATTGTTGCAAAAAGCAAATACATTTCTGCAACAGTCGTCTCTTTCCACCTGTGTAGTCTTGACTGTGGTGATAAGATCGTATTTGCCATGGTGTACTCAAAATACTTATTACTTTCCCTGACAATAGTTTCCATCAATGGCTGGTCAAAGAATAATTCAAAGAATTCCAGTTCATTGGCCATGGTTCCAAGGAGACAAGTAGGTAGAATTCCACTTTGAGAGTCAACAAAGTGGTGGGGCATGGGAACAAAATTTGGATTTTGCTGCCAATCCCAGATATGGTTTGCTGGTGGATACTGGACATCATAGGCTGGTTGTGCAGGTGGTTGTGGTTGTGGTGGGCTGGTGGCTGATGCTCCGCTTTGTCCTTGAACTGAGGAGTCAGCAGCGTGGGTCCCAGCCTGGGCTGGTGAGTCACGCATGGCGGTGCCACTATCATCACCACTACCACCATCTACTGATGCCTGTGGTCTATCCATGCCAAGTGTAGCCACATCATCCTCACTATCACTATCTAAACCTGGTGTAGGGCCATGGGATGTACTCCGGGATGTACTCTGGAATGTACTCCGTCCCCTGGGCACAGCATAGGGTACACTACCCGAGCACATGCGGTGGCATACATACCGACGCTTCACTGGTGAATATGATTCCTCACTATCACTACTTGAATGATAGTCAAGCGCAATAAAATCACAATCCACGTCACTATCATCATCATTACTGAAGTCAGAGGCCTGGCCACGCGAAAATATTAGTTTTCTCTTGTGTTGAGGTACAACCGACCGTGAGTCGCGAGTGCCCACACCAGAGGTAGAAGGTTGAGGATTGTCAGGGTTTTCTGCACTATTATCGATATCCTGGTCATTCCTTTCGGTCACTAACTGATCAAAGCCATAGAATTCGTCTTCATTTCCACTTCCATCAGTGTCAGAACTATCAGATAGGAAGGGGAGAGTCCCAATTTTCCGGGGAGTGAGAGCTGACTTGCGATGAGGCATGGTGAACAAGGGTAACTGAGCCGGCGTTCCCACAATGCTATGCGGGTGCCTAGATTTTTTGTTTATGGCACACACCCACCACGCAGACCCGTTCTCTCACATGTAGGCCTATGAGCGCTTTTGCGCTAAATTTGACGGCGCTAGAATTTTGGCATAGATCTATGGTTTGGACACTCAACGTGAAGCCGTAGATCTACGGGACGGACCCTGAAAGGGTTAACGCCACTAGGACCAGCTGACCATGGTGCAGCAACAGCTGACCGTGGTGCAGCAACAGCTGGCTTTGGTGCAGCAGCAGCTGACTGTGGTGCAGCAACAGATGATGGTGGTGTAGCAGCAGCTGACTGTGGTGCAGCAACAGCTGACAGTGGTACAGCAGCAGCTGACCGTGGTGCAACTGCAGCTGACCGTGGTGCAACAGCAGCTGACCATGGTTCCGCAACTGCTGACTGGTGCAGTAACAGCTGACCGTGGTGCAGCAGCAGCTGACCGTGGTGAAGCAACAGCTAACGGTGATGCAGCAACAGCTGATGTTGGTGCAGCAGCAGCTGACCATGGTATGATAGTACATATTTCTCACCCTTTTTACCACAAGGTTGGCACTAGTAGCTTTCTTTGGGCCCATGGTGGCTTATTTAGCAGTTACAAGCACTATAAACAATGGAATAATACAAAATGTATCGAATGTATGCATGCAACCGGCCACCCTGGCTTGTAAACAATGGCGGCAGGGAAGCTGAGGCACTCAGGCTGGATGGACAGATTCGGGACGAGTCATGTTGGTCAGAAACAGCTGATGGTAGTGCAGCAGCAGCTGACTGTGGTGCAGCAGCAGCTGACCATGGTGCAGCAGCAGCTGACCGTGGTTCAGCAACAGCTGACTGTGGTGCAGCAGCAGCTGACCGTGGTGCAGCAACAGCTGACAATGGTGCAGCAGCAGCTGATGGTGGTGCAGCAGCAGCTGATGGTGGTGCAGCAGCAGTTGACGGTGGTGCAGCAGCAGCTGACCGTGGTACAATAGTACATATTTCTCACCCTTTTTACCACAGGGTTGGCACTAGAAGCTTTCTTTGGGCCCATGGTGGCTTATTTAGCAGTTACAAGCACTATAAACAATGGAATAATACAAAATGTATCGAATGTATGCATGCAACCGGCCACCCTGGCTTGTAAACAATGACGGCAGGGAAGCTGAGGCGCTCAGGCTGGACGGACAGGTTCGGGACAAGTCATGTTGGTCAGAAACAGCTGATGGTGGTGCAGTAGCAGCTGACTGTGGTGCAGCAGCAGCTGATCGTGGTGCAGCAGCAGCTGACCATGGTTCAGCAACAGCTGACTGTGGTGCATCAGCAGCTGACCGTGGTGCAGCAACAGCTGATGGTGGTGCAGCAGCAGCTGATGGTGGTGCAGCAGCAGCTGACAGTAGTGCAGCAGCAGCTGATGGTGCAGCAGCAGCTGATGGTGGTGCAGCAGCAGCTAACTGTGGTGCAGCAGCAGCTGACCGTGGTGCAGCAGCAGCTGACCGTGGTGCAGCAGCAGCTGACCGTGGTGCGGCAGCAGCTGGCCATGGTTCAACAACAGCTGACTGTGGTGCAGCAGCAGCTGACCGTGGTGCAGCAACAGCTGATGGTGGTGCAGCAGTAGCTGACTGTGGTGCAGCAGCAGCTGACCATTTGCAATAACAGCTTTCTTGATTGCCATTTTGTTTTCCACAATAGTAGCGATTTTTGATTGGGGTTTGGTATACAACCTGGTCAGCTCCGAGACACGCACTCCACTTTCATACTTAGCAATTATCTCTTTCTTCATTTCCATAGTAATTTTCACATTTTTTACTGCACGGTTGGCACTAGAAGCTTTCTTGGGGCCCATGGTGACATATTTTGCAGGTACAATCACTAAAAACGCTGTGATAATATGAAATGTACCGATTGTATGTGTGGATGTGACCGCACTGGCTGGCTTGTAAACACTGGCACCCATAGGCAGCTGAGGCGTGCTCAGGCCACACATGCGCGTGAGGCGAGGCAAAATTTTTGCATTAAAATGTATCGTATGGCGGATTTAACGTAACGCGATGCCATCGTAAGGTGCGGGTCCACTGTACTATGGAGGTGTGGTAGCTGGGCGGAGGGAAAACATTACATCACTCCCCTTAATACATAACGCTTTTGTTTACAATTCTCGGCATGAATTATCATTACTTCTCCCTTTGTTTATGATGGTATCTAAAGTTAGTTGTTATGAACGATTAAACTCAGTGAACATGGTATGTCGATGGTAATAATATAGCTCTGGGCCACATTAAATATCATGTAGCTATGTAGCTAAATGAATTTTTTATGAGAGAGACAGAATTTGGTAGACACAAACCTATATGATATGCTGATGCCAAATGACTTCGAAAAGGTGATAAATGACATGCCTATGCACTCATGGAACTCCTTGTTCATCAAGAATTGCAAGAAGCCCCTATCACATGCTTTTAACATCCTATGAAGAGGAAGCATGGACACGGGTCATCCCACAGCTGCTAAAAACAACAGACATAGCCCCACTCCACAAATGGGGCAGTAAAGCAATAGCAAAGAACTACAGACTGATAGCGCTAACATCCCATATCATAAAAATCTTTGAAAGGGTTCTAAGGAGCAAGATCGCCACCCATCTAGATACCCATCAGTTGCACAACCCAGGGCAGCATGGGTTTAGAGCAGGTCGCTCCTGTCTGTCCCAACTACTGTACCACTATGACAAGATCCTGGATGCTCTAGAAGACAAACAAAATGCAGAGGTAATATACACAGGCTTTGCAAAAGCCTTTTTTCAAGTATGACCATGGTGTAATAGCGCTCAAAATGCTTGATAAAGGAATAACAGGAAAAGTTGGTTGATGGATCTAAAATTTTCTAACAAATAGAATGCAAAGAGTAGTAGTAAACAGAGTAAAGTCTGAGGAGGTTACAGTGAAAAGCTCTGTTCCACAAGACACAGTACTCTCTCCCATCTTGTTCCTCATCCTCATATCTGACATAGACAGTGATATAAGCCACAGCACCGTGTCTTCCTTTGCAGGTGACACCCGAATTTGCATGACAGTGTCTTCCAATGAAGACACCACAAGACTCCATGCAAACATCAACCAAATATTTAAATGGACCACAGAAAACAATATGAAGTTCAATGGTGAGAAATTTCAACTACGATATGGAAAATGTGAGGTAATTAAAACTACATCGCAGTGTAAAACAAATTCCAACCACACAATAGAGCAGAAAACAAATGTAAAAGACCTTGGAATGATCATGTCAGAGGATCTCACCTTCAAAGATGGTAACATTGTATCAATCGCATCTGCTAGAAAAATAACAGGATGGATAATGAGAACCCTCAAAACTAAGGATGCGAAGCCCATGATGACACTCTTCAGGTCACTTGTTCTATCTAGGCTGGAATATTGCTGCACACTAACAGCACCTTTCAAGGCAGGTAAAATTGCTGATCTAGAAAATGTACAGAGAACCTTCACGGCACACATAAATGTGATAAAACACCTCAGTTACTGGGAATGCTTGAACTTCCTCAACCTGTATTCGCTAGAATGCAGGCGGGAGAGATACATGATTATATACAATTGGAAAATCCTAGAGGGATTAGTACCAAACTTGCACATGAAAATCACTCCCTATGAAAGCAAAGGACTTGGCAGACGATGCATCATCCCCCCAGTGAAAAGCAGATGTGCCACTAGCACGATATGAGACAACACAATAAGTGTGAGGGGCCCAAGCCTGTTCAACTGCCTCCCAGCATACATAAGGGGGATTACCTGTAGACCCCTGGCTGTCTTCAAGCAGGCACTGGACTTGCACCTAAAGTTGGTGCCTGACCAGCCGGGCTGTGGTTCGTACTTCAGGTTGTGTGCGCCTAACAGTAACAGCTTGGTTGATCAGGCACTGATCCACCATGAGGAATGGTCACAGACTGGGCCACGGGGGCATTGGCCCCTGGAACCCTCTTCAGGTATACTCCAGGTATTTATTGATAGGGTTGTAAAAGAAGTAAATGCTAGGTGTTGAGGAGAGGTGTGGGATTAAATTATGGGGAATCAAATACAAAATGGAGTCGACACAGTTACTTTTTGCTGATGATACTGTGCTTTTGGGAGATTCTAAAGAAACGTTGCAAAGGTTAGTGGACGAGTTTGGGAGCATGTGTGAAGGAAGATAGATAAGAGTAAGGTGATGAGGGTATCAAACAGTTTAGATAAAGAAAAATTGGATATCATATTGGAGGGAGGGAGTATGGAAGAAGTGAATGTTTTCAGATATTTGGGAGTTGACTTGTCAGCAGATGGGTTTATGAAGGATGAGGATAACCATAAAATTGATGAAGGAAAAAAGGTGATTGGTATGTTGAGGTATCTGTGGAGACAAAAACACTATCCATTGAGGCAAAGAAAGGAATGTACAAAAGTATAGTGATACCAACACACACACATATTGGTGTGAAGCATGAGTTGTAAATGCTGCAGCAAGGAGGAGGCTGGAGGCAGTGGAGATGTCATGTCTAAGGGTAATGTGTAGTGTAAATATGCAGAGAATTCAGAGTGTGGAAATCAGGAGGAGATGTGGAGTTACTAAAAGTATTAGAGGGCTGAAGAGAGGTTGTTGAGGTGGTTTGGTCATTTAGAGAGAATAGAACAAAGTAGAATGAGAGAGCGTATAAATCTGTAGGGGAAGGAAGGTGGGGTAGGGGTCATCCTTGAAAAGGTTGGAGGGAGGGGGTAAAGGAGGTTTTGTTGGTGAGGGGCTTGGACTTCAAGCATGTGTGAGATTGTTAGATAGGAGTGAATGGAGATGAAGGGTTTTTGGGACCTGACGAGCTGTTGGAGTGTGAGTAGGGTAATACTTTGTGAAGAGATTTAGGGAAACTAGTTAGCTGGACTTGAGCCCTGGAGGTGGGATGTGCAATGCCTGCACTTTAAAGGAGTGGTTTGGGATATTGGCAGTTTGGAGGGACATCTAAACTGTCCTATCTGAGCTCCTCTGCGAAGACAGTGATTATGTATAAGTGATGGTGATAATGTCGAATGATGAAGGTTTTTTTTTTTTTTTTTATGGGCCACCCTGCTTCAGTGGGAAATGGCCAACATATTTAAAAAAAGTGTTTATTTTGTATATGTGTGGTGAGTTACTGTTTGTTATGCACAATTTTTTAAGGAAGGGGACTTCTAATTTAACAATATTAATATTCTGCTTCCCAAATGCATTTATGTTTTGGTGTATCCTCATTTTGTATAAATGCAGTGAGATCTTATTTGTTTGGTACAATTTAGTGAGGAAATGTTGCTTTTATTAATTGTAATGTTCACATGTACATAAGGGTCCAGCTGATGCTGCCTACAGCTGATACTGCATTTACTTTGGTATATGCTTCATTTTTATAGATGTGATGACTTCATATTTGTTTTTGTTTTTAGAATAGAATATAAATAACATAGAAACATTATATACGTACTCTAAAATGAATAAAATATGTGGACCCTCGGTTTTCGTGTTTAATCTGTTCCTGAGCCATCAGTCAAAACAGAAACCGGCCAAAACCGAAACCATTTTCTCCATAAAAAAAAATGTAAATGGAATTGATCAGTTCCAGACACCCAGAAGTATCAACAAAATTTTTTTTTTTTACCTTGAAGATAGGTACATGCACAAAAGAATGAACATTACACATGACACTTACCTTTATTGAAGGTTGTTGTTGCTGGAAGGCAGACAGGGAGGAGGGGAGAGGGAAGATAAGTTATTGTTTGGAAGGGAAATCCCCCTCCCTAACGACTCAAGGTACTAAGTCCTTATCTGGGGTCACTTCCCTCCTTTGTTTTTTACTGCCAATAGGACCAGCTTGAGAGTCACTGGACCCCTGTTGCACAAAATATCTGTCCAGATAAGTCTGTTTCTGGCATCTCTTTAAGATTTGCCTAAAATGGGACATGGCATTGTCATTGTAAAAGTCACCAGTACGGATTGCAACAGCTTTCTCAGGTTGATGTTCCTCCACAAATGAATGGACTTTGGTCTACATATCATAAATCTCCTTAATCTTTGAAGACGGCACCTTCCATCTCTCTTCCTCCTTCTCTGAAGCAGTTTCCTCAGCTGTGGTCTGTTGCTGTTGCAGATGAAGGTCTTGCAGCTCATCAGTGGTTAGCTTTTCATTGTGGTCCTCCACCAACTCTTCCACATCCTGGCCACTCACATCCAACCCCATGGAATTTCCCAATGCCACAGTTGATTGCACAACAGGTGTAGGGTTGACAGGGTCAGCCCCAAACCCGTCAAAATCCTTCTTTTGGACAAAATCTGGCCACAATTTTCTCCAAGCAGAGTTCAAAGTCCTGCAAATCACTCCCTGCCAAGCCTTATCTATAAGGCCTATACAGTGGAAGATAATGAAGTGATTCTTCCAGAACTCTTTTAGGGTCAATTCAGAGTATGAGGTTATGTCAAAACACCTTTGAAACATTGCTTTGGTTTACAGTTTTTTGAAGTTTGCAATGATCTGCTGGTCTGTGGGCTGGAGGAGAGGAGTGGTGTTAGGAGGCAAAAACTTCATTGTTACAAAACTGAATTCCTTAGACAATTGGTCTTCCAAGTCTGGAGGATCAGCAGGAGCATTGTCTATTAACCCTTTGGGGGTCGCCAGGCCCTCTCAGAGACTTGTTCTCAGGGTCGCCAAAATTTCATAAAAAAAAAAAAAATTATTTTTTCTTATGAAAAGATAGAGAATCTTTTCCCGATCATAATGACACCAAAAGTATGAAATTTGATGGAAAACTTACGGAATTATGCTCTCGCAAAGTTAGCAGTCTCAACGATGTTTACGTATCGGCGATTTTGCCCACTTTGAGCCCTATTTTTGGCCAATTCCAGTGTACTAGTCGACAGAAATCATAACTATTTTGCTAGAACTCCGTTTTTTCTATTGAATGAGTACAAGAAACCACCCATTTACCGATTTCAACTATCCAATAAAGTGGTCAGAATTTAGCAATTTTGCCAATTTCACACAAATTTCAAAAGATGCCAATTTCCAAATAGGGCCCAGAATAAACAAGAAAGACATTCCTGGCACTAAAATAATATTTCCTCTGTTCATTAGTCACGTCCCCAGGCCCCTCTTACATGTTTTTTGCTTTCCACTTTGATTTTTTTTTTCTCACAAAAAAAAAAAAATAAGATTTACCGTTATGCAGACTACTTCGTTAGTGTAGAAATGGTATGACTAATATCGGCGCACTTGTGAAAGAATATTAGACTCGCCAGTTGACGTGTATTGGACACTTAGCATGATTTGTTTACTTTTGAACTTAGGTAAAAATCGAACATTTCTGCTACTTTGAGCTCAATTTCAAGGTATTTTTCATTGTAAAACCAGTCAAAATCATCTCAATTTCTGTAATATGTCTGGAATACGACAATAAATACCATACGAAAATACAGTGCAAAGTCGCTGTTTTAATCCAAAAACATGGTCAAAGTTTTTTTTTTCTCATTACGCACTGTGTGCTGCAGGATTTTTTTTATACTGCGCACACTGACCACATAGACCCATTGTTTCATATGTAGGCCTACCAGCTTTCTCTTGCTAGATTTGAGGGCGCTAGAATTTGTGCATACTAGTACGTCAAAAACCCTGGTGCATAAGCCGTACTAGTGCGGCCGAAACCCCCAAAGGGTTAACAGGAGGCACTGGAGTGGCAATTTCTTATCCAGGAGGTATTTTTTCACGCTGGGGCCAAACACTTCTTTAAACCATTCCAGGAAAATTTCCCTTGTGACCCATGCCCTACTATTTGCCTTCCACGTCACACACAATTTACTCTTGACAACACTGTTTTTCTTGAACACAGTGGGATTTTCAGTGATACACCAGTAAAGGCTTCACTTTGAAATCCCCACTAGCATTACCACACAACAAGAGAGTTAGCCTGTCTTTCATAGACTTGTGTCCTGGGAGTGCTTTTTCTTTCTGCCTAATGTAGGTCCTCTTTGGCATTTTCTTCCAAAACAGGTCTGTTTTATCACAATTGAACACTTGTTGGGGTTGGAATTGTTCAGCCTCTACATAACATTTGAATTCCCGCACAAATTTTTCAGCCGCTTGTTTGTCTGAACTGACACCCTCACCATGCCTTACAACATTGTTTATGCCACTTCACTTCTTGAATTTTTCAAATCAGCCTTTGCTGGCCTTTAATTCACCTTCATCACCACTTGTTTCAAGCAGTTTCTTTAAGAGGTTGTCATGTAACTGTCTTGCTTTTTCACAAATAATTGACTGCACAACACTGTCTCCTGCTAACTCTTTCTCTCTGATCCACACCAACAACAATTTCTCCACTTCTTCAATTGTTTGAGATCTCTGTTTGGTTATCGCATTCACTCCTTTTGCAATATCAGCTTCATGTTTTCTTTTCTTTTTGCCACAATGGAGCGGATTGTTGATGGTGACTTCCCATACATCCTGCTGAGGTTAGCAGTGCGTATGCCATTATCATATTTTCTTAGGATTTCTTTTTTCACTTCTACGGTTCCTCACTTTCTTTGCCAAAGGACTGAAACTAGGAGCTTTCTTTGTGGCCATGGTGGCTTATTTAGCAGTCACACACAATAAACAAGTGGCAAAAACAATGGATTATTACGGAATGTTTCATATGACTAGGCAGGATATGTTCACTCACTGAGAAACAGCGCTACACTGGCTGAGAATAGCGTGGGAGGTGGCTTTGTCTGTGCGCTTAGCACTGGACAGGTTCCGTACGATCAACAAAAATGGAGGTAATCGACAAAAACGGAGCCAAAAAATCAGCAAAAAAAGTTGGCCAAAGCCGAAATCGGTGATAACGGAGATCGATGAAAATGAAGGGTCCACTGTGTCATTATGTGACAAGTGGTGGCGGCCACTCCCGCTCCCGCTCTGACCATATGTTCCCATTCTTCCCCTTCTGAAAATGGAGTGTTTGTGAGGCTAACTGCACTAGATCACTAGTTTCATAAGGAAAACACTGAAACAATATATATTTATAAATAAATATTGTATAAAAACATAATAGAGAATGTAAAGCAATAAGCTAGTTTTATAAAGTGTGCATATTTACCTTGGTGAGCAGATGCTGGCAGAGGTGGAGGTTGAGGTAGAGGGTGGAAAAGATAGGCTACTTACTACACTTCATCGCTTGCTTGGTGCTATAGCCTTTATCAACTCTTCCTGCTTTAGTATTGTACATATTGTAGAACTACTATGCTGTTACTGCCTGGCCAAGTCCACAACCCCCATACCTCACTCATGTTTATCTATGATTTCGTTCTTAAATTCAATGGACTTCATCATCTTTTTCTTCTCAGCACTGTCCTTTGCACTTGCTTTCTTAGGTCCCATGGTTAGAAAAAAGAAATTTGGCAAAATAACTGCACAAAACGCAAGCACAGCACAAGATAACTGCTTCCACGGCAGGATAAACACGTGCACTGCTGAGCGGATGTTGTGGCATTCACTGCGCCAACTAGTGGCAGTGTTCTGAAGCTCTCTCATCACTTGGATTTTGGCTCGTAACTCAGAGCAAAAATTTGACTGAGTGACAGCTCATACCTCAAAAAACTCGTATGTTGGGGTACTCGAACATTGAGGTTCCACTGTACTCTATGACTTTTATTATGACAGTGTTCATGTGTCCTAGTAGTGCTTCATCTGATCGACCTCACCTACATTCAGCTGTGCCCAATAGACTCATCTTACCTCTTCAAATGCTTCAAATAATGACAAACAGAAGTTAGGTTATACTGTAGTAGTTTTACATAGTACAATACAATAAGAGGGTTTATTGTAATAATAATCATACACACCAAAATACAATAGTACCTCAGTACTCGAACAGCTTGCAACTTGAGTAATTCAGTATTTGATCACTTTGTTCGGTAAAAAAAATTGCTCGGTCATCGACCATTTGCTCGGCACTTGACCAAACAACTTGCGTCAGTCTCCCCACAGCTGTTGCTCAGTGCAAAACTCCCCTGAACTTCACTGTAATCTATTTCATGTTTCTTCTCATTTTTTGGTGTTTTTTTATATTTGTATAAATAAGTCACCATGGGGGTCTAAGAAGATTAGTGATAACAGCCAGCCAAAAAGAAAATTGGTTAGAGTCACAATAGAGATGAAAAATTATTATTAATTATTCCATATGGGAAAAATTTGTTCAGTACTCAAACAGATCAGCACTCGATCAGCCTTCTGGAACGAATTAAGTTTGAGTACCGAGGTTCCACTGTACAGTGGACCCCCGGTTTGCGATATTAATTCATTCCTGAGAGCTCATCGTAAACCAAAATGGTTGAAAAGCGAATCAATTTTCCCCATAAGAAATAATGGAAATCAAATTAATCTGTGCAAGACACCCAAAAGTATGAAAAAAAACAAATTTTACCACATGAAATATTAGTTTAATGCACACAAACTGAAGAAGACATGCACAGTTTGTAGTACTCTACTAACAATAGAATACATGACACTTACCTTTAATGAAGATCTGGTGATGATTGATGGGATGGGAGGAGGGGAGAGTGTCGAACTTATTGTTTAGGAGGGGAATCCCCTTCCAATAGGACTTGAGGTAGCAAGTCCTTTTCCGGGTTTACTTCCCTTCTTCTTTTAATGCCACTAGGACCAGCTTGAGAGTCACTGGCAGCCTCACCATGCCTAATCACACTATGTATGCCACTACAATTCTTAAATCTTTCAAACCAACCTTTGCTGGCCTTAAATTCACTCATATCACCACTAGTTGCAGGCAATTTCTTTACCAAATCGTCATGCAACTGCCTAGCCTTTTCACAAATGATCGCATGAAAGATGCTATCTCCTGCTCTCTGTTTTTCATTTATCCACACCAATAACAGTCTCTCAACATCTTCTAACACTTACAGTCGCTGTTTTGTAACCACAGTTGCACCTTTTGCAACAACAGCTTCCTTGATTGCCGTTTTCCTGGTCACTATAGTAGAGATGGTTGATTGGGGTTTTGTATACAACCTGGCCAGCTCCGACACATGCACTCCACTTTCATACTTTGCAATTATCTCTTTCTTCATTTCAGTAGTCATTAGCACCCTTTTTCTCGAAGGGTTGGCACTAGAAGCTTTCTTGGGGCCCATGGTGACTTATTTTGCAGAAGCAAGCACCAAAAACAGTGATATGGATAATATGGAATGTACCGAATGTATCCTTAGATGCGAGCACACTGGCTGGCTTGTAAACACTGGCACACACGTGGGCACGTCTCGGACGAATCGTATACCGGGTTTTTTAACGGGAACCGAGGCAAAAATTTTGCATTAAAATGTATCAAATACCGGATTTATCGGATACCGATGGCATCCACTGTATATGCCTTCTCTTTAAAATTCTTTGCAGTCTTCATCAGGTTATTGTCTCTTCCATTCATTTACAATACTTGATACACTGCTTCCTTATCCACCCTGTTGTATGCATTATCCAAATCCATAACTGTAACAAACAGTTCATTTTCCCTATCTGAGCACTGGTCATATTGCTATCCAGTTAGCTTGGTGTATTAAACAGACTTGTGATGAATAATTATTCAAGCTTTTAATTTCATAAAAGTTTGTTTTGTCATACATACTAATTTTGTGCAAGCTAATCTAACTTCAGCCTTGACAATTTGAACCCTATTACAAAAAATGTGCATAAACTCCTAAAATATAATTTGTTTTTTTTAGCAGATTGTTTAATATTTTTCATAAATGTAAAAAGTTAAAATGATGATATTTGTAAACATCACCTCAGTAACAAGTTTAATTGTAGCTTAAAACTTCTCTGAGGAATTTAGGTTGAGAAACTGCTGGACAGATTAAAATTAATTATATTTGAGTAAATGTTTGCCAATTAATAAATGATATCTTCTAAAGCTTTAATTCCCTTTTGTTGCAGATTACAAACTAAACTACGTAAAATAATAGCAGATAAAAAAAAAGATACCACCAGCAGAGGAAATGCTTCATGTAGTGTTCAGGAGATGGAGTATCAGGATGCTTTAGAATCGCAGCAGCAGTCTATAAGAGAACTAAGACTGAAAAATGATCATCTGGAGGTTTATAGTACAGTAATTTTTGCACTATTGTTAGATACTGTCCTTATACCATTCAGTGCCTTAAATTTCATCTTATTGATTACATGTCATATCATTTGGTGGGATCTCAGCATCTCTGACACTGTTATGTTATTATTATGTCTTTAAGGATTTGTTATTGAGCTTTTAGACTAACTTCTGTGCTTTTATTATGTTATGCACTTTTATACAAATATCAATTGCTAGAATGGATTTGTCAGTTAAAAACAGAGTAGGGGAGTTAGTAGATGGGAAGATGGAGGTTTTGGGTAGATGGCGAGAAAATTTTGAGGAACTTTTAAATGTTGACGAAGAAAGGGAAGCGGTAATTTCATGCACTGGCCAGGGAGATATACCATCTTTTAGGAGTGAAGAAGAACATGATGTGAGTGTAGGGGAGGTGCGTGAGGCATTATGTAAAATGAAAGGGGGTAAAGCAGCTGGAACTGACGGGATCATGACAGAAATGTTAAAAGTAGGGGGGATATAGTGTTGGAGTGGTTGGTATTTTTGTTTAATAAATGAATGAAAGAGGGGAAGGTACCTAGGGATTGGCAGAGAGCATGTATAGTCCCTTTATACAAAGGGAAGGGGGACAAAAGAGATTGTAAAAATTATAGAGGAATAAGTTTACTGAGTATACCAGGAAAAGTGTACGGTAGGGTTATAATTGAAAGAATTACAGGTAAGACAGAATGTACAATTGCGGATGAGCAAGGAGGTTTCAGAGTGGGTAGGGGATGTGTAGATCAAGTATTTACATTGAAGCATATATGTGAACAGTATTTAGATAAAGGTAGGGAAGTTTTTATTGCATTTATGGATTTAGAAAAGGCATATGATAGAGTGGATAGGGGAGCAATGTGGCAGATGTTGCAAGTATATGGAATAGGTGGTAAGTTACTAAATGCTGTAAAGAGTTTTTATGAGGATAGTGAGGCTCAGGTTAGGGTGTGTAGAAGAGAGGGAGACTACTTCCTAGTAAAAGTAGGTCTTAGACAGGGATGTGTAATGTCACCATGGTTATTTAATATATTTATAGATGGGGTTGTAAAAGAAGTAAATGCTAGGGTGTTCAGGAGAGGGGTGGGATTAAATTATGGGGAATCAAATACAGAATGGAAATTGACACAGTTGCTTTTTGCTGATGATACTGTGCTTATGGGAGATTCTAAAGAAAAATTGCAGAGGTTAGTGGATGAGTTTGGGAGTGTGTGTAAAGGTAGAAAGTTGAAAGTGAACATAGAAAAGAGTAAGGTGATAAGGGTATCAAATTATTTAGATAAAGAAAAATTGGATATCAAATTGGGGAGGAGTATGGAAGAAGTGAATGTTTTCAGATACTTGGGAGTTGACGTGTCAGCGGATGGATTTATGAAGGATGAGGTTAATCATAGAATTGATGAGGGAAAAAAGGTGAGTGGTGCGTTGAGGTATATGTGGAGACAAAAAACGTTATCTATGGAGGCAAAGAAGGGAATGTATGAAAGTATAGTAGTACCAACACTATTATATGGGTGTGACGCTTGGGTTGTGAATGCAGCAGTGAGGAGATGGTTGGAGGCAGTGGAGATGTCCTGTCTAATGGCAGTGTGTGGTGTAAATATTATGCAGAAAATTTGGAGTGTGGAAATTAGGAGAAGGTGTGGAGTTAATAAAAGTATTAGTCAGAGGGCTGAAGAGGGGTTGTTGAGGTGGTGTGGCCATTTAGAGAAAATGGATCAAAGTAGAATGACATGGAGAGCATATAAATCTGTAGGGGAAGGAAGGCGGGGTAGGGGTCGTCCTCAAAAAGGTTGGAAGGAAGGGGTAAGGGAGGCTTTGTGGGCGAGGGGCTTGGACTTCCAACAGGCATGCATGAGCGTGTTCAATAAGAGTGAATGGAGATGTATGGTATTTGGGACCTGACGATCTGTTGGAGTGTGAGCAGGGTAATATTTAGTGAAGGGATTCAGGGAAACTGGTTATTTTTATATAGCCGGACTTGGGTCCTAGAAATTGGAAGTACAATGCTTGCACTCTAAAGGAGGGATTCTGGATATTAGCAGTTTGGAGGGATATGTTGTGTATCTTTATACATATATGCTTTTAAACTGTTGTGTTCTGAGCACCTCTTCAAAAACAGTGATTATGTGTGAGTGAGGTGAAAGTGTTGAATGATGATGAAAGTATTTTCTTTTTGGGGATTTTCTTTCTTTTTGGGTCACCCTGCCTCGGTGGGAGATGGCTGACTTGTTAAAAGAAAAAAAATCAATTGCTTTAATGTTCATTAGAAGTAGTTACTTTTTTTTATTAATGTTTTGTTGTTAATAGTGTATTAATTTCCCTAGTGTGACATAATCTAAATATCCTTTGGCCTGTGGTACTGCTGACTCCTTAAAAAGTTTACAATGTAGATCTACTGCTGCATGGTAAACTTTTTTTGAAGAAGACCTATGTATTAATTTTCATGGGCTTAATTTGAGCTTGCCAGTATGTACCTATTCTGTAAGTGACAGTCATCTAGAATTAACTGATTCAGAATTGCATCACACTGTACAAAGTTGGCTTTATGATTTTAGAATGTCATTACCATGGCAAGATGATAGAGAATTTTATGTTAAGAATAAATATACTGTGATAACTCTCTTCCTATCTGAGCCATTATTTTTTTTTACACAGGGTTTGACAAGGTTAAGGATCCCTAGCTTTATTGACAAGCTATTTACAGGTTAAGGATTCCTAACTTTATTGGCAAGCTAAGAGCTGTTACCTACATCAGCTCATTTGAAAGCATTTTTATTGTTATGAGACATACAAGTATGGAACAGGATGAAGTCGGAGCCATCTGTGGGCCAGCATTTTCATTTGATCATCTGACTTTATCTCGTTGACATCATTATGCTGTACGAATGTGTTCCATGCTCGAGTCATCCTGGGTATATATGATCTCAGATGGAGTGATGTTCTGGAGAAGGGTACAGCCAGAGTGAAGTTGCTGCTTTCTGCCCATCTTGTGGCATAAAAGCTTGTTTCATGCTGTCCTCGAAGTGGAACCAAGTGTGGTACTTTGACAATATTGGCCTTGTACATTACAGTAAGGCCACCCACATCCCTCCTGTGTTGAAGGCTCTGCTTAAATGACAGATCTATCCAGGATGGGTCCAGGCAAGAGATGAGACATTTTGCTCTGTTCTCTACTCTGTCAAGCAGTCGCAGATGAGAGGGGGGGGGGCAGGCAAACCAAGAAAGTGGAGTATACTCAAGGTGTGAGCATACTTGTGCCTCGTACAGAATCTTGCAACCCCTACTGTCAAGCAGATGCGAGATATGGCGAAGTGCTGTAAGCTTCCTGGCTGCCTTGTTTGCTAGATTTACAACATGGTTCTTCATGGTTAGTTTGGAGTCAAATTTCACCCCAAGGATATCAACTTCTTCTCCAGGTGCCAACACCCTCCCATTCATCCTTACTACTGCACCAGCATTACCATCATGGTGCCTAGAGACGGTCATCATTTGTATTTTCTCAGGTGCAAATGTTGCTTGCCATCTGTTTCCCCAAGCTGATATAGCTCTTAGCTGGTGATTGATGTAGCTTAGAGCAGCTGGCATTTCTTCTCTTGGATAAGTGAATGTCAGTGTACAGTCATATGCATATGCATGTGATTCTGGGACGAGATGAAGAAGGTCGTTGAAGTAGACTTTCCATAACAATGGTCCCAGCACGCTTCCTTGTGGAACACTTGCCCCAATAGGATGTCTTGCTGATTCTGTTCCATTGAGAACTACACTTAGAGATCTACCATGAAGGTATTATTAGCCCACACCTTTCCCCAGTGCTTTAGCATTTACTTTAATTACATCCCCAATTACAGTGCTTCCTTATCCATCCTGTCATATACCTTTTCTAATTTCGTAAATAAATCAAACAACTCTTTGTCCTTATCTAAATATTGCACCTTTTTTAAGCTTTATTGTAAATACTTTATCCCTACAGTTTCCTCAAGGGAAGTTTTTTGATCCAAGGAAATGGACTTATCCTCACCTTCCTTGGATCAAACCAGATTGCTTCCCACTCCCCAGGTACTGTATGACTCTCAGGTTTAGCACTGTTCTTTAAATATAATACTGATAATTCGCTTCATAAATTCTCCTTGTTCCTCTGCAGTCCTGACTTCTATCATCTCCCTGACTCTTTTGATAATAATTTTACTGTATACATGTATGAGAGTATAGTTATATCAATGCTCTTGTATGGGTGTGAGACATGGGTGATGAATGTTGCAACAAGAAGAAGGCTGGAGGCAGTGGAGATATCATATCTGAGGGCAGTGTGTGGTGTAAGTATAATGTAGAGAATCCATAGTTTGGAGATTAGGAGGAGGTGTGGGATTACCAAAACTATTATCCAGAGGGCTGAGGAGGGTTTATTGAGATGGTTTGGACATGTAGAGAGGATGGTATGAAATAAAATGACTTCGAGAGTGTATAAATATGTGGAGGGAAAGTGGGGTAGGGGTCGGCCTAGGAAAGGTTGGAGGGGGGGTAAAGGGGGTTTTGTGTGCAAGGGGCTTGGATTCTAGAAAGCATGTGTGAGCGTGTTAGAAGCTGATGGAGACAAATGCTTTTTAGGACTTGACGTGCTGTTCGAGTGTAAGCAAGGTAACATTTATGAAGGGATTCAGGGAAACCAGCAGCCTGGACTTGATTTCTGGAGATGGGAAGTACAGTGCCGGCACTCTGAAGGAGGGGTGCTAATGTTGCAGTTTTATAACTATAGTGTAAGTGTGCATCTGGCAAGACAGTGACAGAGTGAATGATTATGAAAGTTTTTCTTTTTTGGGCCACCCTGCCTCAGTGGGAAATGGCCGATGTGTTAATAAAAAAAAAAAATTCTAATTTTATTCAGTGTGTTCAGCAGACTTGTTTTTCCCTGTCATTTTTATATTTTCTCTTGGCCCATTTCACTTATATATTAGGGAACTCTGCCAAGCCTTAGATACCATCCCCTCTTCTATGCATATAATGAGCAAATACACCAACCGGTCCAAAGCTATCTCCACTTGCTTTCTCACCTTAATCACAGTCCTGTGTGACCCAGCAACTTTACCCCTTTTGTCTTACCTCCTACTACATATATATTACTTAATCCTCACTTCCCTCTGGCTCTTCCCTACTAACAGATAATGTTCCTCTCTGCCTCATGCAGTTTATCAACAGTTAACTGTTTCTTAAAATATTCTTTCCATGTTTCTGTATTTGAGGTTTAATTAGTTCCTAAGTACAGTGGAACCTCTACTTGCGAGTTTAATCCATTCCATGACCTTGCTCGCAACTGGATTTGCTCATTTGCAGAGTCAGTTTTTCTCGTTTAAATTCATTGAAATGCAATTAATCCGTTACAGTGGAATTCTATACTTCAATAATTTCGCTAATATCAACTTTACGGCTTATTTATCTATCTCACTTGATCTAATATGACATAATAAACAATATAAATAAGATAGAAACCTGATATATACTCTAAAATGAATAAAATATGTAATTCATGTAGTGGTATGGGCGATGATGGCGATGGACGACAGTTTGTCTGGAGACCGGACAAAACACTTCTTGAATAATTTCACTAATGTCATCTATACGGCTTATTTATCTATCACAGTTCATCTAATATGAGATAACAAACAATATAAATAACATAGAAACCTGACATATACTCTAGAATGAATAAAATATGTCATTATATATGTGGCAGCGGCGGTGGCCGACGAGTGTTTGGAGACAGGACAAAATACACCTTGAATATTTCGCTATCATCAACTCTACAGCTTATTTATCTATCACAGTTTCTAATATGACATAATAAACAATATAAATAACATAGAAACCTGATATATACTCTAGAATGAATAAAATATGTCATTATGTATCAGGTGGAGGCAGCCACAACCTCTCCCTCTTTGTTGTGGTAAATACTGCCATTTAGTGACGGCCTTTTGAAGCCGTCTTTTATTATAATTGTTATTGTGTAGTACATTATTATTATGTATTATTATTATACGTATTATTATTATTGTATTATATTATTATACTATTATTATTATATGTATTATTATTATACTTATTATTATTATACATATTATTATTATTATTATTATTATTATTATTATGATTACAATATATATAATTTGTAATTTTTATTCACACAAAAAATATAAGATTTACTGTTATGCCTTATTGCAATAATTGTATAAATAATGTCAACCCATTCATGGCTGCATATTGGAATGGACATAGTCAAGCAAACGAGCATTTCTCCCTCATTGAGCTCAATTTCAAGGTAGTTCTCGTCATGAAGGCAATCAAAATCATATCTATTTCTGTAATATATCTTCCATTCTATCAAATGAGACCAAAAAACGAGAATACAACATAAATACGAAAATACCGCTAAGGGGTGGCTAATTGCTGAGAAGTGAACTCCATTATTTATGCTCCGATTTCTTTCATTTTTGGTGTATGTTAAGAAGCATCTTTCCATCATACATTGACCAAGTTTCAATAAGATAGTCCAACAAACAAATGAGATACAGTTCCCTAGTTCAAGAGCAACAGCCCCTCACCAGCGTCAAGGAACCTCCCTTGAGGTCTGCTCACTTATGGAAATTTTGCTAGGGTATGGAAGCAAAAAATCAACCCATCTACTGTTCGTATTTGGAAAAACTCGCACGTGGATGCACTCACTAGTAGAGGTTCCACTGTATGTAGATAAATTATGAACCATTTTTTCTGAAATTTTTCTATTAATTTTTTCTATTAACCCTTTGAGGGTCGACAGGCCCTCTCAGAGACTTGTTCTCAGGGTCGGCCAAATTTCAAAAAAAAAAAAATATTTTTTCTTATGAAAAAATAGAGTTATTTTTCTAAACATTATAGGATAAACAAAAAAATTTTACCATCAATACTTACGGAGATATGGAGGCGTAAAGTTTGCAGAAAATGAGCCCCGTATGGCAACAGCGGCGACTGCTGCTCACCGGTAAACTTTGGTTTACTTGTATTTGAAGGTTTGTTGTTTTTTTCACTATTTTATTTTTTCACATAACTTATGTGGCCTGTGAGACCAAAGTAAGGTGCAGTGTATGTATATACACTCGTTGTATACAACACAATAAGCACACAAACATAATTATCAATATATTGTTTACAAAGCTTGTTTACAAAATCAAACAATACAAAACATTGTTTATTACTATTGTTCTATAATATATATACCAATATACAGTCACTGAACATATTCCTAGAAGTTCTGCAGCTTGTGGAACTCTTTGAAACATGGTGTCATACACAATGGTGTTTTATCTTTCTCTCTCATTCTATCTCTTTCAATCTGTCTCTCTCTTTCTATCTGTCTGTCTCTCTCTCTCTCACAGGTACACATAAATACAAGTATACATAGTATAAATTACCTAGGATAACCCAAGAAATCCAGACAAAGTGCTATACTCTGCTTGAAGATGTGAGTAAAAGTGATGACGCAGTCTTGTGGCTCTCTGAGACAGAGAGCTAGATGGATAGACAGATAGACAGGGAGCTTGACAGACAGACAGATAGACAGACAGAAATGTTAGTGTACCAGCAGAAACAAAGGGAGAGCGATGTTCATCTAATCTTTTCTTATCAGTTCCACCCTCGTTTACGCTCATCAAAAGTCATCTCTTATCAGATGTTATCTCCCCTTATCTTGTCACTGTCATGGGGTGGACTTTTTTTTTTCTTGCTTCAAGGGAAAAATATTATTACATCATCATCTTCCTCTTCTTCCTCCTCCTCCTCCTCTTCCTCATCCTTCTCCTCTTCTTCCTCTTCCTCATCCTTCTCCTCTTCCTCTTCCTCCTCTTCCCCTACTCTTCCTCCTCCTCCTCCTCTTCCTCTTCCTCCTACTCTTCCTCTTCCTCTTCTTACTCCTCCTCTTCCTCCTCCTCCTCTTCTTCCTCCTCCTCCTCTTGCTCCTCCTCCTCTTCTTCCTCTTCCTCCTCTTCCCCCTACTCTTCCTCCTACTCTTCCTCCTCCTCTTCCTCCTCCTCCTCTTCCTCCTCCTCCTCTTCCTCCTCCTCCTCTTCTTCCTCTTCCTCCTCTTCCCCCTAATCTTCCTCTTCCTCCTCCTCTTCCTCCTACTCTTCCTCCTACTCTTCCTCTTCCTCCTCCTCCTCTTCCTCTTCCTCCTCCTCCTCCTCCTCCTCCTCCTCTTCTTCCTCTTCCTCCTACTCTTCCTCCTACTCTTCCTCTTCCTCCTCTTCTTCCTCCTCCTCTTCTTCCTCTTCCTCATCTTCCCCTACTCTTCCTCCAACTCTTCCTCTTCCTCCCCCTCTTCCTCCTCCTCCTCCTCCATAGTGTAAATTACCAGGAGTGGGCAGCTGTCAAAATGACATATTGTCTCATTACTCACTCCCCCTCCCGCCTGTCAAAACGATGGGGTCGGATGCTGCTTCCCCTCCATTCTATCTAATTATCTTTCTCCCTCATTCTATCTCTTTCAATCTGTCTCTCTCTTTCTATCTGTCTGTCTATCTCTGTCTCACAGGTACACATAAATACAAGTATACATAGTATAAATTACCTAGGATAACCCAAGAAATCCAGACAAAGTGCTATACTCTGCTTGAAGATGTGAGTAAAAGTGATGATGCAGTCTTGTGGCTCTCTGAGACAGAGAGCTAGACGGATAGACAGATAGACAGGGAGCTTGACAGACAGACAAATAGACAGACAGAAATGTTAGTGTACCAGCAGAAACAAAGGGAGAGCGATGTTCATCTAATCTTTTGGTATCAGCTGCACCCTCATTTACCCTCATCAAACGTCAGCTCTTATCAGATGTTATCTCCCCTTATCTTGTTACTGTCATGGGTGAACATTTATTATTACATATTATTATTATTATTATTATTATTATTATGTATTATTATTATTATGTATTATTATTATTATTATGTATTATTATGTATTATTGTTATTATTACGTATTCTTCTTCTTCTTCCTCCTCCTCTTCTTCCTCCTCTTCTTCCTCCTCTTCCTCCTCCTCCTCCTCTTCCTCCTCCTCCTCCTCTTCCTCCTCCTCCTCCTCTTCCTCCTCCTCCTCCTCTTCCTCCTCCTCCTCCTCCTCCTCTTCCTCCTCCTCTTCTTCCTCTTCCTCCTCCTTCTCCTCCTCCTCCTCCTCTTCCTCCTCCTCCTCCTTCTCCTCTTCCTCCTCCTCCTCTTCTTCCTCCTCCTCCTCTTCTTCTTCTTCTTCCTCCTCCTCCTCCTCCTCCTCCTCCTCCTCCATTCTTGGAACAAGTTTGAAGAGCTTGTAGTTCATAATCACTATCACTATCATCACCAATGCTCACATCTGAGTCTGGGATTTGGGAAAATAGGAGTTTCCTCATTGATTCTGGTACAACTGAGCGTGAACAAGACGGCCCAGCACCAGAGGTGGAAGGCTGTGGGTTGTCTGGGTTTTCCTCACTATTACCGATATTATGGTTATTAGTTTCGGTCGAAACCTCACCAAAACTTTGAAACTCATCTTCACTGGCACTTCCATCTGTATTAGAACTGTCACTGGGGAACAAAAGTGTCCCAATTCGCCGAGGAGTGAGGAACTTCTTACTGCGAGGCATGGTGGACATTGTGTACTATGATGGCATTCCCACAATGCACCACTGGGTCCCAGATTTTTTCCTACTGTGCACACCCACCACACAGACCCATTCTCTCACATCTAGGCCTATCAGCCTTTTCCTGCGAGATTTGGCAGCGCTAGAATTTATGCGTACTAGTACGTCAAAAACCCCTGCGCGTAAGACGTACTAGTATGGCTGAAACCCTCAAAGGGTTAATTTATATTATAAAGTAAACAATGTTAATGATAGTTTTGAAAATTTATATTTTTCCTTTTTTTTAAAAAAAGCTGTTTCTTCATAACCCTTGAACTGTTATGTATGAACCAAGCACAACCCATTCACCAGTAAGGTAGCTAGTTACTTAGTTTATCTTATTGTGCATCAAACAGCCATGTAGTTTGTCTTACTTTGCACCAAACAGCCATGCTGCTTCAGTAGCCAGAAAAAAAAAAAAGGGTCCTGAACCCAGGCGTTACCAGTCTGTTAGCTAAGCAGGTAGTAGCAGTAATGAACTGTATACAGAAATAATGAATTCAGTAATACTTAGTAGTAATGAGATGGGTGTACATTTAGTCAGTTCAGTCATATGAGCATTACAGTGAAGCTGATATGATATAAATAGATTCAACAAGAGAAGACTTTTTTTTTTTTTTTTCAATAAACCAGCCATATCCCACCAAGGCAGGGTGATTATTAGCCCCTTGTTCCCAGCAGGTTAGTTGCCTTTTATGACATGCATGACTTATGGAGGAAGAATTCTTTTCCACTTCCCTATAGAGATAAGAGGTAATAAAGAATAACTACTCAGAAAATAGAAGAAAACCCAGATGGGTGTGTGTGTATATAGTATATGCATGTACGTACATGCATGTGTAGTGTTACCTAAGTTCTAGTAGAAGTAGCAAGATATACCTGTTATCCTGCATGTTTATAGGACAGAAAAAATACACCAGTAATCCTTCCATCATGTAAAACAATTACAGGTTATCATTTCACACTCACTCGGCAGGATGGAAGTACCTCCCAGGGTGGCTACTGTCTGCTAACCTACTACCTATAATATTTCTTCATATCAATAAAGATTAAGCTTTTGTAATATTAATATTATATTTATGGGGAAAACACCTTTCAGGGTCCAGAGGCCAAATCTCAGAGTGACAGCCAGGGTCCAAGAATTTTTCCTTTCTTACAGAGGATTAAAGATAATATTTTTCTATAGGTAATAAAACATCAAAAAATTCCTATCGGTAGTTTCCAAAAGATATTTAGGCGTGAAGTTGACTCTCAATGACCGGGTGGTGGCAACATCCGTGACTTCCGTAAAGTCGCATTTTTTATTTTACTGTTTTGTTCCTTTTTTCTTTTCTTTTATAGTTTTGTTTTCTTCCAGTAACATTTGTGGCCTGTGAGACCAATATAATGTATAATATATATATGTACACTCGTTTTATTCAACATAATAACTGCACTAGTATTTTTGTCATTTTGTTTACAGTAATTGTTTACAACAGCATGTACACTTGTTGTATTCAACATAATAACTGCACTAATATTTTCATCATTATTTTGTTTACAATAATTGTTTACAACAAAAAACATGCAAAAATGTTGTATATTAGTAATGTTCTATTATATATATTTACATATATACAGTCACTGGACATGTTCCTAGAACTGCTACATTCTGTGAAAGTCTTTGAAACAAGGTGTCATGCACAGTGGTGTCATACTCATCCCTGGACCAGTATGATTTTATATTATGCTTATAGACATGAGGCATAAGCATTATCGTTGCAAAAAGAAATACATTTAAGCCACAGTCGTCTACTTCCACCGATGGATGATGTGCTTTGTCTTGGAACTGCTGAGTCAGCGGCTTGGGTCCCAGACTCACTCCCAGTTTGGGCTGGTGCCACGTGCTGCACGCTTGCATGCTGGTGGCACCACCACCACCTACTGACGCATGTGGTGTGTCCATCCCAATTGTAGTCACATCATCATCACTTTCAATGTTTTTTCCAGGTGTAGGGCCACAGGATGTACTCAGTCCCCTTGGAATTGCATATGGTATAGGATACCTTATGGTACATTGTACCATATGTTACAGATATAGGGACCCCAGTGGAAATAAGTCACTCTGACTTTTTTTGGGTTATCCTAGGATCTTTACACATATGCTGCTATGTATGATAATCTATGTAACTGTATTTGTGTATATACCTGAATAAACTTACTCAAGTGTATATGGCATCATAAGTAAGTTTATTCAGGTATACACAAATACAGTACAATGTACCAATGTATGGTACACTGTACCCTGTGGTACAATATACCATATGGTACATTGTACCATATGGTACCATTGTACAATATGGTACCATTGTACAAAATGGTACCATTGTACCATATGGTACAATGTACCATATAGTTCAGAACCATAGAATTCCTCTTCAGATCCACTTCCATCAGTGTTAGAACTATAACTTGGGAAGAGGAGAGTCAGAATTCGGCGGGGAGTGAGAGCTTTCTTTTCGCCAGGCATGATGAACAAAGCGTACTGAGATGGCGTTCCCACAATGCAATGCAGGTGCCCCAGTTTTTTTGTTTACTGCACACTGACCACACAGACCCATTATCTTAGATGTAGGCCTACCAGCCTTCTAGCGCTAAATTTGTATCCGCTAGAATTTTGGCATAGATCTACGGCTTGGACCCTGGCTTCAAAGCCACAGATCTACGGGATGCACCCTGAAAGGGTTAAACCCAAAGGAGTTATTCAGCACTTGGAAAATGGGTTGTAATCAGTTTTTGAGTAAGGTATTCTCTTTGAGGGATTCTTCTACAATGGAAAATTTATATAATAAGCCTCCATTTTATGAAAAAGGAGCTAGTGATTATTGTGATTAGAATTTAAAAATTTAGCTAATGTATGCTTAAAGATTCAATATATTTCACAGAAAAAAATAAAATTGGCTAACATTCAGCTGAGTGCTGCAAAGAAGAATAGGCCATTGTTGTTTCAACATATAGGAGCAAGAGTAGACACAGGATTGAAGCAGACACGTGCACCAGTCACCCCTCAAGTGAAACAGCCTGTCCGACCTAGTTCCTCACCTTCAAAACCTGCTTCATCCTCTGAGTCCTCGGCTCGGACAATAGAATCTTCTGTTCATCAAACAGATTTTGTAGGTTTTACTCAAGCTTTCAAGTCACTGCTCAAATCTTAATGATTAAACATTAGTGGAAGCATTCCACCTCTTAAACATACTGATCACTCCAATGTACAGTTTTATTTTTTTAACACACCAGCCATCTCCCACCGAGGTGGAAAGCTCTTTCTGAAATTTTGGACTCTAGAAAACTGTCTAGAAACAGAGAGATTAACTTAGCAAAACCAGCCGAACCACACATACAACCTATAAACACTGCCAACACACTTAATGTCTTCTTTTCTACTATAGGATCAAAACTACCAAGGAAAATCCCCAAAACAAATACTCAGCCACAAAATTACCTCACTGGTAATTGCCCATATACTCTATATATAGCACCAACAAATCCTACTGAAGTCTCACTAATAATTAAATCATTAAAAAACAAGGCAGGAGACCTAAATAATTTGCCACTAATAATGTATAAAAAAGCAGCTCGTGTGCTGTCCCCCATTATTGCAATACTGTTTAACAAATCTGTTGAATCTTTAACATTCCCATCCATATTCAAGACAGCAAGGGTCACCCTGATCCTCAAAGGAGGTGAGCCTACAGAACTAAATAACTACAGATCAATATCTAACTTGCCTTTACTCTCTGAAATTTTCTTAAAAATAATACATAAACAAATCTACTCCTACCTCCTATTCCATAACATGCTGAACCCCCTGCCAGTCAGGGTTTAGGCTGAAAAAAAGCACGAATGATGCAGTAATTCAGATGCTCGAATTCCTATGTACAGCAGTTGAAAAAATGAATATCCTCTGGGGCTCTTCATAGACCTACGGAAAGCATTTGATACAGTAGACCACAATATCTTGCACCTAAAACTAGAGCATTATGGGGTCAGAGGACACACTCTCAGTTACCTAAAATCTTATCTTAGTGGTAGACACCAGTATGTATACAAAAATGGCATGACCTCCAATACTCAGCCTGTTGATGTTGGAGTGCCACAGGGAAATGTCCTAGGTTCTCTACTCTTTGGAAATATGAATACATATGCAGTATAAAGTAATCCTTTATTGACAACATTATACTACATATGTGTTTATATTTCCATTGTGTCAGTATTTTATACCATTTATTTCCATCCTCTACTCTTAACTCTAACTCCTTAAACCAGTTCTCTTCGCAGGTGACACCACTTACACCTTCTCCCACCCAAACCTGGCTATACTTAGTAACACTGTAAACAGCGAGCTACATAAAAGATCAAACTGGATGACGACCAACAAACATACTGTCAGTATAGACAAAACCTACTTCATGCTTTTTGGAAACAGAGCATTAAATATCCAGTTGAATATATCGATAAATGGTTCACCCATTTCAAGACACACTGAGGGCAAATTTCTAGGTCTCCACCTCGACTGGAATTTTAAATTTCAGACCCACATCCAGCATATAACTAAGAAAGCTTCCAAAACAGTAGGTATCCTTTCCAAGATACAATACAGGTCTCCCTCAACATTCGCGAGGGTTAGGGGATCAAGAGCCTCGCGAATGTTGAAAAATTGCGTATGTTTAGTGCCCCAATATATTGTAGGGAAATTTAATATAATACTGCTTCCTTAACTTGTTGAACCAAGAACAATCATAAAATACATGAAAACGTCGTAAATTGTACTAAATACATACATGTTATGCTTTAATAACATGTATGTTATTAAATACCACTGCCTCCAAAACTGCCCCTACCAGTGCCTCCACTACTTCCTCAACCACTGCGAGTCCCTACTACCCTCCCTCTGACCCCGCAACTGGTAGTGAGTGTTTTGTTTGCTTATTATTTGTTATTAAACTACAGTATAAATAATGTAAACCCATCCATGACTGCATATTGGAATGGCTATTCGGACAGGTATTGAACGGTGACATTATGTGTTTACTCTTGAACACAGCAAAGAATCAAACATTTCTTCTACTGCTAATAATAACAGTAGTAATAATAATAATAATAATAATAATAATAATAATAACAATAAATATGATAGAATTGAAGAAGAAAATTGTGCAAAAATACGAGGGAGTGGTTGACACATTGTCAGTGTGGCTTTGTTTATGCTGGAGTGAGCATTAGTCTCCGTGCTCTTCCAAACATTTCACAATAATTCATTGTGTTTGGTACTTGTAGATTGAGTGTGACTGGAGTGGTAGAAGCAGTGGTCGAGGAAGTGGTTGAGGCAGTGGGTGAGGCAGCAGTTGAGGCAGTGGGTGAGGCAGCGGTTGAGGCAGTGGTATTTAATAACATATATGTTATAAATAATAATAGTACATGTTATTATTAATAACATGTATTATTATTATTATTATTATTAATAACATCTATGTTATTAAATACCACTGCCTCAACTGCTGCCTCACTCACTGCCTTAACTGCTGCTTTGCCCACTGCCTCACCCACTGCCTCAATTGCTGCCTCAACCGCTGCCTCTACCAGTGCCTCAATAGCTGCCTCAATTGCTGCCTCAACTGCTGCCTCTACCATTGCCTCAACTGCTGCCTCAACCACTGCCTCAACTGCTTCCTCAACCACTGCCTCTACCACTCCATTCACACTCAATCTACAAGCACCAAACACAACGAATTATTGTGAAATGTTTGGAAGAGCACGGAGACTAATGCTCACTCCAGCATAAACAAAGCCACACTGACAATGTGTCAACCACTCCCTCGTATTTTTGTACAATTTCCTTCTTCAATTCTATCATATTTATTATTATTATTATTATTATTATTATTATTATTATTATTATTATTAGCAGTAGCAGAAATGTTTGATTCTTTGCTGTGTTCAAGAGTAAACACATGATGTCACCATCCAATACCTGCCTGAATAGCCATTCTAATATGCAGTCATGAATGGGTTTACATTATTTATACTGTAGTTTAATAGTAAATAATGAACAAACAAAACACTCACCACACAGTGGTGGGAGGGCTGGCTGCCAGTTGTGGGAGTCAGAGGGAGGGTAGTAGGGATTCGCAAGTGGCGGGAAACTTAAATATGATTTGGCGGCTGAGAATTTGGCGGTTGGGAATTTGCGAATGTGTGAAGCCTGCAAATGTTGAGGGAGACCTGTACTATGTACTCCAACAGGAGCTCCTTACTTTATTTTTTTTTCAACAAACCGGCCGTATCCCACCAAGGCAGGGTGGCCCAAAAAGAAAAACGAAAGTTTCTCTTTTTAAATTTAATAATTTATACAAGAGAAGGGGTTACTAGCCCCTTGCTCCTGGCATTTTAGTTGCCTCATACGACACGCATAGCTTACAGAGGAAGAATTCTGTTCCACTTCCCCATGGAGTCCTTACTTTATGTCACTCTCAAATATACCCTCTCCTCACATATGGTGTTTGTGTTTGGGGATCTACCATGGCCAATCACCTTAAACCTTTAATAATCCAACAAAAGCAACCATGTAGATGATCACGTTCTCCTGCGCCAGACAACACACCCCACCACTCTTCAAAAGCTTGAATTTGAACAAAATATGCAAACATATTATTGTGCCTACTATGTATATAGAACATTCAACTCCAATATCAACCCTCCACTTAAACTGCTCCTAGACCGCTTCAACAAAAAACACAGGCATAACACGAAGCACAAAACACTTTTTGACATCCCTTGTGTCTGTCTCACACTATACAAAATGCAATTCACATAAAGAACCTGAAGATCTAGAACTCTGTGCCTGAAACAGCAAGAGGTCCCCTGCCCACAAATCAGTTTGGAACTGTACTCAAAAATCATCTTATCTCATTAACAACAATACCCACACTATGCTAAACTAACAAAATTTAAAGCAACTCTCCCAAATACATTTTATTATCCCTTAACCCTTAAACTGTCCAAACGTAGATCTACGTTTGCGTGCGTAGAGCTCCGAACGTAGATCTACTTTTTATTTACATAAGAAACAATGTAAAATCGAATGCAGATCTATGTTCGGAGCGCTACGCGTACGAACGTAGATCTACGTTTGGACAGTTTAAGGGTTAACTATTAAGCCTTAACTTGAAAACGTGTGTTTGTATCATTAATTGTACTACCTCATATTAATAATAGAGTAAAATATTGAATATATGTAGATTTGTAGTCTACCACTCTTCACCTGTCTGGACTTAATTAAGTAGTTTTTAAACATTAAGTTAAGTCTGCCTGAAATGCCCTGGCATGATAGTGGCTTTCTTTGTACCAGTCAAATTATGAAATGTAAACACATTGTAAACTTAGCAAAGAAATCAATTTTTTTATTTTTTTATTTTGATTTGATTTTAGGTAGGGTGGCCCATAATTTTTAAGTATACAAAGCATACAAACAGAGGTACAAAAAATACAGGTAAGAGCAGCATGCCAAAGCCACTTATATGCATAGCATTACGGGCTGGCTTAAAATTAACTTAAGATTAACTAAGCAATGATGAAATCAGTGATAAAACATTATTGTAAACAGATAACTACAGTGGACCCCCGCATAACGATGGCATCACATAGCGATTTTTCCGCATACCGCTTACTTTTATCGCAAAATTTTTGCCGCGCATACCGATTAAAAACCCGCTCACCGATTTTCGTCCGAGACGCGTCCAATGTGCCCTCAGCCAGCCTCACATGTGCCGCCCGTCCCATTGTTTACCAGCCAGCCTCCGCGGTAACATCCAAGCATACACTCGGAATATTTCGTATTATTACAGTGTTTTCGGTGCTGTTTCTGGAAAATAAGTGACCATGGGCCCCAAGAAAGCTTCTAGTGCCAACCCTGTGGTAAAAAGGGTGAGAATTAGTATGGAAATTAAGAAAGATTTTGAAGGGTTTGGGGCTAACCCTGAGAAGCCTATGCCAGTTGTGGAATCCATTGTGCCTACTTCAAAGATTAAGGAAATGTGTGCACAGTGGGTTGAACTGCAAACCTTTATGGATGAAAATCACCCTGACACAGCTGTTGCAAGCCGTGCTGGTGACTATTTCAATGACAATGTTGTGGCCCATTTTAGACAAATCGTAAAGGAACGGGAGGTACAGAGCTCTATGGACAGATTTGTTGTGCGACAGAGGTCCAGTGACTCTCAAGCTGGTCCTAGTGGCATTAAAAGAAGAAGGGAAGTAACCCCGGAAAAGGACTTGCTACCTCAAGTCGTAATGGAAGGGGATTCCCCTTCTAAACAGTAAGAAGATAATGCTCTCCCCTTCTCCCATCCCATCAATCATCACCAGATCTTCAATAAAAGTAAGTGTCATGTAAGTGTGCATGCCTTTTTCAGTTTGTGTGTATTAAAATTAATATTTCATGTGGTAAAAAAAAATTTTTTTCATACTTTTGGGTGTCTTGCACGGATTAATTTTATTTCCATTATTTCTTATGGGGAAAATTCATTCACATAACGATTATTTCGCATAACAATTACCCCTCTTGCACGGATTAAAATCGTTAACCGGGGGTCCACTGTATAAAGCACAAATGAGTATTACAAAGACAGGTCATATGGTTGCATGCATTGCTGTACATTCAGTCGAATGGAGTATTCTGTTAGGTAGTGTATTTAAAAAAATAATAAAGTTAGATTGGGTCCTAGGTTTAACATTTGTGTGATATAATTGTGAGTAACATATAGGATATACAATTTATAAGGTTCAGTTATTCAGTATTTATTTGGTTTTGAGTGAGTAAGTGATCTTTGAGAAGAGACTTGAATTTATAAACAGGTAGCGTTTCTTTTATATTTACAGGTAATGAATTCCAGATTTTAGGGCCTTTTATGTGCATTGAGTTTTTGCATAGCGTTCAGTTACTGCCTTGCCATGCACGTGTGAACTCTTCCTCCCTGTTTGACCTAATTGCTGCCCTACATATCCTGCCCTCCTTTAATCATTAATGTTAAAAGGCTAGGCAGCTTAAAAAACAAACTAGACAGATTTATGAGTGAAAGGTTGGATTTCAGTATGACCTGCCTAACATGAGCATGCAGGTCTTCTACAATGCTCCCTTAGTCTTATGTTTATCAAGCGTTACTTTTCATTACTTCCACCCTCCCTCCTCCAGTTTTGGCTAGTATAGAACTGTTGTACTACAACTTACAATATCCGCATTCTTAGCATCCAATTATCTTATGCATTAGTGAACCAAGTCCGCTAGTTCAGAAGACAGCCAGATTATCATGAAAAATTAAGTTCAAATTTGGGAGGTGAGGACAATTGGCAATATCATATATACCCTTCCCCTCATTAGTTCATTAATGAAAGGGTTCACTGTACTGTACTACATCAAAATCATACTTATTATATATACTAGCATTTATCCTGAAATAAGTTTGCTATCAACCATGTGTGACGCCCTGTTGATGAAACCTGCAGTTATTATATAGTAAACTTTTCCAGAAATATCCCTTGTAACAATAAAAGTATAACAGTGTTCAACCAAAATATCAGAATCTTAACAACAGCTTTAACTAGAATTTCTGAATAACAACTTCTCATATGTGATTTTAAAAGAAACATGACAATCATGAAATAATGCACCATGTGTATTTAATATACCTGTATAATCAGTCAGCTATAATTGCAGACCTAATATGACAAAAAAAGTTATTGCAATCTCATATATAGTACTTATGAAATCCAATGTAAATAATGCCATAAGCCTAAATTCAAATATGTGTTTTTATTTCTTTTTATGCGGTATAAAAATAATGTAGTTTACATGTAATAAAACATTGTTAGGCACAAAAGAAAGCCACTAGTGTGCAGTGCACTTCATGCTTTCTCAGTTGTCTATTGTTACAAATCCTCAGAGCAAGCATACATTCTTGATTATATTTCATAAATATTTTAATTTTAATATTGCCTCTTTAGGTATTACCTGAAAGAGTTCGTGAGATTCTAGAAGAAGCGAGAAAAAGAATTCTTGCCCTTGAAGCAGAGAGAGATGAGCTTCAGGAGCATCTTATTGAGAAACAACAGGTAAGTTATATGGTACAGCCTCTCACTTAACGATGGGGTTCTATTCCTAAAGTAGATTGGTAAGCAAAATGGTTGTTAAGCGAGGAGCATAATGTACTGGTAGTGGATTTGTGTCAACCACCTTTAGATATTTTTTAATGTCACCTTTGCACCATTTATAAAAATTTTACAGTAGTGTACTGTATACTGTAACAAACAGAATAGAGGAAATCAGCTCTAATATACGTACATCACTTAGGTTTGCATACTGGTTGGAGAGCTGGTTATAAGTCCAAGCAGTTGGTAAACAAGTATGTCACTAAGTGAGGAGAGGCTGTGTTGTGTAAAGTTTGCCATGTAAGGCAACAAAATATAATGTTTTGAAATATGAAAACCTACTTTTCTGCAATGTTACATAAACCACTTCTGGAATAGCCAACCTCTTGTTACACTAATGATTGATTCCATGATTATTTTTTGCTCTGTTAGTTTTTTGTCTTTCCTTTTGCTCATACATTTTTGCCTTCTTTCTATGCCACTAGCTGCAAAGGCTCTAAACACCAGTTGGTATAGCCTGAATAGGAACAACTAACACGAGATGGAGCTTTTGAATTAATGGCACTATGGAATGAATGATGGCAAATGTGTTACTTCTTTCTTGCATCACCCTACTTTGGAGGAAGATGCCAGATATGTTATAAAATGATTGAAGATAAGTGGTGACCAGACACCAAATGTTTTGCTGCTATTGTTAATGGCCAGATCTGTTTTTGCCTTTGAATTGTAGCTATACAAGGTGCTGTCAAAAAAGTTTCCAGACTTGAATTTTCATGTGCTTCTTAGGTGAAATATGGTGGCAACATAAATCACACTGCACAGTACATTCCTTTATATATAATGCAGTGGACCCCCGCATAACGTTGGCATCGCATAGTGTTAAATCCGCATAGCGATACATTTTATTGCTAAAATTTTGCCTTGCATAGTGTTAAAAAATTCGCTCAATGCAATTCGTCCGAGACATGTCCATGCAGCCTGAGCCAGCCTCACTTGTTCTGCCAGTGGCATTGTTTACAAGCCAGCCTCTACAGTAACATTCAAGCATACAATCGGAACATTTCGTATTATTACAGCCTTTTTATAGTGATTTCACCTGAAAAATAAGTGACCATGGGCCCCAAGAAAGCTTCTAGTGCCAACCCTACAGGAATAAGGGTGAGAATTACTATGGAGATGAAGAAAGAGATCATTGCTAAGTATGAAAGTGGAGTGCGTGTCTCCGAGCTGGCCAGGTTGTATAGTAAACCCCAATCAACCATCGCTTCTATTGTGTCCAAGAGAACGGCAATCAAGGAAGCTGTTCTTGCCAAAGGTTTAACTGTGCTTTCGAAACAGAGATCGCAAGTGATTGAAGATGTTGAGAGACTGTTATTGGTGTGGATAAATGAAAAACAGATAGCAGGCGATAGCATCTCTCAAGCGATCATAAGTGAAAAGGCTAGGAAGTTGCACGAGGATTTAATTAGAAAAATGCCTGCAACTAGTGGTGATGTGAGTGAATTTAAGGCCAGCAAAGGATGGTTTGAGAGATTTAAGAGGCGTAGTGGCATACATAGTGTGATAATCATGGTGAGGCTGCCAGTTCGGACCACAAAGCAGCTGAAAAATATGTGCAGGAATTCAAGGAGTACATAGACAGTGAAGGACTGAAACCTGAACAAGTGTTTAATTGTGACGAAACAGGCCTGTTTTGGAAGAAAATGCCAAGCAGGACCTACATTACTGAGGAGGAAAAGGCACTCCCAGGACATAAGCCTATGAAAGACAGGCTTACTCTGTTAATGTGTGCCAATGCTAGTGGTGATTGCAAAGTGAAGCCTTTATTAGTGTATCACTCTGAAACTCCCAGAGCGTTCAGGCAAAAGAATATCCTCAAGGCTAATTTGTGTGTGCTGTGGAGGGCAAACAATAAGGCATGGGTCACTAGGGACTTTTTCTATGACTGGTTGCACCAAGCATTTGCCCCCACTGTGAAAAATTATCTAACTGAAAAGAAATTAGACCTTAAGTGCCTCCTGGTGTTAGACAATGCCCCTGGTCATCCTACAGACTTGGCAGAGCGACTTTATGGGGACATGAGTTTCATTAAGGTGAAGTTTTTGCCTCCTAATACCACTCCTCTCCTGTAGTCCATGGACCAACAGGTTATTGCAAACTTCAAAAAACTGTACACAAAAGCTCTGTTTGAAAGGTGCTTTGTAGTGACCTCAGAAACTCAATTGACTCAAAGAGAGTTTTGGAGAGAGCACTTTAATATCCTCAATTGTGTAAACCTTATAGGTAAGGCTTGGGAGGGAGTGACTAAGAGGACCTTGAACTCTGCTTGGAAGAAACTGTGGCCACAGTGTGTAGACCAAAAGGATTTTGAAGGATTTGAGGCTAACCCTGAGAAGCATATGCCAGTTGAGGAATCCATTGTGGCATTGGGGAAGTCCTTGGGGTTGGAGGTTAGTGGGGAGGATGTGGAAGAGTTGGTGGAGGAGGACAATGAAGAACTAACCACTGATGAGCTGCTAGATTAACTTCAACAGCAAGAGGCCACACCTGAGGAAATTGCTTCAGAGGAGGGGAGAGAGAAATTGAAGAAGTTGCCTACTTCAAAGATTAAGGAAATCTGTGCAAAGTGGCTTGAAGTGCAAACCTTCATGGATGAAAATCACCCTCAGACAGCTATTGCAAGCCGTGCTGGTGACTATTACACTAACAATGTTGTGAAACACCTTAGGAAAGTCATAAAGGAACGAGAGGTACAGGCCACTATGAACAGATATGTTGTGTGACAGAAGTCCAGTGACTCTGAAGCTGGTGCTAGTGGCATTAAAAGAAGAAGGGAAGCAACCTCGGAAAAGGACTTGACACCTCAAGTCCTAATGGAAGGGGATTCCCCTTCTAAACACTAAAACCATCCAGTCTCCCCTCCTCCCATCCAATCAATCATCACCACATCTTATTTATTTATTTATTTAGTAATTTGACCATACTTACAGAGGTACAAAAAAAATACAGGTAAGAGCAGCATGCCCAAGCCACTTATATGGATAGCATTACGGGCTGGCTTAAAATTAACTTAAGATTAACTAAGCAATGATGAAATCAGTGATAAGACATTATTGTAAACAGATAACTATAAAGCACAAATGAGTATTACAAAGACAGGTCATATGGTTGCATGCATTGCTGTACATTCAGTCGAATGGAGTATTCTGTTAGATTGGGTTTTAGGTTTAACATTTATGTGATATAATTGTGAGAAACATTTAAGATATACAATTTATAAGGTTCAGTTATTCAGTATTTATTTGGTTTTGGGTGAGTAAGTGATCTTTGAGAAGAGACTTGAATTTATGAACAGGTAGTATTTCTTTTATATTTACAGGTAATGAATTCCAGATTTTAGAGCCTTTTATGTGCATTGAGTTTTTGCATAGCGTGAGATGGACACGAGGAACATCAAAGAGTGATCTGTGCCTTGTGTTATGGTCATGTGTTCTGTTGAGGTTGGCAAGGAAATGTTTAAGGGGAGGGTTAATATCAGAGTTAAGTGTTCTATGTATGTAATTTTTTTTTATTTATTATCACACTGGCCGATTCCCACCAAGGCAGGGTGGCCCGAAAAAGAAAAACTTTCACCATCATTCACTCCATCACTGTCTTGCCAGAAGGGTGCTTTACACTACAGTTTTTAAACTGCAACATTAACACCCCTCCTTCAGAGTGCAGGCACTGTACTTCCCATCTCCAGGACTCAAGTCCGGCCTGCCGGTTTCCCTGAACCCCTTCATAAATGTTACTTTGCTCACACTCCAACAGCACGTCAAGTATTAAAAAGCATTCGTCTCCATTCACTCCTATCAAACACGCTCACGCACGCCTGCTGGAAGTCCAAGCCCCTCGCACACAAAACCTCCTTTACCCCCTCCCTCCAACATTTCCTAGGCCAACCCCTACCCCGCCTTCCTTCTACTACAGACTGATACACTCCTGAAGTCATTCTGTTTCGCTCCATTCTCTCTACATGTCCGAACCACCTCAACAACCCTTCCTCAGCCCTCTGGACAACAGTTTTGGTAATCCCGCACCTCCTCCTAACTTCCAAACTATGAATTCTCTGCATTATATTCACACCACACATTGCCCTCAGACATGACATCTCCACTGCCTCCAGCCTTCTCCCCGCTGCAACATTCATCACCCATGCTTCACACCCATATAAGAGTGTTGGTAAAACTATACTCTCATACATTCCCCTCCGTGCAATAATAAGTATGGATGTTTTGTATGGTGAGTAGGTTGAATGTTTTGAATATTGGTGGAGTGTGCATTGTAGTGAGAATTTGTTATCATTCTAACTGCAGCCTTTTGTTGGGTAATTAGTGGTCTGAGATGGTTAATTCTTGTTGAGCTCCATGCACAAATTCCATAGGTGAGATAAGGGTAAATAAGAGAGTGATATAGGGCCAGGAGGGCTGACTGTGGAGCATAGTACTGTATCTTCGATAGTATGCCTACAGTCTTGGAAATTTTCTTAGAAGTTTGTTGCATATGTGTATGAAATTTGAGTCTATTATCAAGGTGGATTCCTAAGAATTTTCCCTCTGTTAGCATTGTGATAGGTGATCCGTTTATCATTATGTTAAGAGGGACATCTGTAGCTCTGTTACCAAACTGAATGAAGTAGGTTTTGTCAATGTTTAGTGTAAGTTTGTTAGTCCTCATCCAGGTAGATATTTTCTGTAATTCGGTATTTACAGTATTGGCTAGCGTGACTGGGCTCGGGTGAGAGAAGACGTATGTAGTGTCATCTGCAAATAGTGTGGGTTTGAGTAATTGCGAAGCATTTGGTAGGTCATTTATGTATAGGAGAAAGAGAAGAGAGCCAAGGACACTTCCCTGTGGGACACCAACTGTAATTGGTTGTGCGGAAGAGCTTGCCCCATTTGCGTACACATACTGGCTTATGTTGCTGAGGTATGACTTTAGGTAGTTGAGGGAGTGCCCTCTTATACCATAGTGTGACAATTTTACGTGGAGCAAGTCATGGTCAACTGTATCAAAAGCTTTACGTAAGTCAATGAAGATCCCCAGTGGGACTTCTTTTTTCTCTATTGCAGTGTATATATGTTCTAGCATGTGTATATATGTTCTTGCATGTATAATAGCATCATTAGTATTTTTATTAGGCCTGAATCCAAATTGGCAGGGGTTGAGTATGTTTTGGGAGATGAGGTAGGAGTAGATTCGTTTATGAATTAATTTTTCGAAGATTTTTGAGAGAGGGTGTAAATTGGATATTGGCCTATAGTTATTCAACTCTGTTTGGTCTCCTCCTTTATGGATCGGGGTGACCCTTGCTATTTTGAGAACTGTAGGGAAGGTGGAGGATTCAATAGATTTGTTAAAGAGTGTTGCAATGATTGGTGATAGCACTTGTGACAATTTTTTGTATATAAAGGGTGGTAAGGTATTTAAATCTCCTGCCTTGTTTTTTAGTGCATTGATAATAAGGGAGACTTCGTATGGGTTAGTCGGAGCTAGGAACAGTGTGTTCGGGTAGTTGCCAGTGAGGTAGTCATTTGGTGGGATATCTGAGCTTGGGATTTTATTGGCAAGGTTTTGTCCTATAGTGGAGAAGAAATCATTAAGTCTGTTTGCTGTTTCTGTTGGTGGGAGTTGGGGTTCATCTGATTTTGCTAATTTTATTTCGCTATTTCGTGATATCTTTTTTGTTCCCAGAATTTCTGATAGGGTTTTCCAGGTCTTTTTTATATCACCTCGTAAGTTGGATAATCTGTTCTCATAATACAATTTTTTTGCCCTTCTTATCAGGCTGGTTAGGAATGACAAGTAACGTTTTGTTTGGTCTCTGGTTATGTGACCCATTCTGTACTGTTTTTCATATCGGTGTTTTGTATTTATGGATTCGAGAATGCTGGGTGTTAGCCAGGGACTGTTCAGTCTCTTAGCTGTCATCTGTTTAGTTTTTTTAGGGCAGTGCTTGTTATAGAGGTATTGGGTCTTTTTTAGAAAATTATTAAAACATTCGTCAATATCTGTATAAGATTTCTAGCTCAGTGTGCCAGTCAATGTTTGTTACTGCTGTTGTGAAGTTATTAATGGCTGCCTCATTGTGAAGTCTGAAGGTGACTTTAGTAGTGTCTTGGGGTAATTTACCAAGAATTGTTATGAGGAAAGTAGGGTAGTGGTCTGTGGTATTATCTGTAATTATGCCTGATTTTAAAGGGGATATGGTGTTGGTCCAGATGTGGTCAAGTAGGGAAACACTAGTCTCCGTAACTCTTGTAGGTTTTGTTACAGTTGGTAGCAACATGCAGTTACTCATTGTGTTTGTGAATTCAGTAATGTGTGGGTCCTGGTCTTGCAGGAGATTTATATTGAAGTCACCTGAGAGTAGTAAGTGATCTTTGTTCATGCGTGCATCAGTTATCATACTTCCTAGGTTTTGACTAAATTGGCTAATGTTTGACTGTGGAACTCTGTAGATGTTTATCAATGTGAGAGGTTTTTGTAGGTATTTGGATTTGAATTTAGCTGTTATATATTCCCCATGTTCATCCCTTGTGCAAGTATTAGTGATACATTCTAGTTGGTCTGAGTAGTATATAGCTGTGCCACCCCCTTGTTGATCTGTCCTACAGTTGTGTATGGCTGTGTAACCAGGAATGGCATAGACATCTGTAGTATCAGGCTTTAGCCATGTTTCAGTTAGTGTAATGATGGACATATTGGCATGCAAGGAATTTAGTAATGCTATGAGGTCATCGTAATGCTTGCTTAAAGATCTGATATTGTAGTTAAAGACAGTTATGTTTTTGTTGGCTCTGAGAAGTGCCTTTGATTGTTCTGCTGTGTAGTAATTACAGTAACTGTTTGATTCATTTAAGTCATTCAATAAGAGGTTGGTATCAGGATCAATGCTTGTAATCATAAGATTTGTAGTGAATCTATAGTTAGAATTAAGTATAAAACAAAGTAAATATTCTAAAGCTAAAAAATAGCTCCTGAATTATTTAACAAATGTAAAAATAATGAGCTAAGGTAGTTTTTTAAAGCTAAAATAAAGGAGACAATATAAAAGGAACTAAAATAATTTGTGGTGAATAAAGTGATGATCAAATAATGGAGCTTGGGAATATGATAGTAGGTAGTACTTTAAAGGTAATTCTTTAAAGTTAGAATTATAATATAAAATTATAATATAAAAGGAGGGAAGAGTATATGGAGAAAAAGAGAGAGGTTAAGAGAGTGGTGAAGCAATGTAAAAAGAGAGCAAATGAGAGAGTGGGTGAGATGTTATCAACAAATTTTGTTGAAAATAAGAAAAAGTTTTGGAGTGAGATTAACAAGTTAAGAAAGCCTAGAGAACAAATGGATTTGTCAGTTAAAAATAGGAGAGGAGAGTTAGAGGTATTGGGAAGATGGAGGGAATATTTTGAGGAATTGTTAAATGTTGATGAAGATAGGGAAGCTGTGATTTTGTGTATAGGACAAGGAGGAATAACATCTTGTAGGAGTGAGGAAGAGCCAGTTGTGAGTGTGGGGGAAGTTCGTGAGGCAGTAGGTAAAATGAAAGGGGGTAAGGCAGCCGGGATTGATGGGATAAAGATAGAAATGTTAAAAGCAGGTGGGGATATAGTTTTGGAGTGGTTGGTGCAATTATTTAATAAATGTATGGAAGAGGGTAAGGTACCTAGGGATTGGCAGAGAGCATGCATAGTTCCTTTGTATAAAGGCAAAGGGGATAAAAGAGAGTGCAAAAATTATAGGGGGATAAGTCTGCTGGGTATACCTGGTAAAGTGTATGGTAGAGTTATTATTGAAAGAATTAAGAGTAAGACGGAGAATAGGATAGCAGATGAACAAGGAAGCTTCAGGAAAGGTAGGGGGTGTGTGGACCAGGTGTTTACAGTGAAACATATAAGTGAACAGTATTTAGATAAGGCTAAAGAGGTCTTTTTGGCATTTATGAATTTGGAAAAGGCGTATGACAGGGTGGATAGGGGGGCAATGTGGCAGATGTTGTAAGTGTATGGTGTAGGAGGTAGGTTACTGAAAGCAGTGAAGAGTTTTTACAAGGATAGTGAGGCTCAAGTTAGAGTATGTAGGAAAGAGGGAAATTATTTCCCAGTAAAAGTAGGCCTTAGACAAGGATGTGTGATGTCACCGTGGTTGTTTAATATATTTATAGATGGGGTTGTAAGAGAAGTAAATGCGAGGGTCTTGGCAAGAGGCGTGGAGTTAAAAGATAAAGAATCACACACAAAGTGGGAGTTGTCACAGCTGCTCTTTGCTGATGACACTGTGCTCTTGGGAGATTCTGAAGAGAAGTTGCAGAGATTGGTGAATGAATTTGGTAGGGTGTGCAAAAGAAGAAAATTAAAGGTGAATACAGGAAAGAGTAAGGTTATGAGGATAACAAAAAGATTAGGTGATGAAAGATTGAATATCAGATTGGAGGGAGAGAGTATGGAGGAGGTGAATGTATTCAGATATTTGGGAGTGGACGTGTCAGCGGATGGGTCTATGAAAGATGAGGTGAATCATAGAATTGATGAGGGGAAAAGAGTGAGTGGTGCACTTAGGAGTCTGTGGAGACAAAGAACTTTGTCCTTGGAGGCAAAGAGGGGAATGTATGAGAGTATAGTTTTACCAACGCTCTTATATGGGTGTGAAGCATGGGTGATGAATGTTGCAGCGAGGAGAAGGCTGGAGGCAGTGGAGATGTCATGTCTGAGGGCAATGTGTGGTGTGAATATAATGCAGAGAATTTGTAGTTTGGAAGTTAGGAGGAGGTGCGGGATTACCAAAACTGTTGTCCAGAGGGCTGAGGAAGGGTTGTTGAGGTGGTTCGGACATGTAGAGAGAATGGAGCGAAACAGAATGACTTCAAGAGTGTATCAGTCTGTAGTGGAAGGAAGGCGGGGTAGGGGTCGGCCTAGGAAAGGTTGGAGAGAGGGGGTAAAGGAGGTTTTGTGTGCGAGGGGCTTGGACTTCCAGCAGGCATGCGTGAGTGTGTTTGATAGGAGTAAATGGAAACAAATGGTTTTTAATACTTGACGTGCTGTTGGAGTGTGAGCAAAGTAACATTTATGAAGGGGTTCAGGGAAACCGGCAGGCCGGACTTGAGTCCTGGAGATGGGAAGTACAGTGCCTGGACTCTGAAGGAGGGGTGTTAATGTTGCAGTTTAAAAACTGTAGTGTAAAGCACCCTTCTGGCAAGACAGTGATGGAATGAATGATGGTGAAAGTTTTTCTTTTTCGGGCCACCCTGCCTTGGTGGGAATCGGCCAGTGTGATAATAAAAATAAAAAAATATAAAAGGGACTAATATAAGTTGTGGTGAACAATAAAGTGGTAATCAAAAAATGAGCTTTGGAATATAATGGCAAGATAGTGAACTTATTACACTTTAGCACCTGAGAATAGCACCTTGATTATTTTAACAATTGTGAATATATGAACTAAGGTAGTTATATAAAGCTAAAATAAAGGAAAATATATATAAGGGACTAAAATTAAGTAATGGTAAACAAAGTTAAATGGACAGATAGTCACTATGAAATAATATTGGTTTAGGAGTAATATCTGATTTGTAATATTAAATAAGTTGAGCAGTTTATTGCACAATAAAAAGTAAAAAAATGAGGTAGTTGGTACTAGCTAGCAAAAGATAGTTTTGGTACTTGCAAAAAGTAATTGGAATATACACTAATTGCACACACAATAAAAAGTGACTAAAAAAACAAGTAGTGGTAAACAAAATTAAATGGACAGGTAAGAACAATGAATAATATTAATTTGGAGTAAGATTTGACTTGTAACTTAAAATTATGAGCAATTAATAGCAGTAAGAAAGAAGTATAAAGTATTGGAGGTAGTTAGCATTAGCTAGTGATGAAAAAAATAATAAAAATAATAATGCACAATATAATAGTAACGTACACTATATGCACCACGTATATATATATTAAGGGCACTTATCTAATCTGTTTCAGAAATGTCCGCTTTTCTAAGGAAGGTAGAGAAATCATGTTCGTGTGAGATATTATATTGTTGTCTTGTTGATGTTTTCCTTACTAGTATTTTCCCATTTCGCGTGAAACACTGATGTATTTTGTTTTCCTGTTTAAGTTTTCTCAGCCTGAACAGAAGGTTTTGACGTTTTCTTGTTAGACACTCATTTATGTACACTCCATTTTTCATTGTAATTGCTGACTTAATTAGGTCCTTTCTTTTATCGTATGAATGAAGTCGGATCATTATACTGAGTTTACTTCCTGGTTTTCCTAGCAAACGTGTTTCTTTGATTTCATTGTTTTGCACGATGACTTGTTCGTGGTCCTGTATTATCCTGACAGCAGTTTTTTTGCACTGTGCTTGGGTTATGTCACTTGGAATGTGTGGACTGTTTATTATAACTGCATCAGACAACTTATCTTGTTCAGTTTTGTCGTCTTGGAAATCAAGGTATTCATTTAGTCAAGTGTGCATGTTCTGATTCCAGTCCTTGATTGCTTCTTCAACCTTCATATTTATTGTAGTTATTTGTTCAGTGTGACTGGCTATAGCTGCTTTCAGAGTATTTTCTGTGTCAACACTTCCCGAGGTAATCTTCTCTTGAAGGTTTTGGATCTTGTTCTCGAGGTTGGTTATCTTGGATTCTCGTCGCTCGAGTGTTGCTTTGATATCTTTGATTTCGTTTTCTAGAGCAACGATGTAGTCCTTGATATTGTCAGGAATAATCATACCTGAGTAATCATGGGTGAATCCTTTGAAGGGAGTGGAGTTGGAGGGGGAGTCAGCCATGTTTGTTGTTGTTGTTGTTGTTCCCTGGGTGGCGGCGGTGAGGGGGGCTGATGATACACCGGCATCCTGCTGGGTAGACAAGTTGAGTTCTAGGGTCCTTGCTGTTATTCTTTTATTACTGATGTTGTTTCTTCTGCGATATCCTTTCATAGTATCACTGAAGTAGATACTGCGTAGCAATGGAGAAGGCTTGTTTTCTCGGAGTTTGGGTTAAGTGGTTGTCTGGCAGCAGAGGCAGTGTTTGGGTTAGCAGGGCTGTCTTCCTTAGATCTTCTAATTTTGTCAAGATTTGGGTTACATTCTTAGTATTCTTGGGTCATTTTGTGGTCTACGTGGGTTCATGTAGTTGAACTTTCACTTAGGCCATCACAAGTTTTGATGAGCGATGTTTTTTGAAGAAGAGCTGGTAGGATGCCGCTGCTGCCGCTGCATGTTTTCTTAAGTTTGTGTGTATTAAAATTAATATTTCATGTGGTAAAAATTTTTTTTTTTCAGACTTTTGGGTGTCTTGCACGGATTAATTTGATTTCCATTATTTCTTATGGGGAAAATTAATTCGCATAACGATAATTTCACTTAACATTGAGCTCTCAGGAATGGATTAATAGCATTATGCGGGGGTCCACTGTATAAAGAAGTGGTGAGTTTCAGTGCAATAATTTATTTTATTGAGGTTAGATTGGCATTTTCTTATGGTCTCAGTGCTTTGTTGCAATATTTTTGTAACAGAATGAAATCTTTAACCCTTTCAGGGTTTCCAACGTATTAGTACGGCTTATGTGCCTGGGTTATTGACGTACTAGTACGTGTAAATTCTAGCGCCTTCAAATCAAGCTGGAAAAGGCTGGTAGTCCTGGATGTGAGAGAATGGGTGTGCATGGTTGGTGTGCGCAGTAGAAAAAGAATCTGGGACCCAGTGGTGCATTGTGGGAATGCCATTTTAGTACCCCTTGTTCACCATGCCTCGCAGTAAGAAACTCCTCACTCCTTGGTGAATTGGGACACTTTTGTTCCCCAGTGACAGTTCTAATACAGATGGAAGTGCCAGTGAAGATGAGTTTCAAGGTTTTGATGAGGTTGTGACCAAAACTAATGACCATAATACTGGTAATAGTGAGGAAAACCCAGACAACCCTCAGCCTTTCACCTCTGCTGCTGGGCTGTCTTGTTCACGTTCAGTTGTACCAGAACGAAAGAGGAAACTCCTATTTTCCCATATCCCAGACTTAGATGTGAGCATTGGTGATGATAGTGATAGTGAATATGAACTACAAGCTCTTGAAAACAGTTCCTGTAGCGATAGTGAAGTGGAATATTCTTCAGTGAAGCGTCAGTATATACAGGTACCATCTGACTTACAACCAAGCTTGGTTCCGACCTGCTGGTCATAAGTCAAAAATGGACGCAAGTTGAACCTTTGAAAATTGCCAGCATACTGGGTAGGGCATGATGTCAAACCTTTCCTATATAAACTACCTACATAGTGTGGTGAATGGTTTTGAAAACCGACAAGTTGAAGAATTGAGACACTTGTGCAACACATGGGAATCTTTATTGAAGACATAAAGATTCCCATGTGTTGCACAAGTGTCTCAATTCTACCTACATAGTACTGTAATGTAATGTACAATCATTATTTCATTCTTTTTACTATAATTTACTTTTATTGTTATATTTTAATTTTTTATGTACTGTATATAATGTATACATGGTAGTGAACTGTATTGTAAATTTTACATCGCATACAGTATCGTATGTTACTGTTATCTTTATGTATTGTTGAAACAGTGGAATGGGAGAATACCACTGGTAGTATCATTCTGCCAGAATGTAGTATAACCTATACCCTAAGTAAAGAGGAACAACTCTGGAATATGTGTAATACGTATCCGGCTGGCTGGCCGGGTGGGTGGTTGGCTGGGTGGTTGGCTGACTGAATGTGGCTGTCTCTCGCTGTCTCTCGCTGTCTCTCTCCTCTCTCTCTCCTCTCTCTCTCCTCTCTCTCTCCTCTCTCTCTCCTCTCTCTCTCTCCTCTCTCTCTCTCCTCTCTCTCTCTCCTCTCTCTCTCTCTCCTCTCTCTCTCTCTCTCTCTCTCTCTCTCCTCTCTCTCTCTCTCTCCTCTCTCTCCTCTCTCTCTCTCCTCTCTCTCTCTCTCTCTCTCTCTCTCTCTCTCTCTCTCTCTCCTCTCTCTCTCTCTCTCTCTCTCTCTCTCTCTCTCTCTCTCTCTCCTCTCTCTCTCTCCTCTCTCTCTCCTCTCTCTCCTCTCTCTCTCTCCTCTCTCTCTCTCTCTCTCTCTCTCTCTCTCTCTCTCTCTCTCTCTCTCTCCTCTGTCTCTCTCTCTCCTCTGTCTCTCTCTCTCTCTCTGTCTCTCTCTCTCTCTCTCTCTCTCTCTCTCTCTCTCTCTCTCTCTCTCTCTCTCTCTCTCTCCTCTCTCTCTCTCTCTCTCTCTCTCTCTCTCTCTCTCTCTCTCTCTCTGTATCTCTCTCTCTCTCTCTCTCTCTCTCTCTCTCTCTCTCTCTCTCTCTCTCTCTCACAGGTACACATAAGTGAAGTTATCATACATAGTATAAATTACCTAGGATAAACCAAAAATCCAGACAAAGTGCTATACAGTGGATCTGTGCTCCAGTGCCCTAAATTAATAATAATAATTATTATTACAATAATATATATTTTTTTTTGTAACAAGTCGGCCATCTCCCACCAAGGCAGGGTGACCCAAAACAGAAAGAAAATCCCCAAAAAGAAAATACTTTCATCATCATTCAACACTTTCACCTCACTCACTCATAATCACTGGTTTTGCAGAGGTGCTCAGAACACAACAGCTTAGAAGCATATACTTATAAAGATACACAACATATCCCTCCAAACTGCTAATATCCCAAACCCCTCCTTTAGAGTGCAGGTATTGTACTTCCCATTTCCAGGACTCAAGTCCGGCTATATAAAAATAACCGGTTTCCCTGAATCCCTTCACTAAATATTACCCTGCTCACATTCCAACAGATCGTCAGGTCCCAAATACCATTCGTCTCCATTCACTCCTATCTAACACGCTCACGCACGCTTGCTGGAAGTCCAAGCCCCTCTCCCACAAAACCTCCTTTACCCCCTCCCTCCAACCTTTATACACTCTCCATGTCATTCTACTTTGATCATTTCTCTCTAAATGACCAAACCACCTCAACAATCCCTCTTCAGCCCTCTGACTAATACTTTTATTAACTCCACACCTTCTCGTAATTTCCACACTCCGAATTTTCTGCATAATATTTACACCACACATTGCCCTTAGACAGGACATCTCCACTGTCTCCAACTGCCTCCTCGCTACTGCATTCACAGCCCAAGCTTCACACCCATATAAGAGTGTTGGTACTACTATACTTTCATACATTCCCTTCTTTGCCTCCATAGATAACTTTTTTGTCTCCACATATACCTCAATGCACCACTCACCTTTTTTCCCTCATCAATTCTATGATTAACCTCATCCTTCATAAATCCATCCGCCAACACGTCAACTCCCAAGTATTTGAAAACATTCACTTCTTCCATACTCCTCCTCCCCAATTTGATATCCAATTTTTCTTTATCTAAACCATTTGATACCCTCATCACCTTACTCTTTTCTATGTTCACTTTCAACTTTCTACCTTTACACACACTCCCAAACTCATCCACTAACATCTGCAATTTTTCTTTAGAATCTCCCATGAGCACAGTATCAGCAAAAAGCAACTGTGTCAATTCCCATTTTGTATTTGATTCCCCATAATTTAATCCCACCCCTCTCCCGAGCACCCTAGCATTTACTTCTTTTACAACCCCATCTATAAATATATTGAACAACCATGGTGACATTACACATCCCTGTCTAAGACCTACTTTTACTGGGAAGTAGTCTCCCTCTCTTCTACACACCCTAACCTGAGCCTCATTATCCTCATAAAAACTCTTTACAGCATTTAGTAACTTACCACCTATTCCATATACTTGCATCATCTGCCACATTGCTCCCCTATCCACTCCATCATATGCCTTTTCTAAATCCATAAATGCAATAAAAACTTCCCTACCTTTATCTAAATACTGTTCACATATATGCCTCAATGTAAACACTTGATCTACACATCCCCTATCCAGTCTGAAACCTCCTTGCTCATCTGCAATCCTACATTCTGTCTTACCTCTAATTCTTTCAATTATAACCCTACCGTACACTTTTCCTTGTATACTCAGTAAACTTATTCCTCTATAATTTATACAATCTCTTTTGTCCCCCTTCCCTTTATATAAAGGGACTATACATGCTCTCCGCCAATCCCTAGGTACCTTCCCCTCTTTCATACATTTATTAAACAAAAATACCAACCACTCCAACACTATAACACCCCCTGCTTTTAACATTTCTGTCATGATCCCGTCAGTTCTCAGACAAAACCAGGCCTGACAGAAACGACAGGTTATATAAGATTAGGAATGTGTTTGTGTATCCGAAAGAGAAATTCAGTATGTATTTTTATCCCTTCAGGAAGCTTGTTATTAATGAGTCTTTGATTCTGTTCAAAGGAAGACTCTCATTGAAGCAGTATATACCAAGCAAGAGGAAACGCTTTGGTATAAAATTATTTGTGCTTTGTGACTGCTACAGTGGTCTTGTATTGGATATTATTGTGTACACTGGAAGTTATACATTGCAAAATACCAGGAAGTTATTGGGCATCTCTGGTGATGTGGTTAGAACAATGATTGAACCATATCTTGGTAAGGGGCATATATTATATACTGATAACCGGTACACAAGCCCCTCACTCAGTGATTTTTTTGCGAGTGAACATGACAGATGTGTGTGGCACAGTGTGTGGAAATCGTAAGCATATGCCCAGGTTTGACGCTGGCACTCGTAGAGGTGAGGTGCAGGCGTTTGCTGCCAATGACATCATGGCATTTTGGTGGCATGACAAACGAGATGTCACACTGTTGTCATCAGTTCACCCTAATGAAATGACAAACACTGGCAGGCAGAATAGAGAGACCAATGAACTCATTCTAAAACCTGTAGCTGTGATTGATTACACCTTCAATATACATTCAGTGGACAAATGTGACATGCAGATTGGGTTTGCTGATTGTGTTCGCAAGAGTTATAAGTGGTACATAAAACTCTTTTTCCATTTTCTGGACATTTCCATGCTCAATGCTTATAATATGTATAAGATGAGAACCAGAAACAAACCACCATATGGCGAATTTTGTTTGTCTGTCATCAGACAAATAGTATTCGAGTACCAAGGAACAACACCTGCAATAGAAAACCGCCCACTAAATTATCAACAACTACCTTCTCGTCTGAAGCATGGTAATCACTTCCTAATACAACTACCTGCTGCTGCTTTCAAGAGAAAGGCTAAGAAGAGGTGTTACATCTGTGCACATCCAAAAAAACGCCCACAGCAACGCAGAGAAACTCGTTTTATGTGTGAGGAGTGTAAAACACCACTGTGCATGACACCATGTTTCAAAGAGTTCCACAGGCTGCAGAACTTCTAGAAACATGTCCTGTGACTGTATATGTGTATATAAAATACAGAAAAATAGTAATAAACAACATTTTATATCGTTCGTTTGTGTAAATAAGTTTTGTAAACAATATAGAGACAACAGTGTTTGTGCAGTTATTGTGTATTAAATAAAGAGAAAAAACTTACAGAATAGTGCTCATATTGGTCTCACAGGCCATAAAAGTTACTTGAAAAAAAAAATTAAAAAATAATAGAAAAAAGTAGAAAAATGTAAATAAAAAGTACCGGGTGACCGGCAGTCAGCGATGATGCCACATGTGGCTCATTTTCTGTCAACTTCACACCTCCATATCTCGGTAAGTATTGATAAGATTTCGTTCGGATTTTTAACCCCGGAGGGTTAGCCACCCAGGATAACCCAAGAAAGTCAGTGCGTCATCGAGGACTGTCTAACTTATTTCCATTGGGGTCCTTAACCCTTTGAGGGTCGACAGGCCCTCTCCGAAACTCGTTCTCAGGGTCGGCCAAATTTCAAAAAAAAAAAAAAATTATTTTTTCTTATGAAAAAATAGAGTTTTTTTTTCTAAACATTATAGGATAAACAAAAAAAATTTACCATCAATACTTACCGAGATATGGATGCATGAAGTTTGCAGAAAATGAAAATCAGCGTGTATGGCAACAGCGGCGACTGCCGCTCACCCGGTAAACTTTGATTTACTTGTATTTGAAGGTTTGTTGTTTTTTTCACTATTTTATTTTTTCACATAACTTATGTGGCCTATGAGACCAAAGTAAGGTGCAATGTATATATATACACTCGTTGTATACAACACAATAAACACACAAACATAATTATCAATATATTGTTTACAAAACTTGTTTACAAAAACAAACAATACAAAACATTGTTTATTATTATTGTTCTACAATATATATACCAATATACAGTCACTGAACATATTCCTATTAGTTCTGCAGCTTGTGGAACTCTGAAACATGGTGTCATACACAATGGTGTTTTATCTTTCTCCCTCATTCTATCTCTTTCAATCTGTCTCTCTCTTTCTATCTGTCTGTCTATCTCTGTCTCACAGGTACACATAAATACAAGTATACATAGTATAAATTACCTAGGATAACCCAAGAAATCCAGACAAAGTGCTATACTCTGCTTGAAGATGTGAGTAAAAGTGATGACAGATCTTGTGGTCTCTGAGACAGAGAGCTAGGACGGATAGACAGATAGACAGGGAGCTTGACAGACAGACAAATAGACAGACAGAAATGTTAGTGTACCAGTACCAGTGTACTAGTGTTCCACCCTCCTCCCTCCTCCTCTTCTTCCTCTTCCCCTACTCTTCTCCTCTTCCCCTACTCTTCCTCATACTCTTCCTCTTCTTCTTCTCTCCTCCTCTCTTCCCTTCCCTTCCTTCCTCCTCCTCCTCTCCTCCTCCTCCTCTTCCTCCTTCCTCTCCTTCCTACTTCCCCTACTTCCTCCTCTTCCCCTACTCTTCCTCATACTCTTCCTCTTCCTCCTACTCTTCCTCTCCTCCTCCTCCTCCTTCCTCCTCCTCCTCCTTCTTCCTCTTCCTCCTACTCTCCTCCTCCTCCTCTTCTTCCTCTTCTTCCTCCTCTTCCCCTAATCTTCCTCCTACTATTCCTCTTCCTTCCTCTTCCTCTTCCTTTTCCTCCTCCTTCCCCTCTACTTCCTCCTCCTCCTACCCCTCTTCCTCCTCCTCTCCTTCTCTTCCCCTCTCTTTCCTCCTTCCTTCTCCTCCTCGTCCCATAGTGTAAATTACAAGGAGTCGGCAGCTGTCAAAGTGACATATTGGCTCATTACTCTTTCCCCCTCCCGCCTGTCAAAACAATGGGGTCGGATGCTGCTTCCCCTCCTCCATTCTATCTAATTATCTTTCTCCCTCATTCTTTTATCTGTCTGTCTATCTCTGTCTCACAGGTACACATAAATACAAGTATACATAGTATAAATTACCTAGGATAACCCAAAGAAACCCAGACAAAGTGCTATACTCTGCTTGAAGATGTGAGTAAAAGTGATGACTTGAGTCTTGTGGCTCTCTGAGACAGAGAGCTAGATGGATAGACAGGAGCTTGACAGACAGGCAAATAGACAGACAGAAATGTTAGTATACCAGCAAAAACAAAGGGAGGGCGATGTTCATCTCATCTTTTGGCATCAGCTCTACCCTCATTTACCCTCATCAAACGTCAGCACTTATCAGATGTTATCTCCTTATCTTGTTACTGTCATGGGTGAACATTTATTATTACATATTATTATTATTACCTATTATTATTATTATATATTATTATTATTATGTATTATTATTATTATGTATTATTATTATTATAGTATTATTATTATGTATTATTGTTATCATTACGTTATTCTTCTTCCCTTCCTCCTTCCTCCTCCTCCTCCTCCTCCTCCTCCTCCTCCCTCCTCCCTCCTCCTCCTTCCTCCTCCTTCCTCGTTCCTCCTCCTCTTCTTCCTCCTCCTACTCCTTCTCCTCTTCCTCCTCTTCCTCCTCTTCCTCCTCCTCCTCTTCCTCCTCCTCCTCTTCCTCCTCCTCCTCCTCCTCTTGCCTCCTCCTCCTCTTGCCTCCTCCTCCTCTTGCCTCCTCCTCCTCTTGCCTCCTCCTCCTCCTCTGCCTCCTCCTCCTCTGCCTCCTCCTCCTCCTCCATTCTTGGAACAAGTTTGAAGAGCTTGTAGTTCATAATCACTATCATTATCATCACCAATGCTCACATCTGAGTCTGGGATTTTGGAAAATAGGAGTTTCCTCTTTGATTCTGGTACAACTGAGCAGCCCAGCACCAAGGTGGAAGGCTGTGGGTTGTCTGGGTTTTCCTCACTATTACCCATATTATGGTCATTAGTTTCAGGTCAAAACCTCACCAGAACCTTGAAACTCATCTTCACTGTCACTTCCATCTGTATTAGAACTGTCACTGGGGAACAAAAGTGTCCCAATTCGAGGAGTGAGGAACTTCTACCGCAGGGCACGGTGGAAATTGTGTACTATGATGGCATTCCCACAATGCACCACTGGGTCCCAGATTTTTCCTACTGCGACACACCCACCCACACAGACCCATTCTCTCACATCTAGGCTTATCAGCCTTTTCCTCGATTTGAGGCCGCTTAGAATTTATCGTACTAGTGCGTCAAAAACCCCTCTGCAGCAAGACGTACTAAAGTACTGACCAAAACCCTCAAAGGTTAATCTTGTCCCCCAGGATCAGCCCACACCAGTCGACTAACACCCAGGTACCTATTTGCTGCTAGGTGAACAGGACAACAGGTGTAAGGAAACGTGTCGAAATGTTTCCACCCGCCGGGAATCGAACCCGGGCCCTCCGTGTGTGAAGCGAAAATCTGTGTCAAGATTGGTAAAATGGTTAGTGAAACTCACTAGCATTTGGCGTTTACAAAGCAATGGGCCTGACACAATATTTGGAATGATTTTTCTTGATTCCAAGCAGGATAAATGTCATTTAAGGATGCTGAACACTCTTGTCATCCATCAACATCAAAAACAGATGTCAACATTAAAAAAGTGAGGATGGCTAGTCATAAAGATCGTCGTCTAAGTATTCAGGACATTGCGAGTGTTGTGGGAATTTCTTATGGGTCGTGTCAAAGCATTTTGACTGAGATTTAAACAAGAGGAGAGTGGCTGTGAAATTTGTGCCCACTTACTGATTCAAGACCAGAAAGGTCATCGTTTTCTTACCATAAATAATATGGCAGTTATCCCCTACCCTCCCTACCCAGATCTAGCCCCCTGTGATTTCTTACATTTCCTAAAAATAAAAATGGCACTCAAGGAGCAGTATTTCAATGACATGGAGGAGATTCAAGCAGAATTGCAGGCAGTCCAAAATGCCAATAGGAAAGAACAGTTCCAGAAATGTTTCAAGAAGTGACAGAGGTACTGGGATCAGTGTATAGCCTCCCAAGAAGAGCATTTTAAGGAAGACAACTTCAGCTAGTGAATAGGTAAGCCTGTATATTTTTTTCATGACAGTTTGGTATCTTTTTGGCATCACATCATATTAATTACTTGTATAAATGCATAATCATCAGCCAAGAGCTTCCTATAATACTTCTCATCTTATTACAACTCTTGAAGCCTTAATAAAAATAATCCTGTAATAGAGATGAGTAGAATGACTAACAGTTGCCCTCATTTCTATATTTTTTTTATATACTGGCCATCTCCCACCAAGGCTAGGGTAATACAAAGAAAGGAAACACATTCACCATCATTTATTCAATGGCTTTCTTGCCAGAAGTGCATAAACATCACAATTCAAATGACCATCTGAACTGCAACATCCTCAACCTTCCTTCAAAGTGCAGGCACTGTACTTTCCACTTCCAGGACTTGAATTTGGCTAGCCAGTTTCTATGAATTCCTTCATAAATGTTACCTTGCTCACACCAACATCATTTCAAGCTCTACTTTGATCTAACAAGTTCACACATTGCCTACATGATGCTTAAGTCCTGAGCATTCAAAACTTTCACCCCCCTCCCTCCAACTTTTTGTTGGGATAACCCTCTCCCCGAGTTCCTTCCACCCTAGATGTATACACACCTATTTGGTCATCCTATCTGTTCCATCTTCTCTGAATGCCTAGGCCTCCTCAACAACCCTCCACATCCCTTGTTGCAGTAAGTTGAACTGTTAGGCTTCACAGTAGGTTGAACTGTTACACTTCTTAGTAAATTGAGCTGTACTTTCCTGCAAACTGTCTTTTGTGAACCACTCTCCTGGGTGGTAAACCTTCATTATTTTATGTAAGTAGTATTTAAATATTTTAATGCAAAAACTGTTTACATAGTTTTTATATCAGTGGCTTGCCATGGGTTTGAACCCCACTCTGTTCAATGATTTATATCAGTGGTGTTTGTATATTTTTATATTTTTGTGTTTATAACTTTTCATATACATGTATGGTGTAATTGGCATAGGGATAATTTTTTCTTGCAGTCAGCTGAAGATGCAGAGTATGAACTACAACAAAAAATAGCTATGCTGCAGGAGGAAGTAACAAGCCTTCGAGAAGATCTGCATGATCAAGGAGTGCGTGAAGAAAGAGAAACTCTAGCAATTGTCCGTGCTGAACGTGAAGCTCGTACTCTCTCTGCTCGGACCACTGCACTACAGGAACAGCTTGCAGTCACTGAGGAAAAAGTTGCAGCAGAGAAATCAAGAAAAGAAGCTTTGCAAAATGAACTTGGTAAATTTAGAGGAGAAAATTTAATGCCTTATTTATGTCTGGCAGTTACATTATGTTTTCTATCTTACTAAATGGACAGAATAGATTTTTCAAGCATCAGAATAGATTCATCAATTTTCAATTTGAGCTAGAATATATCTGATAACTTGTAACTCAGGTTAAAAAACCATTGGGATTAAGTGTTGGTAAGGCAAGCATCATTATGTTAAGTAAATGGACACTTGCAGCTAATAAGACATTTGTAGTGGCTAATTTTTCATCCCTACATGTACTCCAACACATTTCTCCAGCTCATTTGCTTTAAATGATCATACACTGAAATTAATACTACAGTGGACCCCCGACATTCGATATTAATCCGTTCCTGAGAGCTCATCGAATGTCGAAAATATTGAAAGTCGAATTAATTTTCCCCATTTGCTTTAAATGATCATACACTGAAATTAATACTACAGTGGACCCCCGACATTCGATATTAATCCGTTCCTGAGAGCTCATCGAATGTCGAAAATATTGAAAGTCGAATTAATTTTCCCCATAAGAAATAATGGAAATCAAATTAATCCGTGCAAGACACCGAAAAGTATGAAAAAAAAAATTTTAGCACATGAAATATAAAGTTTAACCCTTAGACTGTCGCGGTCATATATATACGTCATAGGAGATACCGTGTTTGACGTATCTATATGCATAAATTCTAGCGGCTTCAAATCAAGCAGGAGAAAGCTGGTAGGCCCACATGTGAGAGAATGGGTCTCCATGGTCAGTGTGCACCATATAAAAAAAATCGGGGAGCCAGTGGTGCATTGTGGGAATACCATTTCAGTCGTCCTTTTTCAGCATGTCTAGCGGTAAGAAATATGGGACTCCCCAGCAAATCTGGGACTCTTCTCTTCAAAAGCGATGCTCTAACACAGATGGAAGTGTCATTGAAGATCAATTTCATGATTTCGAGGAGTTTGAGACCAAAAGCAATGGAGGAGGAGGAGGAGGAAGAAGAGGAGGAGGAGGAAGAAGAGGAGGAGGAAGGAAGGAGGAAGAGGAAGGAAGGAGGAAGAGGAAGGAAGGAGGGAGGAGGAGGAGGGAGGGAGGAGGCAGAAGGAGGGAGGTGGAGGGAGGAGGAGGAAGGAGGAGGAAGGAGGGAGGTGGAGGGAGGAGGAGGAAGGAGGGAGGAGGAGGAAGGAGGAAGAAGAAGAAGAAGAAGAAGAAGAAGAAGAAGAAGAGGAAGAGGAGGAAGAATAGGAAGAAGAGGAAGAAGAAGAAGAAGAAGAAGAATACCTAATAATAATAATATGTTCCCTTGAGGCATGAAAAGAGTTCACCCCATGACAGTGACAAGATAAGGGGAGATAACATCTGATAAGAGCTGACCTTTGATGAGCATAAACGAGGGGGGCAGCTGTGATGCTCTAACACAGATGGAAGTGTCATTGAAGATCAATTTCATGATTTCGAGGAGTTTGAGACCAAAAGCAATGGAGGAAGAGGAGGAGGAGGAGGAAGAAGAGGAGGAAGAAGAGGAGGAGGAGGAAGAAGAGGAGGAGGAAGAAGAGGAGGAAGAAGGAAGGAAGGAGGAGGAAGGAGGTAGGAGGAGGGAGGAGGAGGAGGGAGGGAGGAGGCAGAAGGAGGGAGGAGGCAGAAGGAGGGAGGTGGAAGGAGGGAGGAGGGAGGTGGAAGGAGGGAGGAGGCAGAAGGAGGGAGGTGGAGGGAGGAGGAGGGAGGTGGAGGGAGGAGGAGGAGGAGGGAGGTGGAGGGAGGAGGAGGGAGGAGGAGGAGGAGGGAGGTGGAGGGAGGTGGAGGGAGGTGGAGGGAGGAGGAGGGAGGTGGAGGGAGGAGGAGGGAGGAGGAGAAGGAGAAGAAGGAGGAGAAGAAGGAGGAGAAGAAGGAGGAGGAGAAGGAGAAGAAGGAGGAGGAGAAAAAGGAGAAGAGGGAGGAGGAGAAGGAGGAGGAGGAGGAGAAGGAGAAGGAGAAGGAGAAGGAGAAGGAGGAGGAGAAGGAGGAGGAGAAGACGACGACGAACAAGCATTTGTCTGTCTGTCTACCAAGCTCCCTGTCTATCCGTCTAGCTCTGTCTCAGAGAGAGCCACAAGACTGTGTCATCATCACGTTTACTCACATCTTCAAGCAGAGTATAGCACTTTGTCTGGATTTTTTGGGTTATCCTAGGTAATTTACACTATGTATACTTGTACAGCAGGGCCCCGCTTTACGGCGTTTCACTTTACGGCATTCCGCTTATACGGTCATTTCAAATTATGACCAAATCTCGCTATACAGCTCCCCCACCTGACTTTCTAATACGGTCACCGCGCCCCACCCTGTTTGTCTGGAAACTCCAAAATTTCAAATGTTTTTAAAAGTTATTTCATATTTTATATATACAGTGGACCCCCGGTTAACGATATTTTTTCACTCCAGAAGTATGTTCAGGTGCCAGTACTGACCGAATTTGTTCCCATAAGGAATATTGTGAAGTACATTAGTCCATTTCAGACCCCCAAACATACACGTACAAACGCTCTTACATAAATACACTTACATAATTGGTCGCATTCGGAGGTGATCGTTATGCGGGGGTCCACTGTACTCTGATAATTATACTTATGTATACCTGTACTTAAATAAACTTACATACTGTGCTGGCATGCAGGTACACATTAAAATCAGTAAGAGTGTCTTATGTCTCCAGACGTCATATTAGTAATGATAATAATAATCATCGAGTCTCATTTAAATGTCGTATATTACGTTAAATACACATTTTCATTAATCCATCTATGATAGTTTTTCAAAATTATATAATAAACACGATACATAACATAAAAAGATGATAAATACACCCCACAATAGAATAAACATAAATATGAGATGTGGTAGCAGACGACTTGCACAAGTGACGCCATATTAGAAATGATAATAATAATAATAATAATCACCGAGTCTCATTAAATGTTGTATATTACGTTAATATACACATTTTCATTAATATATCCATGATATTTTTTTCAAAATTATATAATAAACACGATACATAACATAAAAAGATGATAAATACACCCCACAATAGAATAAATAAACATAAATATGAGATGTGGTAGCCAGATAACTTGTACAAGTGATGCCAAGAATAACATTTTCTCTAATCTAACATAAGAGAAAATGTGTTACTGGGGGTAACTGTAGAAAATTATTCCTTTCGTATGTATGTAAGTAAGTTTATTCAGGTATACACAAATACAGTTACATAGATTATCATACATAACAACATATGTGTAGAGAACCTAGGATAACCCAAAAAAGTCAGAGTGACTTATTTCCATTGCCTTCACTCAGAGCATCATTTCTTCTCAAAATGATGTTACATGAGAATGGGAGTGTTCTTCTTTATTTATTCTACCGTATCAATGTAGAGACAACCTGTACACAATGTAACTTGTACACAAACCAGACGTGTACACTTCGTTTACAAAACTTACCTTCGCCTGGTTTGTTTACATAACTCTGCGCCTGTACTCTCTCATGCACTCATTCTTTCTCTCTCTCATTTATTCGTTTTATCTCATTTACTTACTTCTGACCCTACATTAAGACTACAATTATTTTAAGGTAAGTAATGAGTGAACTGTATATACATTTTATCGCTCTGGGATGCTTAAATGTAATAGAAGATTCTGTAGGTGGGTTGGCCTGGTATGGTAGCCCGGCTGACTACCATACATACCACACTTGATTTTTTACAATAAATACTACTCATCTCACCCTAAATTTTAAGGTAAGTAATGAGTGAACTGTATATACATTTTATCGCTCTGGGATGCTTAAATATCATAGAATTGTATGTGTGGGTGGGGTGGCCTGGTATGGTAGCCTGGCTGACTACCATACATACCACACTTGATTTCTTACAATAAATACTACTTGTCTCACCCTAGATTAAGACTATAAATATTTTAAGGTAAGTAATGAGTGCACTATGTGTGTATTGTACTTGTTTATTGTTTTTTGATGCCTGGTTCTATTGCTAACTTAATATATGTTAGTGTAAACTTGTTATCTAGTGTTTGTATGCATTTGTAAGTGGAAAAAAAGGGTGTTCCACTTTACGGCGGTTTCCGCTTTACGGCGGTAGCCTGGAACCTAACCAGCCGTATAAGTGGGGCCCTACTGTATTTATGTGTACCTGTGAGACAGAGATAGACAGACAGAGAGAAAGAGAGAGACAAATTGATAGAGATAGAATGAGGGAGAAAGATAATTAGATAGAATGGAGGGGAAGCAGCATCCGACCCCATTGTTTTGACAGGCGGGAGGGGGAGTGAGTATGAGACAATATGTCATTTTGACAGCTGCCGACTCCTGACTCAAAACAATTATAAGCCACACACTCGCACCCAAGACAAGCTTGCTGAATGGTGATAATAGCAGTTTTATGAAAGTATCTAGTGACTATATATGTGTATATATATTATAGAAACCAGAAGCAAGAAGGGAAGGCAGGAATGAAGGAAGGACTAGATGAAAGGAAGGAAAAAAGTAAGGAAGGACAGATGAAGGAATGTAGGAAGAGAGGTGGAATGCCCTCCAGGTAGCCTCCAGGTAGGAAAGGAATGAAGGAAATTAGGAAGGAAGGAATGATGACACAAGACCATTTACCTAGGATAACTACATAACACAACTGCTTGCTAATACTGTAAAGAAAACTGCTCAGACGAGGTATTTTGTCTTTGCACATAAAAAAAAAACTTCCACAAAAAATGCACACACTGATTTTATGTGTGAGGAGTGTAAAACACCATTGTGTATGACACCATGTTTTATGTGTGAGGAGTGTAAAACACCACTGTGTATGACACCATGTTTTATGTGTGAAGAGTGTAAAACACCATTGCGTATGACACCATGTTTTATGTGTGAGGAGTGTAAAACACCACTGTGTATGACACCATGTTTTATGTGTGAGGAGTGTAAAACACCACTGTGTATGACACCATGTTTTATGTGTGAGGAGTGTAAAACACCACTGTGTATGACACCATGTTTCAAAGAGTTCCACAAGCTGCAGAACTTCTAGGAATATGTTCAGTGACTGTATATTGGTATATATATTATAGAACAATAGTAATAAACAATTTTTTGTATTGTTTGTTTTTGTAAACAAGTTTTGTAAACAATATATTGATAATTATGTTTGTGTGCTTATTGTGTTGTATACAACAAGTGTATATATGTACATTGCACCTTACTTTGGTCTCACAGGCCACATAAGTTATGTAAAAAAATAAAATAGTGAAAAAAACAACAAACCTTCAAATACAAGTAAACTAAAGTTTACCGGGTGAGCGGCAGCCGCCGCTGTTGCCATATGCGGCTCATTTTCTGCAAATTTCATGCCTCTATATCTGGGTAAGTACTGATGGGAAAATTTTTTTGGGGGGACTAAACCAATCAGAAAAATAATCTTAACATTTTCATAAGAAAAAATAATTTTTTTTTTTTCCGAATATTTTGCGACACCAGGAGACACTTCAGGATTGGGCCTTTCGACAGTCAAAGGGTTAATGCAATAGAATAATTACAATAACAACAATAACAATAGATTAATAACAATAGAATAATTGACACTTACCTTTAATGAAGATCTGGTAATGAATGATGGGATGGGAGGAGGGGAGTGTGTGGATGGTGTTAGTGTTTAGAAGGGGAATCCCCTTCCATTAGGAATTGAGGTATCAAGTCTTTTTCCGGGGTTACTTCCCTTCTTCTTTTAATGCCACTTGCACCAGCTTCAGAGTCACTGGACTTCTGTCGCACAACATATCTATCCATAGAGGTCTGTACCTCTCGTTCCTTTATGACTTTCCTAAAGTGTTTCACAACATTGTCAGTGTAATAGTCACTAGCACGGCTTGCAATAGCTGTCTGAGGGTGATTTTCATCCATAAAGCTTTGCACTTCAAGCCACTTTGCACATATTTCCTTAATCTTTGAAGTAGGCAACTTCTTCAATTTCTCTCTCCCCTCCTCCAAAGCAGTTTCCTCAGGTGTGGCCTCTTGCTGTTGAAGATGATCTAGCAGCTCATCAGTGGTTAGTTCATCATTGTCCTCCTCCACCAACTCTTCCACATCCTCCCCACTAACCTCCAACCCCAAGGACTTCCCCAATGCGGCAATGGATTCCTCAACTGGCATAGGATTCTCAGGGTTAGCCTCAAACCCTTCAAAATCCCTTTTGTCTACACATTGTGGCCACAGTTTTTTCCAAGCAGAGTTCAAGGTCCTCTTAGTCACTTCCTCCCTAGCTTTACCTATAAGGTTTATACAATTGAGGATATTAAAGTGATCCTTCCAAAACTCTCTTAGAGTCAGTTGAGTTTCTGTGGTCACTACAAAGCACTTTTGAAACATAGCTCAGTTTCTTGAAGTTGGAAATGACCTGTTGGTCCATGGGCTGCAGGAGAGGAGTGGTATTAGGAGGCAAAAACTTGACCTTAATGAAGCTCATGTCCCCATAAAGTCGCTCTGCCACATCTGAAGGATGACCAGGAGCATTGTCTAATACCAGGAGGCAGTTAAGGTCTAATTTCTTTTCATTTAGGTAAATTTTCACAGTGGGGGCAAATGCATAGTGTAACCAGTCATAGAAAAAGTCCCTAGTGACCCATGCCTTACTCTTTGCCCTCCACAGCACACACAAATTAGTCACAAATTGCCTGAACACTCTGGGAGTTTCTGAGTGATACACCAATAAAGGCTTCACTTTGCAATCACCACTAGCATTGGCACACATCAGAAGAGTAAGCTTGTCTTTCATAGGCTTATGTCCTGGGAGTGCCTTTTCCTCCTGAGTAATGTAGGTCCTGCTTGGCAATTTCTTCCAAAACAGGCCTGTTTCATCACAATTAAACACTTGTTCAGGTTTCAATCCTTCAGCCTCTATGTACTCCTTGAATTTATGCACATATTTTTCAGCCGCTTTGTGGTCCGAACTGGTAGCCTCACCATGCCTTACCACACTGTGTATGCCACAACGATTCTTAAATCTTTCAAACCAACCTTTGCTGGCCTTAAATTTGCTCACATCACCACTAGTTGCAGGCAATTTCTTTACCAAATCATCATGCAACTGCCTAGCCTTTTCACAAATGATCGCTTGAGAGATGCTGTCTCCTGCTATCTGTTTTTCATTTATCCACACCAATAAGTCTCTCAACATCTTCTAACACTAGCGATCTCTGTTTCGAAAACAAAGTTGCACCTTTTGCAAGAACAGCTTCCTTGATTGTCGTTTTCCTGCTCACTGTAGTAGAGATGGTTGATTGGGGTTTACTATGCAACCTGGCCAGCTCCGACACACGCACTCCACTTTCGTACTTTGCAATTATCTCTTTCTTCATTTCAATAGTCAATAGCACCTTCTCGAAGGGTTGGTACTAGAAGCTTTCTTGGGGCCCATGGTTACTTATTTTGCAGAAACAAGCACCAAAAACAGTGATAATATGGATAATTTGGAATGTACCGAATGTATCCTTAGATGTGCGCACACTGGCTGGCTTGTAAACACTGGCACACATGGGGCAGTTCAGGCCACACTTGGACACGTCTCGTACGAATCGTATCGAATAGCGGGTTTTCGATCGAATGTCAAGGCGAAATTTTTGCGTTAAAATGCATCGAATGTTGGATTTATCGAATGTCGATGCTATCGAATGTCGGGGGTCCACTGTACTACTGTACTTGCTCACCCATAGTTACTCTACCACAACCAATGCTTCCTTTACATACCCTGTGTCCATATACATGTATATGTTTTTTGTATTGGTTTGATTATGTCCCTGCTGAGCAGAATGTAACCTCCATAAATGTTCTTTTAGTGTCTCTTGTCCATATAACGCTGGGATTAAGACTTCTGTGCTGGTATATGGTAATCAGATATTAGTGATTCAATCTCCTTACTATGAGGATTAGGAATAAGAATTTCCTATTCATCTGCTATTGTGCACCCTCCATACCTTTCAGACATTTATTTTCTCGTTTTTTTCGGTGGCATACTTCCAGGGATGGCACAGCATATCTTCATCTCATATTTCTTCATTGTACATATATCACTTTATTCTTTACATCAGTGAGCATATAAATAAATAAATAAATTTGCCTGTTAGCAATAATTTACCATAACCAAGGTTATTATTTCCATGTTATTTATATAAAAATTGCATGTCTGACTGTGATATTGAGAATTCTCATTTTTTAATAACAGAGAGAATGACTGGGAAACTGTTAGGAGCTGAACACCAGTTAAGAGAGATGCAGCAAGAATATCAGAAGACATTGGCCCAGTTGCAGCAGATTGCAGAGAAAAATAAAATATTACAGGTTAGTAGAAAATCATATAAATAATATTACAGGTCACCTATACTTTATGTGAAGTCTCTGTGCAAATTGAACATTGTTCATTGCCTGGTATCTGTTGGTAATTCTGTAAATAAGATTAAACAGTTGCTGTATGAGATTGGTATGGTTTGCTAAGCAATTTAAAGGTTTATGTTACACTTAATTAGGTGTTTATGATCTGATTGACTTAACACAGATGCCAAAAAGCCTGGAACACATGAACTGTATAAAATGAGGTACATATTTGTTCACTTGATGAGGAAGTACAGTAAACCCTTGGTTTAACAGAGTAATGGGAGTGAGCAGGTGTCTGGTAAATTTAATTACACCTACCATCCGACTTACGACTGAGTTCGGTTCCGAGAAACCGGTCGTAAGTCGAAATGGATGTAAGTCGAACTTTACTACTGAATATCAACATAACATTTTTGTAATGACTTTATTTTATTGTTTTATTTTGGTATTTCATGTTTTACTTTACTTTTTATGCTGTTAGTACTGTATTTTATACTGTAAGGTTTAGGATAAACACTGTGTACAACACAAACACTTGTTTATTTCCCAGAAATTTGGCATAAAAAACACGGTCGTAAGTTGAGTCGTCGTATGTCGAGCAGGTCATAAGTCGGATGGTAGGTGTATAATGGGCAGAGATGACTTTGTTGTGCTGCAAAAAGGTCATCTCAGTAACCAGTGGACATTGTTTCCGAATCAATTGACCTAGTGAATCACTTAACCCAGTGGATCAGTTGACTCAGTGGGTCAATAAAAGTAGATTTTACAAACAATATGAATTTTTTCTGCTACATAGGTATTTACCCCATTAAAACTAGGGTTTTAACACCCTGTGACCCGACAATGCCTGAATGGATGGACAGGCAATTTTTAAACATTACTTATTTTCAGAAGGAAAATGAGCAGCTTCAAAAGGAAAATGAACAACTAACAATTCTTAATAAAAATATCGAACAGCGAGGACTTGCAGCAGAAAATGAGTCATTAAAAACCCAAATTGCACACTTAGAATCTGCTTTACAAGTAAGTATTTATTTGTTTTCAAAATTTATTTGAGATTTTTATGTGTTTAATTTTTCTCAAAATACATTAGAGGCATTACTTCAGTCATCATAGGCAGTTCCTACCTAACCATTATTCATGATACAGGTCTCCCTCAACATTCGCGAGGGTTAGGGGATCAAGAGCCTCGCGAATGTTGAAAAATCGCGAATGTTTGGTGCCCCAATATATTTTATTATTATTTTTTTATTATCACACCGGCCGATTCCCACCAAGGCAGGGTGGCCCGAAAAAGAAAAACTTTCACCATCATTCACTCCATCACTGTCTTGCCAGAAGGGTGCTTTACACTACAGTTTTTAAACTGCAACATTAACACCCCTCCTTCAGAGTGCAGGCACTGTACTTCCCATCTCCAGGACTCAAGTCCGGCCTGCCGGTTTCCCTGAATCCCTTCATAAATGTTACTTTGCTCACACTCCAACAGCACGTCAAGTATTAAAAACCATTTGTCTCCATTCACTCCTATCAAACACGCTCACGCATGCCTGCTGGAAGTCCAAGCCCCTCGCACACAAAACCTCCTTTACCCCCTCCCTCCAACCCTTCCTAGGCCGACCCCTACCCCGCCTTCCTTCCACTACAGACTGATACACTCTTGAAGTCATTCTGTTTCGCTCCATTCTCTCTACATGTCCGAACCACCTCAACAACCCTTCCTCAGCCCTCTGGACAACAGTTTTGGTAATCCCGCACCTCCTCCTAACTTCCAAACTACGAATTCTCTGCATTATATTCACACCACACATTGCCCTCAGACATGACATCTCCACTGCCTCCAGCCTTCTCCTCGCTGCAACATTCATCACCCACGCTTCACACCCATATAAGAGCGTTGGTAAAACTATACTCTCATACATTCCCCTCTTTGCCTCCAAGGACAAAGTTCTTTGTCTCCACAGACTCCTAAGTGCACCACTCACTCTTTTTCCCTCATCAATTCTATGATTCACCTCATCTTTCATAGACCCATCCGCTGACACGTCCACTCCCAAATATCTGAATACGTTCACCTCCTCCATACTCTCTCCCTCCAATCTGATATTCAATCTTTCATCACCTAATCTTTTTGTTATCCTCATAACCTTACTCTTTCCTGTATTCACCTTTAATTTTCTTCTTTTGCACACCCTACCAAATTCATCCACCAATCTCTGCAACTTCTCTTCAGAATCTCCCAAGAGCACAGTGTCATCGGCAAAGAGCAGCTGTGACAACTCCCACTTTGTGTGTGATTCTTTATCTTTTAACTCCACGCCTCTTGCCAAGACCCTCGCATTTACTTCTCTTACAACCCCATCTATAAATATATTAAACAACCACGGTGACATCACACATCCTTGTCTAAGGCCTACTTTTACTGGGAAAAAATTTCCCTCTTTCCTACATACTCTAACTTGAGCCTCACTATCCTCGTAAAAACTCTTCACTGCTTTCAGTAACCTACCTCCTACACCATACACTTGCAACATCTGCCACATTGCCCCCCTATCCACCCTGTCATACGCCTTTTCCAAATCCATAAATGCCACAAAGACCTCTTTAGCCTTATCTAAATACTGTTCACTTATATGTTTCACTGTAAACACCTGGTCCACACACCCCCTACCTTTCCTAAAGCCTCCTTGTTCATCTGCTATCCTATTCTCCGTCTTACTCTTAATTCTTTCAATTATAACTCTACCATACACTTTACCAGGTACACTCAACAGACTTATCCCCCTATAATTTTTGCACTCTCTTTTATCCCCTTTGCCTTTATACAAAGGAACTATGCATGCTCTCTGCCAATCCCTAGGTACCTTACCCTCTTCCATACATTTATTAAATAATTGCACCAACCACTCCAAAACTATATCCCCACCTGCTTTTAACATTTCTATCTTTATCCCATCAATCCCGGCTGCCTTACCCCCTTTCATTTTACCTACTGCCTCACGAACTTCCCCCACACTCACAACTGGCTCTTCCTCACTCCTACAAGATGTTATTCCTCCTTGCCCTATACACGAAATCACAGCTTCCCTATCTTCATCAACATTTAACAATTCCTCAAAATATTCCTTCCATCTTCCCAATACCTCTACCTCTCCATTTAATAACTCTCCTCTCCTATTTTTAACTGACAAATCCATTTGTTCTCTAGGCTTTCTTAACTTGTTAATCTCACTCCAAAACTTTTTCTTATTTTCAACAAAATTTGTTGATAACATCTCACCCACTCTCTCATTTGCTCTCTTTTTACATTGCTTCACCACTCTCTTAACTTCTCTCTTTTTCTCCATATACTCTTCCAATATATTGTAGGGAAATATAATACAATACTGCTTCCTTAACTTGTTGAACCATGAACAATCATAAAATACATGAAAATGCCATAAATTATACTAAATACATACATGTTATACTTTAACCCTTTGAGGGTTTCAGCCGTACTAGTACAGCTTATGACCCAGGGTTTTTGACATACTAGTACACCTAAATTCTAGCGCCCTCAAATCTAGTGGGAGAAAGCTGGTAGGCCTACATATGAAAGAATGGGTCTATATGGTCAGTGTGCACAGTATAAAAAAAATCCTGCAGCACACAGTGCATAATGAGAAAAAAAAACTTTGATCCTTTTTTGGAATAAAACAGCGACTTTGCACTGTATTTTTGTATGGTAGTTATTGTTGTATTCTAGTTTTCTTGGTCTCATTTTATAGAATGGAAGACATGTTACGGAAATTGAGATGATTTTGACTGGTTTTACAATGAAAAGTACCTTGAAATTGAGCTCAAAATAGCAGAAATGTTCGATTTTTGCCAAAGTTCAAAAGTAAACAAATCATGCCAAGCATCCAATACACGTCAACTGGTGAGTCTAATATTCTTTTGCAAGTGTGCCAATATTATTTATACCATTTTTTACACTAATGCAGTAGTCTGCATAACAGTAAATCTTCTATTTTTTGTGAGAATAAAAATTCAAAGTGGAAAGCAAAAGAATGTAAGAGGGGCCTTGGGACGTGACTAATGAACAGAGGAAATGTCATTTTAGTGCCAGGAATGTCTTTCTTGTTTATTCTGAACCCTATTCTGAAATTGGCATCTTTTGAAATTTGTGTGAAATTGGCAAAATTGCTAAATTCTGACCACTGTACTGGATAGTTGAAATTGGTAAATGGGTGGTTTCTTGCACTCATTCGATAGAAAAAATGGAGTTCTAGCGAAATATTCATGTTTTTTGTCGACTAGTACAGTGGATTTGGCTGAAAATAGGGCTCAAAGTGGGCAAAATTGCTGATGCGTGAACATCGCCGAGATCGCTAACTTCGCGAGAGCATAATTCCATAAGTTTTCCATCAAATTTCATACTTTTGGTGGCATTATGATCGGGAAAAGATTCTCTGTCTTTTCATAGATTTTTTTTTTTTTTTTTTTTTTTTTTTGAAATTTTGCCGACCCTGAGAACGAGTCTCGGAGAGGGCCTGTCGACCCTCAAAGGGTTAATAACATTCTTTCTTTCATTCTTTCAACACACTGGCCGTATCCCACCGAGGTGGGGTGGCCCAAAAGAAAAAACGAAAATTTCTCCTTTTACATTTAGTAATATATACAGGAGAAGGGGTTACTAGCCCCTTGCTCCTGGCATTTTAGTCGCCTCTTACAACACGCATGGCTTACGGAGGAAGAATTCTGTTCCACTTCCCCATGGAGGTAAGAGGAAATAAACAAGAACAAGAACTAGTAAGAAAATAGAAGAAAACCCAGCGGGGTCTGTATATATATGCTTGTACATGTATGTGTATTATGACCTAAGTGTAAGTAGAAGTAGCAAGATGTACCTGAAACCTTGCATGTTTATGAGACAGAAAAATGGACACCAGCAATCCTACCATCATGTAAAACAATTACAGGCTTTCGTTTTACACTCACTTGGCAGGATGGTAGTACCTCCCTGGGCGGTTGCTGTCTACCAACCTACTACCTAGACTTTAATAACATATATGTTATTAAATACCACTGCCTCCAAAACTGCCTCCACCAATGCCTCTACCAATGCCTCCACCACTTCCTCAACCACTGCGAGTTCCTACTACCCTCCCTCCGAGCCCCACAACTGGCAGCCAGCCCTCCCACCACTGTGTGGTGAGTGTTTTGTTTGTTCATTATTTGCTGTTAAACTGCAGTATAAATAATGTAAACCCATTCATGACTGCATATTGAAATGGCTATTCGGACAGGTATTAGACAGTGACATCATGTGTTTACTCGTGAACACAGCAAAGAATCAAACATTTCTGCTACTTCTAATAATAACAATAGTAATAATAATAATAATAATAATAATAATAATAAATACCATAGAATTGAAGAAGGAAATTGTACAAAAACACGAGAGGGTGGTTGACACATCATCAGTGTGGCTTTGTTTATGCTGGAGTGAGCATTAGTCTCCGTTCTCTTCCAAACATTTCACAATAATTCATTGTGTTTGGTGCTTGTAGATTGAGTGTGACTGGAGTGGTAGAGGCAGTGGTAGAAGCAGTGGTTGAGGAAGCCGTTGAGGCAGTGGGTGAGGCAGTGGGTGAGGCAGTGGGTGAGGCAGTGGTTGAGGCAGCGGTTGAGGCAGTGGGTGAGGCAGTGGGTGAGGCAATGATAGAGGCAGCAGTTGAGGCAGTGGTATTTAATAACATATATAATATGACATGTTATTATTAATAACATGTATTATTATTATTTATAACATATATGTTTAAGGGCAATGTGTGGTGTAAATATTATGCAGAAAATTCAGAGTGTGGAAATTAGGAAAAGATGTGGAGTTAATAAAAGTATTATTCAGAGGGCAGAAGAGGGGTTGTTGAGGTGGTTTGGTCATTTAGAGAGAATGGATCAAAGTAGAATGACATGGAAAGCATATAAATCTATAGGGGAAGGAAGGCGGGGTAGGAGTCGTCCTCAAAAGGGTTGGAGAGAGGGGGTAAAGGAGGTTTTGTGGGCAAGGGGCTTGGACTTCCAGCAAGCGTGCATGAGCGTGTTAGATAGGAGTGAATGGAGACGAATGGTACTTGGGACCTGACGATCTGTTGGAGTGTGAGCAGGGTAATATTTAGTGAAGGGATTCAGGGAAACCGGTTATTTTCATATAGTCGGACTTGTTATCTTCATTATAGAATAATAAAAAAAATATTATAACATTTATATTATAATAATAAGGTAAAAGGATCCCAATGGAAATAAGTCACTCTGTCTGACTTTTTGGGTTATCCTAGGTTCTCTACACATATGCTGCTATGTATGGTAATTCTATGTAACTGTATTTGTGTGTACCTGAATAAACTTGCTTACTTACTGATGTCAGCTAGGCCTGTATACCTTGTACATGTATGTGTAGTAAATAAAGATATTATTATTATTATATTATTATTATTTTCTCAGTTGTTTGTTGGGTTATCTAATTCAAACTTGGGCAATGTATGATGGAAAGATACTTCTTCACGTACACCAAAAATGAAATAAATCAGACGATAAATAGAGCTCACAGTAGCGAAAATGTTCTATTCTTTAGCAAAGCTCAAGAGTAAACAAATGACGTCACCGTCCAATACCTGTCCGCCTGCCAGTCCAAATTCCAGTACGGAGTCAAGAATGGATTGACATTATTTATACAATTATTACAATAATGCAGTAGTCTGCATAACAGTAAATATTTTATTTTTTTTGTGAATAAAAATTCCAAATGGTTAGCAAGAGTAATATAAGAGGGGCCTGTAGCCGTGACTAATGAACAGAGAAAATGTTATTTTAGTGCCAGGAATGTCTACATTGTTTATTCTGGATCCTATTTTGAAATTGGCATCTGTTGAAATTTGTGTGAAATCGGCCAAATTGCCAATTTGTGACCACTTTATTGGGTAGTTGAAATAAGTGAATGGGTGGTTTCTTATACTCAGTTGACAGACTAGAAGTAAATAAGTTTATTCAGGTATACACAAATACAGTTACTTAGATTATCATACATAGCAGTGTATGTATAGAGAACCTGGGATAACCCAGAAAAGTCAGACAAAGTGACTTATTTCCAGTACCTGGCTTGGGCTTGCAATATATGATTTTTGGTAAATAATTTTTTTTTCTCGGTTGTTTGTTGGGCTATCTCATTGAAACTTGGGCAGTGTATGATGGAAAGATGCTTCTTAACCCCTTCAGGGTCCAAGGCCCAAATCTAAAGTGGGTGCCCCAGTGTCCGAGAATTTTCAAAAAAAAAATTTGTTATTTTTTCTTATGAAATGGTAGAGAATCTTTTTGTGAAGGTAATAAAACAAAAAGTACGAAATTTGATGGAAAATTGACAAAATTATGCTCTTGCGAATTTTGATGTGTCAGCGATATTTACGAATCGGCGATTTTGCCGAATTTGACTCCCATTTTAGGTCAATTACATTATTCCAGTCAACCAAATTCTTAGCTATTTCACTAGTATTACTTCTATTCTATCGATTGAGCACAAGAAATTGCCAAGTCAACTGTTTCAACTACAAATTAAAGTGATCGGAAATTGTTAATTTGGCCAATTTAACACAAAGTTCAAAATATTCCAATTTCAAAATAAGGTCCAGAATAAACAATGTAGGTATTCCTGGAACTAAACTAACATTTCCTCTGTTCATTAGTTACGTTTTGAGGCTTTACAAATAAATTCCATTTTGATTTTTTATTCACATAATGAATTTTTATTCACACCAAAAAATAGAAGATTTACTGTTATGCAATGCTGTAATAGTTGTATAAATATCATCACCATATTTGTGAATGTATATTAGACCCACCAGCTGGCGTGTATTAGATGTGTGAGGTCGTTTGTTTACTCTTGAATATCGGCAAAAATTTAACATTTCTGCTACTTTGAGCTCAGTTTCAAGCCATTTCCAGTGCTAAAACCAATCAAAATCATCTCTATTTCTGTAATATGTCTTCCATTCTATCAAATGAGACCAAGAAATCGCAAATACAACTATAAAAAACATACGAAAAAACAAATTCGCTGTTTTAATCGAAAAATCATGATTTCAGTTTTTTTTCTCTCATTATACACAGTGTGCTGCAGGATCTGTTTTATGTGGTGCACACATACCACATAGATGTATTCTCTCATATCTAGGCCGAAATGTACCACTCACAGTTTATCAGAGTGAGCTGAGCTCATGACGTAGATCTACGGTTTGGACCCTGAACGTAAAGCCATAGATCTACGGGACGGACCCTGAAAGGGTTAATGTACAACAAAAATAAAAATGACGGACTATAAATAAGGGAGTTCACTTCTCAGCCATTAGCCGCCTCTTTGCAGTATATTTTCGTGTGGTTTTTATGGTTGTATTCTCATTTTTTGGACTCATTTGATATAATGGAAGATATATTACAGAAATAGACATGATTTTGATTGCTTTCACGATGAAAAGTACCTTGAAATTGAGCTCAAAGTAGCGAAAATGTTCGATTTTTGCCGATGTTCAATGAACTGTGTAAGTCAAGTTGGTTAATTTTATTAAGTGTATTCTAACTTAACCACTCTGTAATTCGGCAAACTCAGTAATCCAGCACACTACAGGTCCCAATGATGCCGGATTTGTGATGGAGGACCTGTATGGCAAGCCCAGGCCAGGTACTGGAAATAAGTCACTTTGACTTTTTTAGGTTATCCTAGGTTCTCTATACATATGCTGCTATGTATTATAATCTATGTAACTGTATTTGTGTATACCTGAATAAACTTATTTACTTCTAGCCTGTCAACTGAGTACAAGAAACCGCCCATTCACTTATTTCAACTACCCAATAAAGTGGTCAGAAATTGGCAATTTGACTGATTTCACACAAATTTCAAAAGATGCCAATTTCAAAATAGGATCCAGAATAAACAATGCAGACACTCGTTACTCTTGAGCTTCGCTAAAGAATAGAACATTTCGGCTACTGTGAGCGTAATTTCAAGGTACTTTTCATTGTGAAAGCAATCAAAATCATATCTGTTTCTGTAATACAGTGGACCCCCGCATAGCGGACGCCTTGCATAGCGGACAATCCGCATAGCGGACGCTTTGTTCGCTAAAATTTTGCCCCGCATAGTGGACAAAAACCCGCTCAGCGGCCTTCGTCCGAGACGCGTCCAATGTGCGCCCTCAGCCAGCCTCACATGTGCCGCCCGTGCCATTGTTTACCAGCCAGCCTCCGCGGTAACATTCAAGCATACACTCGGAATATTTCGTATTATTACAGTGTTTTCGGTGCTGTTTCTGGAAAATAAGTGACCATGGGCCCCAAGAAAGCTTCTAGTGCCAACCGTACACCTCAAAGGGTAAGAATACCCATTGAAATGAAGAAAGAGATCATTGATAAGTATGAAAGTGGAGTACGTATCACCGACCTGGTCAGGTTGTACAAGAAACCAAAATCAACCATCTCTTCTATTGTGGGCAAGAAAACGGCAATCAAGGAAGCTGTTGTTGCCAAAGGTTTAACTGTGTTTTCGAAACAAAGATCGCAAGTGATGGAAGATGTTGAGAGACTCTTATTGGTGTGGATAAATGAAAAACAGCTAGCAGGAGATAGCGTCTCTCAAGCGATCATATGTGAAAAGGCTAGGAAGTTGCATGACGATTTAATTAAAAAAATGCCTGCAACTAGTGATGATGTGAGTGAATTTAAGGCCAGCAAAGGTTGGTTTGAGAGATTTAAGAAGCGTAGTGGCATCCATAGTGTGATACGGCATGGTGAGGCTGCCAGTTCGGACCACAAAGCGGCTGAAAAATATGTGCATGAATTCAAGGAGTACATAGAAACTGAAGGACTGGAACCTGAACAAGTGTTTAATTGTGATGAAACAGGCCTGTTCTGGAAGAAAATGCCAAGCAGGACCTACATTACTCAGGAGGAAAAGGCACTCCCAGGACATAAGCCTATGAAAGACAGGCTTACTTTGTTGATGTGTGCCAATGCTAGTGGTGATTGCAAAGTTAAGCCTTTATTAGTGTATCACTCTGAAACTCCCAGAGCGTTCAGGCAAAAGAATGTCCTCAAGGATAATTTGTGTGTGCTGTGGAGGGCAAACAGTAAGGCATGGGTCACTAGGGAATTTTTCTATAACTGGTTACACCATGCATTTGCCCCCAATGTGAAAGATTACCTAACTGAAAAGAAATTAGACCTTAAGTGCCTCCTGGTGTTAGACAATGCCCCTGGTCATCCTACAGATGTGGCAGAGCGACTTTATGGGGACATGAGCTTCATTAAGGTGAAGTTTTTGCCTCCTAATACCACTCCTCTCCTGCAGCCCATGGACCAGCAGGTCATTTCCAACTTCAAGAAACTGTACACAAAAGCTCTGTTTCAAAAGTGCTTTGAAGTGACCACAGACACTCGATTGACTCTAAAAGAGTTTTGGAAGGATCACTTTAATATCCTCAATTGTGTAAACCTTATAGGTAAGGCTTGGGAGGGAGTGACTAAGAGAACCTTGAACTCTGCTTGGAAGAAACTGTGGCCAGAATGTGTAGACAAAAGGGATTTTGAAGGGTTTGAGGCTAACCCTGAGAGGAGTAGTATACCAGTTGAGGAATCAATTGTGGAATTGGGGAAGTCCTTGGGGTTGGAGGTTAGTGGGGAGGATGTGGAAGAGTTGGTGGAGGAGGACAATGAAGAACTAACCACTGATGAGCTGATAGATCAACTTCAAGAGCAAGAGGCCAGACCTGGGGAAACTGGTTCAAAGGAGGGGAGAGAGAAATTGAAGGAATTGCCTACTTCAAAGATTAAGGAAATGTGTACAAAATGGCTTGAAGTGCAAACCTTTTTTGATGAAAATCACCCTCACACAGCTATTGCAAGCCGTGCTGGTGACTGTTACAATGACACTGTTGTGAACCACTTTAGACAAATCATAAAGGAACGAGAGGTACAGGCCACTATGGACAGATATGTTGTGCGAAAGAAGTCCAGTGACTCTGAAGCTGGTCCTAGTGGCATTAAAAGAAGAAGGGAAGTAACCCCAGAAAAGGACTTGCTACCTCAAGTCCTAATGGAAGGGGATTCCCCTTCTAAACACTAACACTCTCTCTCCCCTCCTCCCATCCCATCAATCATCACCAGATCTTCAATAAAAGTAAGCGTCATGTAATTGTGCATGCCTTTTTCAGTTTGTGTGTACTAAAATTAACATTTTTTTGTGGTAAAAAAAATTTTTTTTCATACTTTTGGGTGTCTTGCACGGATTAATTTTATTTCCATTATTTCTTATGGGGAAAATTCATTCGCATAGCGAACATTTCGCATAACAGCCAGCCCTCTTGCACGGATTAAGTTCACTATGCGGGGGTCCACTGTATATCTTTCATTCTATGAAATGAGACCGAAAAAATTAAAATATAACCATAAAAACCATACAAAAATATACTGCTAAGCAGCCACTAATGGCTGAGAAGTGAACTTCGCTATTTGTGGTCTGATTTCTTTCATTTTTGGTATACGTTAAGAAGTATCTTTCCATCATACATTGCCCAAGTTTGAATAAGATAACCCAACAAACAACTGAGAAAATAATATAATAATAATATCTTTATTTACTACACGTTCATGTACAAGGTATACAGGCCTAGCTGACATCAGTGACATACTGTACTACTACACTGTATGTAGAAAGCTGCTTGTTATGCAGAGTATTTCAAGAAAATTAGGTCAGTGTCCCAGGATAACACCCACACTAGTCCACTAACACCCAGGTACCCATTTACTGATGGGTAAACATAGACAACAGGTGTAAAGAAACACGCCTAATGTTTCTACCCTGGCTAGGAATCTCATATTTACCAAAAATCATATATGGCTAACCCAAGCCAGGTACTAGAAATAAGCCACATTGACTCTTTTGGGTTATCCTAGGTTCTCTACACATATACTGCTACGTGTGATAATCTATATAGAGAAAATAACTTTTTTGTTTCAGGTTTATGGTGCAGTACGAGTGTATATCACAGTTAGCCCTCTGCTATACTCCGTTTCCTCTAATATAAGCCCCCAAGAGAGGGATAGGAGAATGGTATTTGTATACCATATCCTCTTCTTACCTTTGTCGAACTGCTCTGTGTTATGCCAAATATTATTTATTCTGGAGTATTTAACATGTTTTATGTTATTTATTTTGTTTATTATGTCATATTAGATCAGTTGTGATAGGCAAATAAGCTGTGGTGTTGATATTAGCGTAATAATAAAGCATATTCTCCTGCATCATGAGACTGAGCTCATGGCAACCGACAGTGGCTTCAAAGCCACCTTATCTTTAATGGATAATGAACTGTGTTGATGCTTTACATAATGAGAAGCATTTCTTTTATTCATTGCAACCATGGCTAGGGCTAAAAGTAAGCAGGTTATAACAATAAATGGAGGAAAAGAAATTGGAATGACTTATACAGCAAGTAGCGCCATCAAACAGTACCAGCAGGTTGGTGTGGCGACCCTGGAAATTTGAAATTATGCTATCCAAAATTAGTGCCGAATAACTGAAGGAACCGAATAACTGATTGCCAGATTTGTGATGGCGGACCTGTAGTCCCTTTATAAAAAGGGAAGGGGGACAAAAGAGATGGTAAAAATTATGGAGGAATATGTTTACTGAGTATACCAGGAAAAGTGTATGGTAGGGTTATAATTGAAAGAATTAGAGGTAAGATGGAATGTAGAATTGCGGATGAGCAAGGAGGTTTTAGAGTGGGTAGGGATGTGTAGATCAAGTGTTTATATTGAAGCATATATGTGAACAGTATTTAGATAAAGGTAGGGAAGCTTTTATTGCATTTATGGATTTAGAAAAGGCATATGATAGAGTGGATAGGGGAGCAATGTTGCAGATGTTGCAAGTAAATGGAATAGGTGGTAAGCTACTAAATGCTGTAAAGAGATTTTATGAGGATAGTGAGGCTTAGGTTAGGGTGTGTAGAAGAGAGGGAGACTACTTCCCGGTAAAAGTAGGTCTTAGACAGGGATGTGTAATGTCACCATGGTTATTTAATATATTTATAGATGGGGTTGTAAAAGAAGTAAATGCTAGTGTGTTCGGGAGATGGGTGGGATTAAATTATGAGGAATTAAATACAAAATGGGAATTGACACAGTTGCTTTTTGCTGATGATACTGTGCTTATGGGAGATTCAAAAGAAAAATTGCAAAGGTTAGTGGACGAGTTTGGGAGTGTGTGTGGAGGTAGAAAGTTGAAAGTGAAATAGAAAAGAGTAAGGTGATGAGGGTATCAAATGATTTAGATAAAGAAAAATTAGATTTCAAATTGGGGAGGAGGAGTATGGAAGAAGTGAATGCTTTCAGATACTTGGGAGTTGATGTGTCGGCGGATGGATTTATGAAAGTTGAGGTTAATCATAGAATTGATGAGGGGAAAAAAGGTGAGTGGTGTGTTGAGGTATATGTGGAGACAAAAAAACGTTATTTATGGAGGCAAAGAAGGAAATGTATGAAAGTATAGTAGTACCAACACTCTTATATGGGTGTGAAGCTTGAGTTGTGAATGCAGCAGCGAGAAGGCGGTTGCAGGCAGTGGAGATGTCCTGTCTAAGGGCAATGTGTGGTGTAAATATTATGCAGAAAATTCGGAGTGTGGAAATTAGGAGAAGGTGTGGAGTTAATAAAAGTATTAGGGCTGAGGGCTGAGGAGGGGTTGTTGAGGTGTTTTGGTCATTTAGAGAGAATGGATCAAAGTAGAATGACATGGAGATCATTTAAATCTCTAGAGGAAGGAAGCCGGGGTAGGGGCCGTCCTCGAAAAGGTTGGAAGGAAGGGTTAAGGGAGGTTTTGTGGGCAAGGGGCTTGGACTTCCAGCAGTCGTGCATGAGCGTGTTTGATAGGAGTGAATGGAGACGAATGGTATTTGGGACCTGACGATCTGTTGGAGTGTGAGCAGGGTAATATTTAGTGAAGAGATTCAGGGAAACTTGTTATTTTTATATAGCCGACTTGAGTCCTGGAAATGGGAAGTACAATGCCTGCACTGTCTAGGAGGAGTTTGGGATATTGGCAGTTTGGAGGGATATGTTGTGTATCTTTATAAGTATATGCTTCTAAGCTGTTGTGTTCTGAGCACCACTGCAAAAACAGTGATTATGTGTGAGTGAGGTGAAAGAGTTGAATGATGATGAGAGTGTTTTCTTTTTGGGGATTTTTTTTCTTTTTGGGTCACCCTGCCTCGATGGGAGACGGCCGACTTGTTAAAAAAAAAAAATTATTTTTTTGCATTTGCAGAGTGATCTTACTGAAAGAGGAACCTTCTTAGAGCACATGACCAGTGATAAAGAAGCCCTTGCCAAAGCTGAGGTTGAAATGAAGAATCTAAGGGAGAGTAACTTTAAACTTCAAGAGGAATTGGAGAAAGCAACTCAGAAGTTAAATATTTATTCAAAGGTATATGGTAATGTTATGCAGGTATTGACCAGTACCCCATTTAAATCTGGGTTGGAATTTGATCATTATTCAGTTATAGCTATTTTTTTTTTAGACTGATTATGTATGAGTGAGGTGAAAGTGTTGAATGATGATGAAAGTATTTTCTTTTTTGGGATTTTCTTTCTTTTTTGGTCACCCTGCCTCTGTGGGAGATGGCCGACTTGTTGAAAAAAAAAAACTATTTTTTGCTTCAGGAGCTGAGCTATGCTTCTTGTGTTTCACCTTCAGTGCATAATATTTTTGTTTACATTACAGTAGTTATTGTACATACTGTACTATATACAGTATGTACTTTCTCTTGGCTCATATTCCAGTATTATATCACTCTGCAAAGAAAAACTTTCTGTATATTTTTTTACTTTTTTTTCCGAAGTTTTCAGTTGTGAACTCTTCCTTTCCCTGTTGATAGTATTAAGAAGTCTTCTTGAATATTTTTAAAAAAGAAGTTTGAGGTTGTCATTTTCCCTCTTATTCTTTTGTCAGCTAGTGATCACAATTTTAGTGTCTTCAGTTTTTTGTTTTTAAATAATTTTTATTTCTTCAAGCCATTTTGTAACATGTTCTTTATACACATATGTTGTGAATGCCATTTTATTGTTTCCTCATCTATATAGTACTATATCCGAAAGCTCTCATGAAGTTTGCCAATGTAGCGTATGAGTTTTTTATAAACAGCGGAACCTTTGCTTACGAATGCCCCACCATGCGAATTTTTCAGGATACGAACAGTCGTTCGGTCGATTTTTTGCTTCTGGACACAAATGAAATTTCAGGATGCGAACTTCCTCCTCAAGGGAGGTTTCTTAAATAAATGTAAACATCCTCCTCAAGGGAGGTTCCTTAAATAAATAAATAAGTAAAATATTTATTTCTTTGCGAAGGTTACAATGGTTTTTTTTTTTTTTTAACAAGTTAGCCATCTTCCACCAAGGCAGGGTGACCCAAAAAGAAACAAAACCCCCAAAAAGAAAATACAGTGGACCCCACCTTACGAACGCATTGCATTACGTTAAATCCACCATACGAATTATTTGAACTAAAAAATTTTGCCTCGCCTCACGATAAAAAACTCACCTCATGTGATTCGTCCAGGACGCGTCCCATGTGTGGCCTCAGTGCCAGTGTTTACAAGCCAGCCAGTGCGGTCGCATCTACACATACATTCGGTACATTTCACATTATCCCAGTGTTTTTAGTGCTTGTAACTGCAAAATAAGTCACCATGGACCCCAAGAAAGCTTCTAGTGCCATCCCTGTGGTAAAAAGGGTGAGAATTAGTATGGAATTGAAAAAAGAGATTAAGGAAATGTGTGCAAAGTGGGTTGAACTGCAAACCTTTACGGATGAAAATCACCCTGACACAGCTACTGCAAGCCGTGTTGGCAACCTGTACAATGACAGTGTTATGGCCCATTTTAGGAAAGTCTTAAAGGAACGGGAGGTACAGAGCTCTATGGACAGGTTTGTTGTGCAACAGGCCCAGTGACTCTCAAGCTGGTCCTAGTGGCATTATAAGAAGAAGGGAAGTAACCCCGGAAAAGGACTTGCTACCTCAAGTTCTAATGGAAGGGGATTCCCCTTCTAAACAATAACTTCCACACTCTCCCCTCCTCCCATCCCATCAATCATCACCAGATCTTCAATAAAGGTAAGTGTCATGTATTCTATTCTTAGTAGAGTAGTAATTGTGCATGTCTTCTTCAGTTTGTGTGTATTAAAATTAATATTTCATGTGGTAAAATTTTTTTTTTTTCATACTTTGGGGTGTTAGGAATGGATTAATTTAATTTCCATTATTTCTTATGGGGAAAATTAATTCAGTTAATGATAATTTCGGCTTATGATGAGCTCTCAGGAACGGATTAATATCGTAAGGCAGGGGTCCACTGTGCTTTCATCATCATTCAACACTTTCACCTCATTCATACATAATCACTGTTTTTGCAGAGGTGCCCAGAACACAAAGGTTTAGAAGCATATACGTATGAAGATACACAACATATCCCTCCAAACTACCAATATCCCAAACCCCTCCTTTAAAATGCAGGCATTGTACTTCCCATTTCCAGTACTCAAGTTCGGCTATATAAAAATAACAAGTTTCCCTGAATCCTGTCACTAAATATTACCCTGCTCACACTCCAACAGCTCGTCAAGTCCCAAATACTATTCGTCTCCATTCACTCCTATCGAACACACTCATGCATGCTTGCTGGAAGTCCAAGCCTCTCACCCACAAAACCTCCTTTACCCCCTCCCTCCAACCTCTTTGAAGACTACCCCTACCCCGCCTTCCTTTCCCTACAGATTTATATACATACTCTCCATGTCATTCTACTTTGATCCATTCTCTCTAATTGACCAAACCACCTCAACAACCCCTCTTCAGCCCTCTGACTAATACTTTTATTAACTCCATTTTGGGCAGACTTAACATAATACTAATAGACTACTAAGTCTAGACAGGTGAAGAGTGTACTAGTAATGGTTACCAATGTTTTGCTGATGGTGGCACCAACTACTGGCAGCCTTTTGAAGTTTCTCCTTACTGTTTTTATTATTATTATTTTTTTTAACAAGTCGGCCATCTCCCTCTGTGGCAGGGTGACCCAAAAAGAAAGAAAATCCCAAAAAAGAAAATACTTTCATCATCATTCAACACTTTTACCTCACTCACACATAATCACTGTTTTTGCAGAAGTGCTCAGAACACAACAGTTTTGAAGCATATTATGATTATTATTATTTTTTTTTTCAACAAGTCGGCCATTGTTATTATTATAATTATTATTATTATTAGTTTGTACGTGGTAATGGGCTCTTGATCTAGGGAATTGGATCTGTGCTCCAGTTCCATAAATTAAGAATAATAATAATAATAATTATAATACATATGTATTAATGATAATAATAGTTATAATAATTATAATGTAGGTAGTAGGTTGGTAGACAGCAACCACCCAGGGAGGTACTACCGTCCTGCCAAGTGAATGTAAAACAAAAGCCTGTAATTGTTTTACATGATGGTAGGATTGCTGGTGGGTTTTTTTTGTCTGTCTCATAAATATTTATGCAAGATTACAGGTATGTCTTGCTACTTCTACTTACACTTAGGTCACACTACACATACATGTACACGTTTATTTATACACACTCATATGAGTTTTCTTTGATTTTATCTTAAAAGTTCTTGGTCTTATTACTTTTCCTTTTATATCCATGGGGAAGTGGAATAAGAATCTTTCCTCCGTAAGCCATGCGTGTTGTAAAAGTCAACTAAAATGCAGGGAACAATGGGCTAGTAACCCCTTTTCCTGTAAAGATTACTAAAAAGAATAAGAAGAAAATTGTCAAAGTGGGAAGTCTGAATGTGCGTGGATGTTGTGCAAATGATAAGAAAGAGATGATTGTGGATGTTATGAATGAAAAGAAGCTCGACGTCCTGGCTTTAAGTGAAACAAAGCTGAAGGGGTGGGAGAGTTTCAGTGGAGAGGAATAAATGGGATTAGGTCAGGGGTTTCAAATAGAGTTAGAGCTAAAGAAGGAGTAGCAATAATGTTGAAGGATAAGATATGGCAGGAAAAGAGGGACTATAAATGTATTAATTCAAGGATTATGTGGAGTAAAATGAAGGTTGGATGTGAAAAGTAGGTTATAGTAAGTGTATATGCACCTGGAGAAGAGAGAAGTGTAGAGGAGAGAGAGAGATTTTGGGAAATGTTGAGTGAATGCATGGGGAGTTTTGAACCAAGTGTGAGAGTACTTGTGGTTGGGGATTTCAATGCTAAAGTGGGTAAAAATGTTGTGGAGGGAGTAGTAGGTAAATTTGGGGTGCCAGGGGTAAATGTAAATGGGGAGCCTTTAATTGAGCTATGTGTAGAAAGAGATTTGGAAATAAGTAATACGTATTTTATGAAAAAGAGGATAAATAAATATACAAGGTATGATGTAGCACGTAATGAAAGTATGTAAAGTAAAAGGACACAAGTGCAACTAATGTGACATTTTATTGTGACAACATTTCTCTCTCCAGGAGCTTTATCAAGCCATTAATGGCTTGATAAAGCTCCTGGAGAGCGAAACGTTGCCACAATAAAATGTCACATTAGTTGCACTTGTGTCCTTTTACTTTACATATTGTCGGTAATTCTACCAACTTTATTGTAATGAAAGTAGTTTGTTAGATTATGTATTGGTGGATAAAAGGTTAATGGCAACTGATATATCGGATCATTAAAAATCAGGAACGTGACGGTAAGCTGTCCAATATACAAAAAGAGTTAGAAACAGAAATACAAATAGCTAGAGCTTCAATTAAGGTTATTAATATAATATTCAAGAGGTTGCTAGTAGAATTGCAGTAAATCAACCATTCAAATCATTATGAAGCTGTGTGTAGTCTGTGGTCAGTCAAACAAACGGGCTTCCACATGGATAAATTGTCATTTTTGTGGAAATTGGTGTCACGCCCCTTGTGCAGATATCCCAGAACTAGCTACAAGCAGTATTAAAACAGAGAAGTGTTTTTGGGTATGCCCAAATGAGGAAAATCTGTGGACTAAAATCACAAGGGTATTAAAAGAGGACAACATCAAAGCTGCTTTCATAGAAAACCTGGAAGCTTTCTACAACAGATGGGAACATAAAAAGTCTGGGCTGAATGGTACTGCCCTTGATACTGGCCATGTAGTCACAAACTGTAAGGCTGGAGGTGATGTCCTGGTAGTCAGTAAATGTGGGGCTGATAGTGCTGTCCTGGGAGACAGTAATGGTGAAGCTGGAGGTGCTGTCCTGGGAGACAGAAATGGTGAAGCTGGAGATACTGTCCTGGGAGACAGTAATGGTGAAGCTGGAGATTTTGTCCAGGTAGTCGGGAATTATACGCAGGAAGGAATACATATAAATGACCTCATAGGGGACAGGAGCCATAGTAAGGAAACAAGTGTAGTCAAAGATAAGATAAAACCAATATTGCAAACTAGAAATACCGCAGGAAATAGCAAACAAGAGGACTCCAATAGCAATAGTGAGGATAAATTACCAAAAACAACTGGTGGGAGCTCCATTGTTGGTGCTAGGGAGGATAGAAGTAAGACAGGGAAACATGCACCAACAGGGAATACAGTCACAGAAACCCAAGGCAAGCGGAAACCAAGCCTGTGCACATACTATGCACTTGGTATCTGCTGGCATGGGAAATCTGGAAAAACAGATGGGACATGCAACTATGACCACCCTAGAAAATGCCATGCCCATATGACAACAGGAAAATGCAAACTCCCTTCCTGTAAGCTTTTTCACCCTGAAATGTGTACCTCTTCAGTACAGGAAAGACTGTGCTATAACTTAAATTGCCAGGCATACCATCTAAAGGGGACAAAAAGATACAAAACATCCAGGCCATGGGAAAACCTGGGTAGCCACAGCCACTCAAGAGGGAGAGGTTTTTTAGTGCCAGGAAGGAAAAAAAACTGGCAGGAAATGGCAGAAATCGTACACCAAATCCAGTCATTCCTGGAGTGGAACCACAGTCGATGGCCTCCACTCCAAACCAACAGATACAGATACTAATGCCGGAAAAAAAATCCCCCCCCAGTACCAACAATACCACCAGTCCGATAACATTCTTCTTTGCAAATATACAGGGTCTAAAGCCAGCAACAAACAACAAAATACCTTTCATCCGTGGACTGCTTGCAGAGGCAAAGGCAATGTTCGCGGCTTTCACTGAGACCCACATAAAGGATCACTTGGACAACGAAATATGGATCCCAGGTTACAACCTATACAGATGTGACAGAGTGAACAGGCAAAAGGGGGGGGTTGGCCTGTACATTGCAGAGTCACTTGTTTGCACAGAACTGCTTAATGCCTCAAATGACGTAGTGGAAGTTTTAGCAGTAAAGGTCGAGAACCAAAACCTAGTCATTGTGGTAGTCTACAAGCCTCCGGATGCAACATCCCAGCAATTCCAGGAACAGCTGTTAAAAATTGACCACTGTCTGGAAAATCTTCCAGCTCCTGCACCCAACATCTTGCTCCTGGGGGATTTCAACTTAAGGCACCTAAAATGGAGGAATATAGCAAATAATATTGTTGCAGTAATAACACCAGGAGGCAGCTCTGATGAAAACTCACACTCACACGAGCTTTTAAATCTCTGCACAAAATTCAATTTAAACCAGCAAATAATAGAGCCTACTAGACTGGAGAATACACTAGACCTCATCTTCACTAACAATGATGATCTGATAAGAAATGTCACCATATCAAAAACAATATACTCAGATCACAACATAATTGAGGTTCAGACATGTATGCGTGGAGCCCCAGACCGACAAAATGAGACTAGTCACGAGGGAGCATTCACCAAATTCAACTTCAATAACAAAAACATAAAGTGGGACCAAGTAAACCAAGTCCTAACCGATATAAGCTGGGAAGATATACTAAGCAACACAGACCCAAACTTATGCCTAGAACAGATTAACTCGGTGGCACTCGATGTATGCACAAGGCTTATTCCTCTAAGAAAAAGGAGGAGTAGATGTAAAATAGAAAGAGACAGGCGCTCCCTTTACAGGCGACGGAAAAGAATAACAGAGCGGCTAAAAGAGGTCAATATATCTGAAATGCGCAGGGAGACACTGGTCAGAGAAATAGCAAGCATCGAACTTAAGCTAAAAGAATCCTTTAGGAGTCAGGAATCGCGGGAAGAACTAAAAGCCATAAATGAAATCGAAAGAAACCCAAAGTATTTCTTCTCCTATGCCAAATCAAAATCGAGAACAACGTCCAGTATTGGGCCCCTACTTAAACAAGATGGGTCCTACACAGATGACAGCAAGGAAATGAGTGAGCTACTCAAGTCCCAATATGACTCAGTTTTTAGCAAGCCGCTAACCAGACTGAGAGTCGAAGATCAAAATGAATTTTTTATGAGAGAGCCACAAAATTTGATTAACACAAGCCTATCCGATGTTATCCTGACGCCAAATGACTTCGAACAGGCGATAAATGACATGCCCATGCACTCTGCCCCTGGGCCAGACTCATGGAACTCTGTGTTCATCAAGAACTGCAAGAAGCCCCTATCACGAGCCTTTTCCATCCTATGGAGAGGGAGCATGGACACGGGGGTCGTCCCTCAGTTACTAAAAACAACAGACATAGCCCCACTCCACAAAGGGGGCAGTAAAGCAACAGCAAAGAACTACAGACCAATAGCACTAACATCCCATATCATAAAAATCTTTGAAAGGGTCCTAAGAAGCAAGATCACCACCCATCTAGAAACCCATCAGTTACACAACCCAGGGCAACATGGGTTTAGAACAGGTCGCTCCTGTCTGTCTCAACTACTGGATCACTACGACAAGGTCCTAAATGCACTAAAAGACAAAAAGAATGCAGATGTAATATATACAGACTTTGCAAAAGCCTTCGACAAGTGTGACCATGGCGTAATAGCACACAAAATGCGCGCTAAAGGAATAACAGGAAAAGTCGGTCGATGGATCTATAATTTCCTCACTAACAGAACACAGAGAGTAGTCGTCAACAGAGTAAAGTCCGAGGCAGCTACGGTGAAAAGCTCTGTTCCACAAGGCACAGTACTAGCTCCCATCTTGTTCCTCATCCTCATATCCGACATAGACAAGGATGTCAGCCACAGCACCGTGTCTTCCTTTGCAGATGACACCCGAATCTGCATGACAGTGTCTTCCATTGCAGACACTGCAAGGCTCCAGGCGGACATCAACCAAATCTTTCAGTGGGCTGCAGAAAACAATATGAAGTTCAACGATGAGAAATTTCAATTACTCAGATATGGTAAACATGAGGAAATTAAATCTTCATCAGAGTACAAAACAAATTCTGGCCACAAAATAGAGCGAAACACCAACGTCAAAGACCTGGGAGTGATTATGTCGGAGGATCTCACCTTCAAGGACCATAACATTGTATCAATCGCATCTGCTAGAAAAATGACAGGATGGATAATGAGAACCTTCAAAACTAGGGAGGCCAAGCCCATGATGACACTCTTCAGGTCACTTGTTCTATCTAGGCTGGAATATTGCTGCACTCTAACAGCACCTTTCAAGGCAGGTGAAATTGCCGACCTAGAAAATGTACAGAGAACTTTCACGGCGCGCATAACGGAGATAAAACACCTCAATTACTGGGAGCGCTTGAGGTTTCTAAACCTGTATTCCCTGGAACACAGGAGGGAGAGATACATGATTATATACACCTGGAAAATCCTAGAGGGACTAGTACCGAACTTGCACACGAAAATCACTCACTACGAAAGCAAAAGACTTGGCAGATGATGCACCATCCCCCCAATGAAAAGCAGGGGTGTCACTAGCACGTTAAGAGACCATACAATAAGTGTCAGGGGCCCAAGACTGTTCAACTGCCTCCCAGCACACATAAGGGGGATTACCAACAGACCCCTGGCAGTCTTCAAGCTGGCACTGGACAAGCACCTAAAGTCAGTTCCTGATCAGCCGGGCTGTGGCTCGTACGTTGGTTTGCGTGCAGCCAGCAGCAACAGCCTGGTTGATCAGGCGCTGATCCACCAGGAGGCCTGGTCACAGACCGGGCCGCAGGGGCGTTGACCCCCGAAACTCTCTCCAGGTAAACTCCAGGTAAGTTGTAGCTACAGTTAGAGTAAGAGGTAGATTGGACAAGAGGAAGGTGGCAACAACAAGTAGGAAGGAAGTGAAAGTGTATAAACTGAGGGAGGAGGAAGTTCGGGCGAGATATAAGTGACTATTGGCAGAAAGGTGGGCTAGTGCAAAGATGAGTAGTGGGGGGGTTGAAGAGGGTTGGATGAGTTTTAAAAATGCAGTATTAGAATGTGGGGCAGAAGTTTGTGGTTATAGGAGGGTGGGGGCAGGAGGAAAGAGGAGTGATTGGTGGAATGATGAAGTAAAGGGTGTGATAAAAGAGAAAAAGTTAGTTTATGAGAGGTTTTTACAAAGCAGAAGTGTTATAAGAAGAGCAGAGTATATGGAGAGTAAAAGAAAGGTGAAGAGAGTGGTGAGAGAGTGCAAAAGGAGAGCAGATGATAGAGTGGGAGAGGCACTGTTAAGAAATTTTAATGAAAATAAGAAAAAAATTTGGAATGAGTTAAACAAGTTAAGAAAGCCTAGGGAAAGTATGGATTTGTCAGTTAAAAACATAGTAGGGGAGTTAGTAGATAGGGAGATGGAGGTATTAGGTAGATGGCGAGAATACAGTGGACCCCCGGTTAACGATATTTTTTCATTCCAGAAGTATGTTCAGGTGCCAGTACTGACCGAATTTGTTCCCATAAGGAATATTGTGAAGTAGATTAGTCCATTTCAGACCCCCAAACATACACGTACACACGCACTTACATAAATACACTTACATAATTGGTCGCATTGGGAGGTGATCGTTAAGCGGGGGTCCACTGTATTTTGAGGAGCTTTTAAATGTTGAGGAAAAAAGGGAGGCGGTAATTTCATGCACTGGCCAGGGAGGTATACCATCTTCTAGTAGTGAAGAAGAGCAGAATGTAAGTGTGGGGGAGGTACGTGAGGCATTACGTAGAATGAAAGGGGGTAAAGCAGCTGGAACTGAAGGGATCATGACAGAAATGTTAAAAGCAGGGGGGGATATAGTGTTGGAGTGGTTGGTACTTTTGTTTAATAAATGTATGAAAGAGGGGAAGGTACCTAGGGATTGGCAGAGAGCATGTATAGTCCCTTTATATAAAGGGAAGGGGGACAAAAGAGATTGTAAAAATTATAGAGCAATAAGTTTATTGAGTATACCAGGAAAAGCGTACGGTAGGGTTATTATTGAAAGAATTAGAGGTAAGACAAAACGTAGGATTGCGGATGAGCAAGGAGGTTTCAGAGTGGGTAGGGGATGTGTAGATCAAGTGTTTACATTGTGAACAGTATTTAGATAAAGGTAGGGAAGTTTTTATTGCATTTATGGATTTAGAAAAGGCATATGATAGAGTGGATAGGGGAGCAATGTGGCAGATGTTGCAAGTATATGGAATAGGTGGTAAGTTACTAAATGCTGTAAAGAGTTTTTATGAGGATAGTGAGGCTCAGGTTAGGGTGTGTAGGAGAGAGGGAGACTACTTCCCGGTGAAAGTAGGTCTTAGACAGGGATGTGTAATGTCACCATGGTTGTTTAATACATTTGTAGATGGGGTTGTAAAAGAAGTAAATGCTAGGGTGTTCGGGAGAGGGGTGGGATTAAATTATGGGGAATCAAATAGAAAATGGGAATTGACACAGTTACTTTTTGCTGATGATACTGTGCTTATGGGAGATTCTAAAGAAAAATTGCGAAGGTTAGTGAGTGAGTTTGGGAGTGTGTGTAAAGGTAGAAAGTTGAAAGTGAACATAGAAAAGAGTAAGGTGATTAGGGTATCAAATGATTTAGATAAAGAAAAATTGGATATCAAATTGGGTAGGAGGAGTATGGAAGAAGTGAATGTTTTCAGATACTTGGGAGTTGACATGTTGGCTGATGGATTTATGAAGGATGAGGTTAATCACAGAATTGATGAAGGAAAAAAGGTGAGTGGTGTGTTGAGGTATATGTGGAGTCAAAAAACCTTATCTATGGAGGCAAAGGAGGAAATGTATGAAAGTATAGTAGTACCAACACTCTTATATGGGTGTGAAGCTTGGGTTGTGAAAGCAGCAGCGAGGAGGCGGTTGGAGGCAGTGGAGATGTCTTGTCTAAGGGCAATGTGTGGTGTAAATATTATGCAGAAAATTCGGAGTGTGGAAATTAGGAGAAGGTGTGGAGGTAATAAAAGTATTAGTCAGAGGGCTGAGGAGGGGTTGTTGAGGTGGTTTGGTCATTTAGAGAGAATGAATCAAAGTAGAATGACATGGAGATCATTTAAATCTGTAGGAGAAGGAAGGCGGGGTAGGGGTCGTCCTCGAAAAGGTTGGAAGGAAGGGGTAAGGGAGGTTTTGTGGGCTAGGGGCTTGGACTTCCAGCAGGCGTGCATGAGCGTGTTTGATAGGAGTGAATGGAGACGAATGGTATTTGGGACCTGACGATCTGTTGGAGTGTGAGCAGGGTAATACAGTGGACCCCCGCCTTACGATCAGCTCCCAACTCGAACAATTATGTAAGTGTATTTTTGTAAGTGCTTTTGTATGTGTATTTTTGGGGGTCTGAAACAGACTAATCTAATTTACAGTATTCCTTATGGGAACAAATTCGTTCAGTAATGGCACCCAAACAGACTTCTGGAATGAATTAATATCGTAAGGCGGGGGTCCACTGTATTTAGTGAAGGGATTCAGGGAAACCGGTTATTTTTATATAGCTGGACTTGAGTCCTGGAAATGGGAAGTACAATGCTTGCACTATAAAGGAGGGGTTTTGGGATATTAGCAGTTTGGAGGGATATGTTATGTATCTTTATACGTACAGTGGACCCTCGCATAACGCTATTAATCCATTCCTGAGAGTTCAGTGTTAGGCGAAATTATTGTTAGGCGAATTAACCCTTTCAGGGTCCGTCCCGTAGATCAACAGCTTTACGTTGAGTGTCCAAACCGTAGATCTATGCCAAAATTCTAGCGCCGTTAAATTTAGCGCGAAAATGCTCATAGGCCTACATGTGAGGGAAAGGGTCTGCGTGGTGGGTGTGCGCCATAAACAAAAAATCTAGGCGCCCGCATAGCATTGTGGGAACGCCGGCTCAGTTACCCTTGTTCACCATGCCTCGTCGCAAGTCAGCTCTCACTCCCCGGAAAATTGGGACTCTCCTCTTCCTATCTGATAGTTCTGACACTGATGGAAGTGGAAATGAAGATGAATTCTACGGCTTTGATCAGTTAGTGACCGAAAAGAATGACCAGGATATCGATAATAGTGCAGAAAACCCTGACGATCCTCAACCTTCTACCTCTGGTGTGGGCACTCATGACTCACGGCCGGTTGTTCCTCATCGCAAGAGAAAACTAATATTTTCGCGTGGCCAGGCCTCTGACTTCAGTAATGATGATGATAGTGATGTGGACTGTGATTTTATTGCGCTCGACGATCAATCGAGCAGTGATAGTGAGGAATCATATTCACCAGTGAAGCGTCGGTATGTTCGCCGCCGCATGCGCTCGGGTAGTGTACCCTATGCTGTGCCCAGGGGACGGAGTACATCCTGGAGTACATCCCGTGGCCCAACACCAGTTTTAGGTAGTGATAGTGAGGATGATGTGGCTACACTTGGCATGGATAGACCACAGGCATCAGTGGATGGTGTTAGTGGTGATGGTAGTGGCACCGCCATGCGTGACTCACCAGGCCACGCTGGGACCCACGCTGCTGACTCGTCAGTTCAAGGACAAAGCGGAGCGCCAGCCACCAGCCCACCACAACCACAACCACCTGCACAACCAGCCTATGATGTCCAGTATCCACCAGCAAACCGTATGTGGGATTGGCAGCAAAATCCCAATTTTGTTCCCAAGCCTCACCACTTTGATGATTCTCAAAGTGGAATTCTACCTACTTGTCCCCTTGGAACCACGGCCAATGAACTGGAATTCTTTGAATTATTCTTTGACCAGCCATTGATGGAAATTATTGTCAGGGAAAGTAATAAGTATTTTGAGTACACCATGGCAAATACGATCTTATCACCACAGTCAAGACTACACAGGTGGAAGGAGACGACTGTTGCAGAAATGTATTTGCTTTTTGCAACAATAATGCTTATGCCTCACATCTATAAGCATAATATAAAAGCATACTGGTCCACAGATTGGCTAATTTCTACCCCGGTCTTCAGTGAAATCATACCAGTGAACAGGTTTATCTTACTGTTACGTATGTTGCACTTCTCTGACAAAACCAGGCCTGACAGAAGTGACAGGTTATACAAGATTAGAAATGTTTTCATGTATCTCAAACAAAAGTTCAGTATATACTTTTATCCATTCAAGAATCTTGTAATTGACGAGTCTTTGATTTTGTTCAAAGGTAGACTGTCATTCAAGCAGTATATACCGAGCAAGAGGAAGCGCTTTGGTATAAAACTGTTTGTACTCTGTGATTGTGACAGTGGCCTGGTGTTGGATATTGTTGTATACACAGGTAGTAAAACATTGAAAGATACCAAGATGTTATTGGGTATCTCAGGTGACGTAGTGAGAAACATGATGGCACCTTATCTTGGTAAGGGGCATACATTGTATACCGATAACTGGTACACAAGCCCATTACTCAGTGATTTCATGCAAGTGAACAAGACAGATGTGTGTGGCACAGTGCATTCTAATCGTAAACATATGCCCAGGCTCAACGCAGGTGCTCGTGGTGATGACGTGCAGGTGTTTACTGCCAATGACATCATGGCATTACGGTGGCATGACAAACGAGATGTCACATTGTTGACAACCATTCACCGTAATGAAATGCAAGACAGTGGCAAAGTTGATCGAGTGACTAATGAACGTATTCGAAAACCAATGTCACTGATTGATTATACACAAAACATGCGCTTGGTTGACAAGTGTGACATGCAGATTGGTTTTGTTGACTGTGTTCATAAGAGTTACAAGTGGTACATGAAACTTTTCTTCCATCTCATGGACATTTCAATGCTCAATGCATATAATATGTACCAAATAAAGACTGGCAACAGACCACCGTATGGTGAATTTTGTTTGTCTGTTGTCAGACAACTCATAATGAAGTACCAGGTAACAACACCTGCTATACAACATGGTCCTTGAATTCCTCAGGATATACCCAAGCGTTTGAGGAGAGGTGATCATTTCATAATACAGCTTCCTTCAACTCAGAAGAAATTTGCTCAGAAGAGATGCATTGTCTGTGCACAAACAAAACGATGGCAACAAAGATGCAAAGACACTCGGTTTATGTGTGAGGAATGTAAGGTGCCTCTGTGCATGGTGCCTTGTTTCAAGGAGTTCCACAAGCTCCAGCAGTTTTAAAACCATGTCCAGTGATTGTAAATATGTAAATATATGATAGAACATTAGTATTATACAATATTTGTGCATGTTTATTGTAATAAACAACAGTGGTAAACAATAATATGATAATAACTTTAGTGCGGTTATTGTGTTCAATACAGTGAGTTTATATATATACATTATATACAGTATTGGTCTCTCAGGCCCCAAATGTTAGTAGGAATAGAAAAAAATTGGAAAAGAAAAGAAAAAACAACTAAAACCACAAAATAATGTAATGCGCGTATGTGGAATTCGTCGATGTTGCCGCCACCACATCATTTTTGACAAACTTCTTGGCACTGTATCTCGGTAAGTACTGATCAGATTTTTTTTTTGTCTTATTACCTTCACAAAAATATGCTCTTTAATTCTGTAAGAAAAAATATTTTTTTTTTTTTTTTTCAAAATTTCTTGGATACTGGAGCACCACTTCAGATTTTGGCCTTGGACCCTGAAAGGGTTAATTTTCCCCATAAGAAATAATGGAAATCAAATTAATCCGTGCAAGACACCCAAAAGTATGAAAAAAAAAAATTTACCACATGAAATATTAATTTTAATACAGTACACACAAACTGAAGAAGACATGCACAGTTACATGACACTTACCTTTATTGAAGATCTGGTGATGATTGATGGGATGGGAGGAGGGGAGAGTGTTGATCGTCTTAGTGTTTAGAAGGGGAATCCCCTTCCATTAAGACTTGAGGTGTCAAGTCCTTTTCCGGGGTTACTTCCCTTCTTCTTTTAATGCCACTAGGACCAGCTTGAGAGTCACTGGACTTCTGTTGCACAACATATCTGTCCATAGAGGCCTGTACCTCTCATTCCTTTATGACTTTCCTAAAGTGTTTCACAACATTGTCAGTGTAATAGTCACCAGCACGGCTTGCAATAGCTGTCTGAGGGTGATTTTCATCCATAAAGGTTTGCACTTCAAGCCACTTCAAGCACATATTTCCTTAATCTTTGAAGTAGGCAACTTCTTCAATTTCTCTCTCCCCTCCTCCAAAGCAGTTTCCTCAGGTGTGGCCTCTTGCTGTTGAAGATGATCTAGCAGCTCATCAGTGGTTAGTTCTTCACTGTCCTCCTCCACCAACTCTTCCACATCCTCCCCACTAACCTCCAACCCCAAGGACTTCCCCAATGCCACAATTGATTCCTCATCTGGCATACGCTTCTCAGGGTTAGCCTCAAATCCTTCAAAATCCCTTTGGTCTACTCATTGTGGCCACAGTTTCTTCCAAGCAGAGTTCAAGATCCTCTTAGTCACTCCCTCCCAACCCTTACCTATAAGGTTTACACAATTGAGGATATTAAAGTGATCTTTCCAAAACTCTCTTAGAGTCAACTGAGTTTCTGAGGTCACTACAAAGCACCTTTCAAACAGAGCTTTTGTGTTCAGTTTTTTGAAGTTTGCAATAACCTGCTGGTCCATGGGCTGCAGGAGAGGAGTGGTATTAGGAGGCAAAAACTTGACCTTAATGAAGCTCATGTCCCCACAAAGTCGCTCTGCCAAGTCTGTAGGATGACCAGGGGCATTGTCTAACACCAGGAGGCACTTTAGGTCTAATTTCTTTTCAGTTAGATAATTTTTCACAGTGGGGGCAAATGCATGGTGTAACCAGTCATAGAAAAAGTCCCTAGTGACCCATGCCTTACTGTTTGCCCTCCACAGCACACACAAATTAGTCTTGAGGATATTCTTTTGCCTGAACGCTCTGGGAGTTTCTGAGTGATACACCAATAAAGGCTTCACTTTGCAATCACCACTAGCATTGGCACACATGAGAAGAGTAAGCCTGTCTTTCATAGGCTTATGTCCTGGGAGTGCCTTTTCCTCCTGAGTAATGTAGGTCCTGCTTGGCATTTTCTTCCAAAACAGGCCTGTTTCGTCACAATTAAACACTTGTTCAGGTTTCAGTCCTTCACTGTCTATGTACTCCTTGAATTCCTGCACATATTTTTCAGCTGCTCTGTGGTCCGAACTGGCAGCCTCACCATGCATTATCACACTATGTATGCCACTACACTTCTTAAATCTCTCAAACCAACCTTTGCTGGCCTTAAATTCACTCACATCATCACTAGTTGCAGGCACTTTTCTAATTAAATCCTCATGCAACTTCCTAGCCTTTTCACTTATGACCACTTGAGAGATGCTATCTCCTGCTATCTGTTTTTCGTTTATCCACACCAATAACAGTCTCTCAACATCTTCTATCACTTGTGATCTCTGTTTCGAAAACAAAGTTGCACCTTTGGCAAGAACAGCCTCCTTGATTGCTTGATTGGGGTTTACTATACAACCTGGCCAGCTCAGAGACAGGCACTCCACTTTCACACTTAGCAATGATCTCTTTCTTCATATCCATAGTAATTCTCACCCTTATTCCTGTAGGGTTGGCACTAGAAGCTTTCTTGGGGCCAATGGTCACTTATTTTGCAGATGAAATCACTAAAATCGCTGTAATAATACGAAATGTTCCGATTGTATGCTTGGATGTTACCGCGGAGGCTGGCTTGTAAACAATGCCACCGGCGGAACAAGTGAGGCTGGCTCAGGCCGCACATGGACGCGTCTCGGACGAATCGCATTGAGCAAGTTTTTTAGCGCTAGGTGAGGCAAATTTTTCTACGTTAAAATGTATCGCTAGGCAGATTTAATGTTATGTGTTGCCATCGTTAAGCAAGGGTCCACTGTATATGCTTCTAAACTGTTGTGTTCTGAGCACCTCTGCATAAACAGTGATTATGTGTGAGTGAGGTGAAAGTGTTGAATGATGATGAAAGTATTTTCTTTTTGGGGATTTTCTTTCTTTTTGGGCCACCCTGCCTCGGTGGAAGACGGCCGACTTGTTGAAAAAAAAAATTATTATAATAATACATACATACTAAGAATAATAATAATACAATATACATAATAGTAATAATAATACAATATACATAATAGTAATAATAATAATATGTTATTTTTAGACATTTTTTGTAATTTTTTTTCATATTTTTGTGCCAAATGCTTCAAAATACAAATTGGTAACCCTCTGGGTCAAAAGGAAGAGAAGGCGTGCCGCTCGGAGTGACCGCAGCAGACCCTTGGGATGCGTAATTTTGTCTTATATTGTACAAAATTTCTTACACAGTCCCTCGCCCAAAGAGACAGTATTCACGTACAATCAGCAAGAAACTCAGGAATCTATTAGAAACTATGAAAAAAGCAAGCGAAACAAAGAAGGCAGCAGCATAGAGTGAGGCAGCTGGCCGCCACCGCTGCCGCCACCACCACCACTACTACCACCACCACCACTGTGGCCACAGTGATCATGTCTTCACCTATACATACATCTGTCTTGACCACATCTGTGGTTACATATGTATCAACCTCACCACTAATCATAGATAAACACAAGCTAGGTGTGGGGTTATGGACTGGGAAGATACTAGAGTGAGAGAGTAAACAGCAGATGCTTTCTGCCGCTGCTGGCGTCGCCATCACTTGCTATATTATGGCCTATTTTATTCATTCTTGAGTATATATCATGTTTCTATGTTATTAATATTGTTTATTATGCATATTAGATGAATTTTGATAGATAACTAAGTCGTAGAGTTGATATTAGTATTATTTTGTCATGCTTCCTGAGAGATTGGAACAGATTAATTGCATTTCAGTTAATTTAAATGAGGAAAATTGACTCAGCATATGAACAAATCAGGATACAAACAAGGTCACGGATTGGATTAAATTTGTAAGCCGAGGTTCCACTATATACAGTGGTACCTCGGGATACGAATTTAATTTGTTCCAGAAGGCTGTTCGAGTGCCGATCTGTTCGAGTACCGAATGAATTTGTACCAATATGGAATTATGTAAATTACATTAATCTGTTTTAGACCCCCAAAAATGCACTTACAAAAGCACTTGCAAAAATACACTTACATAATTGTTCAAGTTCATGTCCTGAGGTACCACTGTATATTTTTTTTAAAACATGTCGGCTGTTTCTTATACAGCCTCTCCTTACTTAACGATGGAGTTCCATTCCTAATATCGCATTGGCAAACGAATTCGTCGCTAAATGAGGAGCATACTATAATGGAAGTGGATTTATGTCAGCCTTCTTTGATATTGCTTTAATGTCACCCTTGCACCATTTATAACATTTTTAGTATATTTTTAAATGTTTATACAGTAGCGTACTGTATATTGTAATAAACAAACTAGAGGAAATCATTTCTAATGTACATTATTTAGGTATTCATACTGGTCAGAGAGCCTGTCATTAGTCCAAGTCATTGGTAAACAAGTACAGTGGACCCTTAACCAGCGATGGCATCGATTAACGATAAATCTGACAAGCGATACATTTTAACGCAAAAGTTTTGCCTCAACTAGTGCTTAAAAACCCGACCAGCGCTATTCGGTCCGTACGAGACGCGTCCACTTTGGCCTGAGCGCACTTCACTTGTCCCTTGGGTGCCTGTGTTTACAAGCCAGCCAGCCACCGCGGTCGCTTCCAAACATACAACAACTGGAACATTTCATATTATCACAGCCTTTGTAGTGATTGCACCTGCAAAATGAGTCACCATGGGCCCCAAGAAAGCTTCTAGTGCCAACCCTACAGCAAAAAGGGTGAGAATTACTATGGAGATGAAGAAAGAGATCATTGCTAAGTATGAAAGTGGAGTGCGTGTCTCTGAGCTGGTCAGGTTGTATAATAAACCCCAATCAACCATCGCTACTATTGTGGGTAAGAAAACGGCAATCAAGGAAGCTGTCCTTGCCAAAGGTGCAGCTGCTGCTGCACCACAGTCAGCTGTTGTTGTTGCTGCACCACCATCAGCTGTATTACTCGAAGATGTGGAGAGAGTGTTGTTGGTGTGGCTTAACGTGAAACAATTACCGAGAAACCATTAACCCCGGAGGGTTAGCCACCCAGGATAACCCAAGAAAGTCAGTGCATCATCGAGGACTGTCTAACTTATTTCCATTGGGGGTCCTTAATTTTGTCCCCCAGGATGCGACCCACAACAGTTGACGAACACCCAGGTGAACAGGAAAAAATGCCTGGAACTAGTGCTCATATTGGTGAGGTTAGTGGGGAGGATGTGGAAGAGTTGGTGGAGGAGGACAATAAAGAACAAACCACTGATGAGCTGCTAGATCATTTTCAACAGTAAGAGGCCACACCTGAGGAAACTGCTTCGGAGGAGGGGAGAGAGAAATTGAAGAAGTTGCCTACTTCAAAGATTAAGGAAATGTGCGCAATGTGGCTTAAAGTGCAAACCTTTTTTGATGAAAATCACCCTCACACAGCTATTGCAAGCCGTGCTGGTGACTATTACACTGACAATGTTGTGAAACACTTTAGGATAAAGGAACGAGAGGTACAGGCCTCTATGGAGAGATATGTTGTGCAACAGAAGTCCAGTGACTCTGAAGCTGGTCCTAGTGGCATTAAAAGAACAAGGGAAGTAACCCCAGAAAAAGACTTGCTACCTCAAGTGCTAATGGAAGGGGATTTCCCTTCTAAACACTAACAAGATAAATTTTCTCCCCTCCTCCCATCCCATCAATCATCACCAGATCTTCAATAAAGGTAAGTGTCATGTAACTGTGCATGTCTTCTTCAGTTTGTGTGTATTAAAATTAATATTTCATGTGGTAAAAATTTTTCTTTTTCAATACTTTGGGGTGTCTTGCACGGATTAATTTGATTTCCATTATTTCTTATGGGGAAAATTAACTTGACTAACTATTATTTCGATTAACGATGAGCTCTCAGGAACGGATTAATATCGCTGGTTGAGGGTCCACTGTATGTTGCTAGGTGAGGAGAGGCTGTATATAATTGTTTATTACATATACTCATGATGTCTCATCTTCAGTGTTTATATGATCATATAATTCCTCGAAAAGGTTGGAGGGAGGGGGTAAAGGAGGTTTTGTGGGCGAGGGGCTTGGACTTCCAGCAAGTGCTCCAGAGGGTTCTAGTGATGTCTTAGAAGACAGTGATTGTGAGGGTACTAGTGTTGTCCTGGAGGACAGTGAAAACAATGTTATTCAGTCCACAGAGGCTCAAAATAGAGATACTGCTGGAGATGGATCAAAATGGGATGATGCCTCAGGGAACAGTGTCAACATACTACCAGCAAAACCTGGTGGAAGCACTGATGTCCATACAGGGGTGAAAAATAGGGAGGAAACAGGAAAAATAAATGCACCAACAGCGAACGCAGCTGCAATAAATCCTAAGAAACAGAATTACAATCTATGTAAATACTATGCTGGGTATCTGCAGGCATGGTATATCTGGTAAAACCTTTGACCATCCCAAAAAATGCCACACCCACATGATAACAGGAGAGTGCAATTTCCTCTCCTGCAACTAATTTCACCCAGAAATGTATCATTCATCAATTCATGAAAAAAAATGCTACAATGCATACTGCCAGGCACATCATCTAAAGGGGACTAGAAGACACAGACCAGCCAGACTATGGAAAACAAAAGAGAGGAGCCATAACCTCTCCATGGACATAGGTTTTTTTTAGGAGCAGGAGGGAAAAAAGACTGGCAAGAAATGACAATAATCCTACACCAACTGAAAACACTTCTGGAGCAGAGGCACGGACATTGGTCTCTACTCCAGAACAGCAGATATTAGAGCCAGCAAATAAAACCCCCCTAAATTCTACCAATACAACAACATTTGTCTTTGCAAACATAAAGGGTCTAAAGCCGTCAAAAAACAACAAAATTCCTTACATCAAGGGACTGTACACAGAGTCAAATGCAATACTTGCAGCATTCACGAAGACTCTCATAAAAGATCATTATGACAACGAAATATGGATCCCAGGTTATAACCTATTTCGATGCAACAGGTTAAACAGGCAAGAAGGGGAAGGGGGGATTGGCCTGTATGTCACAGAGTCGCTCATTTGCACAGAACTACTAAACACCTCAAATGATGAAGTTTTGGCAGTAAAGATTGAAAACCAAGACTTTATCATAGTATACAAGCCTCCAGATGCAACTTCCCAGCAATTCCAGGAGCAGCTTGAGAAAATTGACCACTGTCTGGAAACTCTCCCAACTCCTGCCCCAAACATCTTCCTACTAGGAGATTTCAACTTGAGACACCAAAAATGGAGGAGTATAGCAAACAGTGTTTTAGCAAAGATCACCCCGGGAGGCAGCTCAGATGAAAATTCACACACACATTAACTATTAAATCTCTGGACCAAATTCACCTTAAACCAGCAAAGAGTAGAGCCTACAAGACTAGAAAATATGCTGGACCTCATCTTCACTAACAGTGATGATCTGATACATAATATAACTGTATCAAAGACAAAACACTCTGATCACAACATAATAGAGGTACATACATGTATGCACAGGGCTCCTGACCAACAAAATGTGAGCAGTCATGAAGGTCTCTTCACGAAATTCAATTTCAATAACAAAAACATACAATGGGATCAAGTAAACCATGTCCTAAATGAAACAGGCTGGGAAGATATCCTAAACAATACAGATCTGAACATTTGCCTTGAAAAAATGAATTCTGTAGTTCTTGAGATCTGCTCAAGACACATTCCATTAAGAAAAAAAAGAGAAGATGTAAGAGAGAGACGTTTCCTATACAGACGAAGGCGAAGAGTCATAGAGCTGCTGAGTGGGTCCAATATATCTGAAATACAAAGGGAGGCACTAGTCAGTGAAATTGCAAATATCGAACTTAAGCTGAAGGAATCTTACAGGAGACAAGAATCACAGGAAGAACTAAAAGCCATAAAGGAAATTGAAAAAAAAAGATACTTCTCTTATGCCAAATCTAAGGGAAAAACAACATCCAGTATTGGGCCCCTGCTTAGGCGGGATGGGACATACACAGATGATAACCAAGAAATGAGTGAGATACTAAAGTCCCAATATGACTCAGTGTTCAGGGAGCCACTGCCCAGACTAAGGATCGACAATCCAAATGAATTCTTTATGAACAAAACCCAAAATTTGATCATCTCAAAAATCTCGGATATTATTCTAATTCCACAAGACTTTAAAGAGGCAATAAGTGACATGCCCATGCACTCTGCCCCAGGCCCAGACTCATGGAACTCCATTTTCATCAAGAATTGCAAGAAGCCCCTATAAGGTTTATGTAACTGAGGATACTGAAGTGATCTTTCCAGAACTCTCTTAGGGTCAATTCAGTGTCTGAGGTCACTTCAAAACATTTTTGAAACACTGCTTTGGTGTACAGTTTTTTTGAGTTTGAAATGACCTGCTGGTCCATGGGCTGGAGGAGAGGAGTGGTATTAGGAGGCAAAAACTTCACTTTGATAAAGCTAAACTTCCCCTCAATTTGCTCTTGCAAGTCGTGAGGATGAGCAGGAGCATTGTTCATTACCAGGAGGCACTTGAATGACTATTTATTTTCCAGGAAGTATTTTTTCACACTGGGGTCAAACATGTCATAGAACCAATTGAAGAAAATATCCCTACTGACCCATGCCTTACTGTTTGCTCTCCACATCACACACAATTTAGTCTTGACGACATTGTTTTTCTTGAACACTCTGGGAGTTTCAGAGTGATACACGAGTAAAGGCTTCACTTTGCAATCCCCACTAGCATTACTACAAAACATGAGAGTTAGCGTGTCTTTCATAGGCTTGTGTCCTGGGAGTGCCTTTTCCTCCTGAGTAATGTAGGTCCTGTTTGGCATTTTCTTCCAAAACAGGCCTGTTTTGTCACAATTGAACACTTGTAGTGTTTTAATTTTTCAGCCTCTATGTACCCCTTAAAGTCCTGCACATATTTTCAGCCACTTTTTTGTCAGAACTGACAGCCTCACCATGCCTTAGCACACTGTGTATGCCACTACGATTCTTAACCCTTAACCCTTTCAGGGTTGAGAGGCTCTCTCCTAATCTCGTTCTCAGGGTCGAAAATTTTTCGGAAAAAAATAAGATTTTTTTTCTTATGAAATGATAGAGAATCTTTTCCCGATCATAATGACACCAAAAGTATGAAATTTGATGGAAAACTTACGGAGTTATGCTCTCGCGAAGTTAGCGGACTCTACGTTCATGCATTGGCGATTTCACCCACTTTGAACCCTATTTTCGGCCAATTTCAGTGTACTAGTCGACAAAAATCATATCTATTTCGTTAGAGCTCCATTTTTTTCTATGGAATGAGTACAAGAAACCACCCATTTACCGATTTCAAGTATCCAATAAAGTGGTCAGAAATTGGCAATTTTGCCAATTTCACACAAATTTCAGAAGATGCCAATTTCCAAATAGAATCCAGAATAAGCAAGACAGACATTCCTGGCACTAAAATAACATTTTCTTTGTTCATTAGTCACATCCCCAGGCCCCTCTTACATCTGTTTTGCTTTCCACTTTGAATTTTTATTCTCACAAAAAATAGAATATTTACTGTTAAGCAGACTACTGCATTAGTGCAGAAATGGTGTAGAAATGCTATATATAATGTCAGTGCACTTGTGGAAGAATATTAAACTCATCAGTTGACGTGTATTGGACACTTGGCATGATTTATTTACTTTTGAAATTTGTTAAAAATTGAACATTTCTGCTATTTTGAGCTCAATTTCAAGGTACTTTTCCTTGTGAAACCAATCAGAATCATCTCAATTTCTGTAATATGTCTTCCATTCTATAAAATGAGACCAGGAAAACTAGAATACAACCATAAATACCGTACGAAAAATACACTGCAAAGTCGCTGTTTTAAACCAAAAACACAGTTGTAGTTTTTTTTTCTCATTGTGCACTGTGTGCTGCAGGATGTTTTTTATACTGTGCACACTGACCACATAGACCCATTCTTTCATATGTAGGCCTACCAGCTTTCTCTCACTAGATTTGAAGGCGCTAGAATTTAGGCGTTCTAGTACGTCAATAACCCTGGTGCGTAAACCGTACTAGTATGTCGGAAACCCTGAAAGGGTTAAACTGTCCAAACGTAGATCAACATTTGCTCCCGTAGCACTCTGAACGTAGATCTACGTTACTTTTTATATTGTTTCTTATGGAGAAAATCAAGGTTGGAGCGCTATGCTCGCAAACGTAGATCTACGTTTGGACAGTTTAAGGGTTAAATCTCTCAAACCAACCTTTGCTGGCCTTAACCCTTAAACGGTCCAAACGTATATATACGTTCACTCGCGCAGTGCCCTGAATATTTTGAAAAAAAAAATATAGAAAAAAGAACACATTTTTTTCACATGTTTTTGACATTTTTATGTTCTGATAATTACAATTTGTAGTAGTTCTTGTCATTTTATAACCAATCTTTGTTCTGACACTAGTATTAGATACTGAAATTGTACTCAAATTGTTACAAACACATTGACAGGTGGACATTTACACCTGCCTAAGTCATTTACTATTGTCTTGGAATATATACAAAGTATTTATATGTCCCAGCAATGTTTTGGATAAGTGGAAGTATATAATAACAATGAGGAGGAGGAGGAGGAGAAGAAGGAGGAGAAGGAGGAGAAGGAGGAGAAGGAGGAGAAGGAGGAGAAGGAGGAGGAGGAGGATAAGGAGGAGGAAGAGGAGGAGAAGGAGGAGGAGGAGAAGGAGTAGGAGGAGAAGGAGGAGGAGGAGAAGGAGGAGGAGAAGGAGGAGGAGGAGGAGGAGGAGGAGGAGGAGGAGGAGAAGGAGGAGGAGGAGAAGGAGGAGGAGGAGGAGTAGGAGGAGGAGGAGGAGGAGGAGGAGGAGGAGGAGGAGGAGGAGGAGGAGGAGGAGGAGAGGAGGAGGAGGAGGAGGAGGAGGAGGAGGAGGAGGAGGAGGAGGAGGAGGAGGAGGAGGAGGAGGAGGAGGAGGAGGAGGAGGAGGAGGAGGAGGAGGAGGAGGAGGAGGAGGAGGAGGAGGAGGAGGAGGAGGAGGAGGAGGAGGAGGAGGAGGAGGAGGAGGAGGAGGAGGAGGAGGAGTAGGAGGAGTAGGAGTAGTAGGAGGAGTAGGAGGAGGAGGATGATAAGGAGGATGACGAGGTGGAGTAGGAGGAGGAGGAGTAGGAGGAGAAGGAGGAGGAGGAGTAGTAGGAGGAGGAGGAGGAGGAGAGGAGGAGGAGGAGGAGGAGGAGGAGGAGGAGGAGAGGAGGAGGAGGAGGAGGAGGAGGAGGAGGACGAGGAGGAGGAGGAGGAGGAGGAGGAGGAGGAGGAGGAGGAGGAGGACGAGGAGGAGGAGAGGAGGAGGAGGAGGAGGAGGAGGAGGAGGAGGAGGAGGAGGAGGAGGAGGAGGAGGAGGAGGAGGAGTAAGAGGAGGAGGAGGAGGAGGAGGAGGAGGACGAGGAGGAGGAGGAGGAGGTGGAGGAGGAGGAGGAGGAGGAGGAGGAGGAGGAGAGGAGGAGGAGGAGGAGGAGGAGGGGGACGAGGAGGAGGAGGAGAATGAGGAGGAGGAGGAGGACGAGGAGGAGGACGAGGAGGAGGAGGATGAGGAGGACGAGGACGAGGAGGAAGATGAGGAGGAGGAGGAGGAGGAGGAGGAGGAGGAGGAGGAGGAGGACGACGACGAGGAGGAGGAGGAGGAGGACGAGGACGACGACGACGACGAGGAGGACGACGAGGAGGACGACGAGGAGGACGACGACGACGAGGACGACGAGGACGAAGACGATGAAGACGACGAAGACGAAGACGAAGAGGAGGAGAAGGAGGAGGAGGAAGACGAAGACGAAGAGGAGGAGAAGGAGGAGGAGGAAGACGAAGACGAAGAGGAGGAGAAGGAGGAAGACGAAGACGAAGAGGAGGAGAAGGAGGAGGAGAAAGACGAAGAGGAGGAGAAGGAGGAGGAGAAAGACGAAGAGGAGGAGTAGGAGGAGGAGTAAGACGAAGAGGAGGAGAAAGACGAAGAGGAGGAGAAAGACGAAGAGGAGGAGAAAGACGAAGAGGAGGAGAAAGACGAAGAGGAGGAGAAAGACGAAGAGGAGGAGAAGGAGGAGGAGGAGGAGGAGGAGGAGGAGGAGGAGGAGGAGGAGGAGGAGGAGGAGGAGGAGGAGGAGGAGGAGGAGGAGGAGAAAGACGAAGAGGAGGAGAAGGAGGAGGAGAAAGACGAAGAGGAGGAGGAGGAGGAGGAGAAAGACGAAGAGGAGGAGGAGGAGGAGGAGAAAGACGAAGATGAGGAGGAGGAGGAGGAGAAAGACGAAGATGAGGAGGAGGAGGAGGAGAAAGACGAAGATGAGGAGGAGGAGGAGGAGAAAGACGATGATGAGGAGTAGGAGGAGGAGGAGGAGGAGGAGGAGGAGGAGAAAGACGAAGATGAGGAGAAGGAGGAGGAGTAAGACTAAGATGAGGAGAAGGAGGAGGAGGAGGAGGAGGAGGAGGAGGAGGAGGAGGAGGAGAAAGACGAAGATGAGGAGAAGGAGGAGGAGAAGGAGAAGGAGGAGGAGATGGAAGAGGAGAAGGAGGAGGGGAGGAGGAGGAGGGGTAGAAGGAGGAGGAGGAAAAGGAGGAGGAGGAGGAAGAGAAGGAGGAGGAGGAGGAGAAGGAGAAGAAGAGAAGAAGGAGGAGGAAGAGGAGGAGGAGAAGGAGGAAGAGGAGGAGGAGGAGAAGAATAATACGTAATAATAATAATAGGCAATAATAAGTTCCCTTGAAGCATGAAAAACAAAGTCCACCCCTGACAGTGACATGATAAGATGAGATAACATCTGATAGGAGCTGACGTTTGATGAACATACACAAGGGTGGGGGAGGGTGCAGCAGATAACCTGGAGTTTACCTGGAGAGAGTTTCGGGGGTCAACGCCCCCGCGGCCCGGTCTGTGACCAGGCCTCCTGGTGGATCAGCCCCTGATCAACCAGGCTGAAAAGATTAGAGGTGATGTTTGATGAGCATCGCCCTCACTTTGTTTTCACTGGTACACAAACATGTCTGTCTGTCTATTTGTCTGTCTGTCAAGCTCCCTATCTATCCATCTATCCGTTTAGCTCTCTGTCTCAGAGAGAGCCACGAGACTGCGTCATCACCTTTACTTGTATCTTCAAGCAGAGTATAGCACTTTGTCTGGATTTTTTGGGTTATCCTAGGTAATTTACACTATGTATACTTGTATTTATGTGTACCTGTGAGACAGAGATAGACAAATAGAAAGAGAGAGAGAGACAGATTGAAAGAGATACAGAGACAGATTTATTTATTTATTTATTTATTTAGTAATTTGAGCATACATACAGAGGTACAAAAAAATACAGGTAAGAGCAGCATGCCAAAGCCACTTATATGCATAGCATTACAGGCTGGCTTAAAATTAACTTAAGATTAACTAAGCAATGATGAAATCAGTGATAAGACATTATTGTAAACAGATAACTATAAAGCACAAATGAGTATTACAAAGACAGGTCATATGGTTGCATGCATTGCTGTACATTCAGTCGAATGGAGTATTCTGTTAGATTGAGATAAAGAAAGACAGATAGTGACAGAGACAGAGACAGACACAGATAGACAGAGACAGATAGACAGAGATAGATAGACAAAGGAAGACAGAGATAGAGATAGACAGAGATACAGAGATAGACAGACCCTAAACTTGGGGTTAACATTACTTTCCTTTTAAAAGAAGAGTGTTAATATGACATTACATCAGTGAATCCTTGGTGTTTGCAGCACTGTTTGCTCTAGCTGGCACTCGATTTAACTGGCGCTCCCACAAGGTACTAAGTGGTCCCAGATTTTTTAATACCGTGCACACTGAGTGTTAGGACCCATTCTATGCTGACAAGGCATTTCAGGCCAATCGTGCCAAATTTGAAGGCAGGAAAAATAAAACATATATATATATGTTTGGGGCGCTACGCGTAAGAACGTATGTATACGTTTGGACCGTTTAAGGGTTAAATTCACTAACATCAGCACTAGTTTCAGGCATTTTCTTAATTAGATCATCATGCAACAGCCTTGCCTTTTCACATATTAACTGAGAAACACTATCTCTTGATAATTGTTTCTCATTGATCCACACCAACAACAGTCTCTCCACATCTTCGAGTGTTTGTCATCTCTGTTTTATAAGTATATTTGCACCTTTTGCAACAGCAGCTTCCTTGATTGCATTTTTGTTGGCCAAGATAGTAGTGATGGTTGAATGAGGTTTGTTATATAACCTGGCCAACTCGGAGACACGCACTCCACTTTCATACTTTGTGATTATCTCTCTCTTCAATTCAATAGTATTTCTCAGCCTTTTTACCACAGGGTTGGCACTAGAAGCTTTCTTTGGGCCCATGGTGGCTTATTTAGCAGTTACAAGCATTAAAAACAATGGAATAATACAAAATACAGTATATCGCATGTATGCGGGGAATTGTCCGCACTGGCTTGTAAACAATGGCACTAGCTGTACTGGAAAGGTCGGGTGGCTCAGGCTGCGCAGACACATTCGGGACGAATGCCCTTAACCAAGTTCTTGGGCATTAGCCAAGCCAATATTTTGATGCAAATATGCGCCTCTATCCGATTTTGGCGTTAGCCGATGCCGCCGTTACCCGAGGGTCCACTGTACCAATAGACCCCTGACTGTCTTCAAGAAGGCACTGGACAGGCACCTAAGTCAGTGCCTGACCAACCGGGCTGTGGTTTGTACGTCAGCTTGCATGCGGCCTGCAGAAACAGCCTGGTTCATCAAACCCTGATCCACCATGAGGCCTGGTCTCAGACCGGGCTGCAGGGGCGTTGACCCCTGAAACCCTCTCCAGGTAAACACCAGGTCTCCAGGTAAGCATACATGAGCGTGTTAGATAGGAGTGAATGGAGACGAATGGTTTTTGGGATCTGACGAGCTGTTGAAGTGTGAGCAGGGTAATATTTAGTGAATGAATTCAGGGAAACTGGTTATTTTTTTATAGCTGGATTTAAGTTCTGGAAATGGGAAGTACAATGCCTGCCCTTTAAAGGAGGGGTTTGGGATATTGGCAGCTTTGAGGGATGTGTAATAGGATGGTATATATATAACTGGGGCCCTGATATTATATTCTATTTGGAGTTTATTATATTATTTCAGGTCACTTTTTATATTGTATCTTTATACATGCTTCTAAACTGTTGTATCTGGGTGTCTCTGCAAAAACAGTGATTATGTATGAGTGAGGTGAACGTGTTGAATGATGATGAAAGTATTTTCATTTTGGGGATTTTCTGTTTTTTTGCTGCCTAGGTGGGAGACGGCCGATTCGTTGAAAAAAAAATAAAAAAAAAATAATTCCTGAAATATTCTGGTATATGTATTTTCATTGCTTGGCATATCCAACGAGCGCCTCCTTTTCTTTATCAAGTACATGCTTTATTTATTTATTTATTTATTTATTTATTAATTTGAACATGATACAGAGAAGTACAAAAGAATACAGTTAAATGCAGCATGCCAAAGCCACTTGAATGCATAGCATTACGGGCAGGCTTAAAATTAACTAAGATTAACTTATCCCATAAATTACTTTGCATCTCTAAATCACCTATCTTCTTATGTGCTCATGCTTATTGTTTTTCCAAAATATATGCTGGAAGTTGTATGAACTACATTATATTACGTGATTGATAAACCATGTTCTTTCTAGTTGAGTATTATAGATAAAGAATGTTGGGACTCCCAGTCTTGATGCTGTGTCACAGGGCAGGTGGGTGGGTTTTCCTGTAGTACAGAGCTCTGTATTTGTTATAAGCAGCCATTCTTGCCCTACTTAAAAAAAAAACTCATTAAATTTTTTACACTACTGGTGTGTTCCACATTTCTTTCATAGTACTGTGCATTTTGGCAAAGAAATGATAAAATAATGCTTCCTGCAGTGTATAAGGCTCTTTATCAAATGTGTATATCTCATGTCAGAATTATATTTAGATTTAATGTAATGTGTATTTATGCCTATTAACCCTGTCCCATAGATCTGTGGCTTTGAAGCCAGGGTCCAAGCCGTAGATCTACACCATAAGCTCAGCTCACTCAGATAACCTGTGAGTGGTAAATTTGGGTCTAGATATGAGAGAGTGAATCCATGTGGTAAGTGTGCACCACATAAAATAAATCCTGCAGCACACAGTGCATAATGAGAGAAAAAACTGTGACTGTAATTTTGGATTAAAACAGCGATTTGCATGTTTTTTACAGTTGTATTTGCAATTTCTTGGTCTCATTTGATAGAATGGAAGATACGTTACAGAAATAGAGATGAATTTCATTGGCTTTAGTACTGAAAATGGCTTGAAACTGAGCTCAAAGTAGCAGAAATGTTCAATTTTTGCAGATGTTCAAGAGTAAACAAATGACATCATGCATCTAATACGCATCAGCTGGTCTAATATACGTTCATGAATGTGCTGATATTATTTATATAATTATTACAACATTACATAAGATTATATCTTCTATTTTTTGGAGTGAATAAAAATTTATTATGTGAATAACAAATCAGACTGGAATTCATCTGTAAAGCCTGGAAACATAACTAATGAACAGAGGAAATGTTAGTTTAGTTCCAGAAATGCCTGCATTGTTTATTCTGGACCCTATTTTGAAATTGGAAGATTTTGAAATTTGTGTGAAATTGGCCAAATTACCAATTTCCAATCACTATATTGGGTAGTTGAAACAGTTAACTGGGTGATTTCTTGTGTTCAGTGTATAGAATGAAGTAATGCTAGCAAAATAATGACTATTTGTGAGTTAAATGACGATTCGCGAGTCAATATTTTGGCGAAAAAATGGTATGATTTTTTAAAATTACGACTTTTGATGCTTATGAAAAATGAGGGTTCACTGTACTAGTGAAATGAGCAGATTTGCCGATGACACAAAGATAGATAGGATAACTGATTCAAACATAGATATCATAAAACTTCAAGAGGGAATGGAATGGACATATAAACACTTAACACTTTCAGGGTTTCGGCCGTACTAGTACGGCTTACGCACCAGGGTCCATGACGTACTAGTACTCATAAATTCTAGTGCCTTCAAATCTAGTGAGAGAAAGCTGGTAGGCCTACATATGAAAGAATGGGTCTTTGTGGTCAGTGTGTGCAGTATAAAAAAATCCTGCAGCACACAGTGTGTAATGAGAAAAAAAAAAAACTTTGACCATGTTTTTGGATTAAAACAGCGACTTTGCACTGTATTTTTGTATGGTATTTATTGTTGCATTCTAGTTTTCCTGGTCTCATTTTATAGAATGGAAGACATATTACAGAAATTAAGATGATTGTGACTGGTTTTACAATGAAAAATACCTTGAAATTGAGCTCAAAGTAGCAGAAATGTTCGATTTTTACCAAAGTTCAAAAGTAAACAAATCATGCTAAGCATTCAATACACATGAACTGGTGAGTCTAATATTCTTTCACAAGTGCGCCGATATTATTTATACCATTTGAACACTAATGCAGTAGTCTGCATAACAGTAAATCTTCTACTTTTTGTGAGAATAAAAATTCAAAAAGGAAAGCAAAAGAATGTAAGAGAGGCGTGGGGACATGACTAATGAACAGAAGAAATGTTATTTTAGTGCCAGGAATGTCTTTCTTGTTTATTCTGGACCCTATTCGGAAATTGGCATCTTTTGAAATTTGTGTGAAATTGGCAAAATTGCTGAATTCTGACCACTGTACTGGATAGTTGAAATCGGTAAATTGGTGGTTTCTTGTACTCATTCGATAGAAAAAATGGAGTTCTAGCAAAATAATTATGATTTTTGTCGACTAGTACATTGGAATTGGCCGAAGTGGGCAAAATCGCCGATGCGTAAACATCGTCGAGACTGCTAACTTCGTGAGAGCATAATTCCGTAAGTTTATCATCAAATTTCATACTTTTGGTGTCATTATGATCGGGAAAAGATTCTCTATCTTTTCATAAGGAAAATTTTTTTTTTTTTTTTGAAATTTGGGGGACCCTGAGAACAAGTCTCTGAGAGGGCCTGTAGACCCTGAAAGGGTTAAGCAGTATAATGTGATTGCTTATTGACAACATTTCGCCCATGCAGTGGGCTTTATCAAGTCACAAACAGATCTACCTTGGTAAATGGTACGTGAGTATTTATAGGATGGCGTCAGGTGGAAAATGCTTGGTCAGGTGGAGAATGCTGCATGTGACAGTCTTCCAAGAAGGGTGATAGAGTCTAGAACTTTGGGTAGCTTTTGGCTCTGACTTGTCTCCTTCACAGTCGGATGGCTGGTAGGGAGTACTCAGGCTTGCCAAGAGTTCACCACTGCAAAAACAACAAGGTTAGCACATGACAAACACTATGTACAAAGTATGCACCATGCATCTACATGAAACATCTAGAGAGAGCATCAGCAACCACATTCTCTGAGCCTTTTATATATTTAACTTCCAAATTTAAAGGCTGTAGGAACAAAGCCTATCTTAAGAGTCTTTGATTGTGGTTTCTCATTCTCTGCAAAAACCTCAGAGGATTATGGTCACTATACACTACTACAGGATGTGGGGAAGCACTGATATAAACTTCAAATTTCTGCACAGCCAACACCAAGGCCAAAGCCTCCTTCTCCACAGTTGCATAACCACGTTGATGCTTTTTTAATTTGGCTGAGTGGTGACAAACTGGCTGAAGGCTATCTCATCACCCTGCAGCAACACTGCACCTACCCCTACATCACTAGCATCCACTTGTAGAGGGAAGAGGCATTCAGACTCAGGACTTTTCAAGATAGGAGCATTCTCTAATAACATTTTCACATTTTCAAAAACCCTGTCACACTTGCTGTCCCAGTTGAACTGAACTTTGGGACTGGTCAAAGTTGTCAGTGGTGACGTTACCTGGGAGAGGTTGAGGCAGAAGCATCTGTAATAACCCACCATGCCCAGGAACCTCATCACTGCTTTCCGAGTCTGTGGTCTAGGAAAATTTATCATGGCCTCCACCTTAGCATTAATTGGGGCAACTTTTCCCTGACCAACTACATATCCTAAGAATTGTACACTGGCTTGGCCAAACTCACTTTTGCTCGGACTGATGATTAGTTTGGTTTGAGCTAGACGTTCAGACAACTTTCATAATCTTACCAAGTGAGTTTCCCACTGGTTACTGAATAAAACAATATCATCTAAATAGGCCCATATACCATCCAATTCCCTTATGACAGTATTTATACGATGCTGGAAGGTGGCAGGAGCATTTTTTAACCCAAAGGGAAGTACATTATATTGAAATAACCTATCTGGGGTGACGAAGGCTGAAATTTCCTTTGCTCGCTGGGTGAGGGGTATCTGATAATAACCTTTAAGTAAATCCAGTTTGCTCACATACTTTGCCCCTCCCACAGCATCAATCACATCATCCATACGTGGCAAAGGGTAACAGTCAGCCTTCGTTACTTCATTTACTCTGCGATAGTCAATGCATATACGCATAGATCTATCAGGTTTGGGAACCTGATAGATGGGAACCTGATGGTTTGTAGTGCCTGACTCTCGCTAGGCACTACAAACTGGTTTTGAAGGAGGAATTTCACTTCTTCCTCCATGTGAAGTTTTGTTGGGTTCATGCGGTAAGGAGCCTGCTTTATTGGAACAGCTTCCCCGACGTCCACATCATGGGGAGGCAATTTACTTACTTTGGGTACATCCCCAAACAAATCTGGAAATTTTTGGAGTAACTGAATCAAGTCACAGGCTCCCTGCACACTGAGGCCCTTCATGTGTGCCATGAGATTTTGCAAGATGGCTGAATTGCACAGCCTTACTTCTGTTGTTACAGGAAGTTTTTCAGTATCGTCTCACTCAACTTGGATGGCGGCAACTCCCGCCCTAGAATGGTATTTTTTCAACCTGTTAGTGTGCACGGTCCTTTATGATTTGCGACGGCCAAGCATCTTAATTACATAATTGGGCCAAGACCTGCCTGTAATGACAAAGGTCCATCAATTCATGCAGCCAAGGCATATCCCAGAACTGGCTCCGAAGCTAACACTTCCTCTCCAACACTGAAGGAGCGAGGAGCTGCCCTTTGGCCGTACCGCTGCTTCATGGCCCTCTGACTAGCCTTGAGGTTGTCTGCTGCCATCCGTCTCACCTGGTCCAGTCGTTTCCTGAAAAAGAGAACATCTTCCGGTGGGGAAGCCTCATTTTCATAGCCCAGCCAATGCTCCTTGAGAATGGTCAGTGGCCCCCTCACTGGATGACCATGGATAAGGTCAAAGGGGCTGTAACTGAGAGATTCTTGGGTGCTTTCCCGCATGGCAAACAAGAGAAAGGGGATCCCCTTATCCCAATCACTAGTGTTATTCATACAATAGGCTTGCATCATTGTCTTAAGAGTTAGTTGAAATCTCTCGCATGGCCTCTTATACTATAATGGTCAAGTTTGTGGAGTAGGATGCCGTGGTCTACTGTGTCAAAAGCTTTTCTTAGGTCAATAAAAATTCCTAGTGGATATTCCTTATTTTCCAATGCTGTGTAAAGCAGATCTAGCATTTTTATGATTGCATCGTTAGTGCTTTTATTTTTCCTGAATCCAAATTGGCAGGGGTTGAGTATGTTTTGTGCCGTTATAAATGAATATAGTCTCCTGTGCACGAGTTTCTCAAAGATTTTGGATAGCAATGGTAAGTTTGATATTGGCCTATAGTTGTTTAAATCTGTAGGGTCACCACCAAAAATCAGTGAATAGTAAAGTGACATAAGTGACAAAGTGTAGCATTAAGAGTACTATTAAGAGTGGACCATTAAGAGTGTACCATTAACCCTTTGACTGTCGCAACCCCAATCCTGAAGTGTCTCCTGGTGTCGGAGAATATTAAAAAAAAAAAAAGTGATTTTTTCTTATGAAAATGTTAAGATTAATTTTCTAATTGTTTTAAGCCCCCAAAATAAATTTTTGTGATCAGTACTTATGGAGATATAGAGGAGTAAAGGTGGCAGAAAATGAGCCGTGTATGGCAACAGCCATGAATACCACTCACCAACTAAACTTTGGTTTACTTGCATTCCAAGGTTTCTTGTTTTTTCACTATTTTATTTTTTCACATAACTTACATGGCCTGTGAGTCCAAAGTAAGGTGCAATGTACATATATACACTCATATACAACACAATAAGCGTACAAACATAATTATCAATATATTCTTTACAAAACTTGTTTACACAAACAGTGCTAAAAATTTTTTATTACTATTGTTCTATAACATATATACAAATGTACAGTCACTGGACATGTTCCTAGAAATTCTGCAGCTTGTGGAACTCTTTGAAACATGGTTTTATACACAATGGTGATTTACACTCCTCACATATAAAACGAGTGTGTCTGAGTTTTTTGTGGGCTTTTTTTGTATATGCACAGACAAAACACCTCTCTGAGCAGTTTTCTTCATAGTAGTAGCAGATAGTTGTCTTATGTAGTTATCCTAGGTAAATGTGTCATCATTCCTTCCTACCTACATTTCTTTCTTCATTCTTTCTTTCTTCATTCTTTCCTTCTTTCTTCATTCTTTCCTTCCTTCCTTCCTTCTGGTTTCTATAATATTTTTTTTTTTATTATCACACTGGCCGATTCCCACCAAGGCAGGGTGGCCCGAAAAAGAAAAACTTTCACCATCATTCACTCCATCACTGTCTTGCCAGAAGGGTGCTTTACACTACAGTTTTTAAACTGCAACATTAACACCCCTCCTTCAGAGTGCAGGCACTGTACTTCCCATCTCCAGGACTCAAGTCCAGCCTGCCGGTTTCCCTGAATCCCTTCATAAATGTTACTTTGCTCACACTCCAACAGCACGTCAAGTATTAAAAACCATTTGTCTCCATTCACTCCTATCAAACACGCTCACGCATGCCTGCTGGAAGTCCAAGCCCCTTGCACACAAAACCTCCTTTACCCCCTCCCTCCAACCCTTCCTAGGCCGACCCCTACCCCGCCTTCCTTCCACTACAGACTGATACACTCTTGAAGTCATTCTGTTTCGCTCCATTCTCTCTACATGTCCGAACCACCTCAACAACCCTTCCTCAGCCCTCTGGACAACAGTTTTGGTAATCCCGCACCTCCTCCTAACTTCCAAACTACGAATTCTCTGCATTATATTCACACCACACATTGCCCTCAGACATGACATCTCCACTGCCTCCAGCCTTCTCCTCGCTGCAACATTCATCACCCACGCTTCACACCCATATAAGAGCGTTGGTAAAACTATACTCTCATACATTCCCCTCTTTGCCTCCAAGGACAAAGTTCTTTGTCTCCACAGACTCCTAAGTGCACCACTCACTCTTTTTCCCTCATCAATTCTATGATTCACCTCATCTTTCATAGACCCATCCGCTGACACGTCCACTCCCAAATATCTGAATACGTTCACCTCCTCCATACTCTCTCCCTCCAATCTGATATTCAATCTTTCATCACCTAATCTTTTTGTTATCCTCATAACCTTACTCTTTCCTGTATTCACCTTTAATTTTCTTCTTTTGCACACCCTACCAAATTCATCCACCAATCTCTGCAGCTTCTCTTCAGAATCTCCCAAGAGCACAGTGTCATCAGCAAAGAGCAGCTGTGACAACTCCCACTTTGTGTGTGATTCTTTATCTTTTAACTCCATGCCTCTTGCCAAGACCCTCGCATTTACTTCTCTTACAACCCCATCTATAAATATATTAAACAACCACGGTGACATCACACATCCTTGTCTAAGGCCTACTTTTACTGGGAAAAAATTTCCCTCTTTCCTACATACTCTAACTTGAGCCTCACTATCCTCGTAAAAACTCTTCACTGCTTTCAGTAACCTACCTCCTACACCATACACTTGCAACATCTGCCACATTGCCCCCCTATCCACCCTGTCATACGCCTTTTCCAAATCCATAAATACCACAAAGACCTCTTTAGCCTTATCTAAATACTGTTCACTTATATGTTTCACTGTAAACACCTGGTCCACACACCCCCTACCTTTCCTAAAGCCTCCTTGTTCATCTGCTATCCTATTCTCCGTCTTACTCTTAATTCTTTCAATTATAACTCTACCATACACTTTACCAGGTACACTCAACAGACTTATCCCCCTATAGTTTTTGCACTCTCTTTTATCCCCTTTGCCTTTATACAAAGGAACTATGCATGCTCTCTGCCAATCCCTAGGTACCTTACCCTCTTCCATACATTTATTAAATAATTGCACCAACCACTCCAAAACTATATCCCCACCTGCTTTTAACATTTCTATCTTTATCCCATCAATCCCGGCTGCCTTACCCCCTTTCATTTTACCTACTGCCTCACGAACTTCCCCCACACTCACAACTGGCTCTTCCTCACTCCTACAAGATGTTATTCCTCCTTGCCCTATACACGAAATCACAGCTTCCCTATCTTCATCAACATTTAACAATTCCTCAAAATATTCCCTCCATCTTCCCAATACCTCTAACTCTCCATTTAATAACTCTCCTCTCCTATTTTTAACTGACAAATCCATTTGTTCTCTAGGCTTTCTTAACTTGTTAATCTCACTCCAAAACTTTTTCTTATTTTCAACAAAATTTGTTGATAACATCTCACCCACTCTCTCATTTGCTCTCTTTTTACATTGCTTCACCACTCTCTTAACCTCTCTCTTTTTCTCCATATACTCTTCCCTCCTTGCATCACTTCTACTTTGTAAAAACTTCTCATATGCTAACTTTTTCTCCCTTACTACTCTCTTTACATCATCATTCCACCAATCGCTCCTCTTCCCTCCTGCACCCACTTTCCTGTAACCACAAACTTCTGCTGAACACTCTAACACTACATTTTTAAACCTACCCCATACCTCTTCGACCCCATTGCCTATGCTCTCATTAGCCCATCTATCCTCCAATAGCTGTTTATATCTTACCCTAACTGCCTCCTCTTTTAGTTTATAAACCTTCACCTCTCTCTTCCCTGATGCTTCTATTCTCCTTGTATCCCATCTACCTTTTACTCTCAGTGTAGCTACAACTAGAAAGTGATCTGATATATCTGTGGCCCCTCTATAAACATGTACATCCTGAAGTCTACTCAACAGTCTTTTATCTACCAATACATAATCCAACAAACTACTGTCATTTCGCCCTACATCATATCGTGTATACTTATTTATCCTCTTTTTCTTAAAATATGTATTACCTATAACTAAACCCCTTTCTATACAAAGTTCAATCAAAGGGCTCCCATTATCATTTACACCTGGCACCCCAAACTTACCTACCACACCCTCTCTAAAAGTTTCTCCTACTTTAGCATTCAGGTCCCCTACCACAATTACTCTCTCACTTGGTTCAAAGGCTCCTATACATTCACTTAACATCTCCCAAAATCTCTCTCTCTCCTCTGCATTCCTCTCTTCTCCAGGTGCATACACGCTTATTATGACCCACTTCTCGCATCCAACCTTTACTTTAATCCACATAATTCTTGAATTTACACATTCATATTCTCTTTTCTCCTTCCATAACTGATCATTTAACATTACTGCTACCCCTTCCTTTGCTCTAACTCTCTCAGATACTCCAGATTTAATCCCATTTATTTCCCCCCACTGAAACTCTCCTAACCCCTTCAGCTTTGTTTCGCTTAGACCCAGGACATCCAACTTCTTTTCATTCATAACATCAGCAATTATCTGTTTCTTGTCATCCGCACTACAACCACGCACATTTAAGCATCCCAGTTTTATAAAGTTTTTCTTCTTCTCTTTTTTAGTAAATGTATACAGGAGAAGGGGTTACTAGCCCATTGCTCCCGGCATTTTAGTCGCCTCATACGACACGCATGGCTTACGGAGGAAAGATTCTTTTCCACTTCCCCATGGACAATAGAAGAAATAAAAAAGAACAAGAGCTATTTAGAAAAAGGAGAAAAACCTAGATGTATGTATATATATATATGCATGTGCGTGTCTGTGAAGTGTGACCAAAGTGTAAGTAGGAGTAGCAAGATATCCCTGTTATCTAGCGTGTTTATGAGACACATATATAGTCACTGGACACTTTCATTGTGTTGTGTGTGTGTGTGTGTGTGTGTGTGTGTGTGTGTGTGTGTGTGTGTGTGTGTGTGTGTGTGTGTATGTGTGGACTTCTAAATGTGCTGAGTCAGGGTCTGGCAGCTGTCAAAATGACATTTTGCATCATTACTCACTCCCCCTACCACCTGTTATCTTCTTTCTTGTTCTTTCTCATATTTTCTTTCTTCTCTTTTCTCCTTTCTATTTCTTTCTTTCTTTAAGGATCCCTAGCTTTATTGACAAGCTATTTACAGGTTAAGGTTCCTAACTTTATTGGCAAGCTAAGAGCTGTTACCTACATCAGCTCATTTGAAAGCATTTTTATTATTATGTGACATACAAGTAGGGAACAGGATGAAATTGGGGCCATCTGTGGGCCAGCATTTTCATTTGATCAACTGACTTTATCTCGTTGACATCTTTATGCTGTACGAATGTGCTCCATACTCGAGTCATCCTGGGTATATATGATCTCAGATGGAGTGATGTTCTGGAGAAGGGTACAGCCAGAGTGAAGTTGCTGCTTTCTGCCCATCTTGTGGCATAAAAGCTTGTTTCACGCTGTCCTCGAAGTGGATCCAAGTGTGGTACTTAGACAATATTGGCCTTGTACATAACAATAAGGCCACCCACATCCCTCCTATGTTGAAGGCTCTGCTGAAATGACAGATCTATCCAGGATGGGTCCAGGCGAGAGATGAGACGTCTTGCTCTGTTCTCTACTCTGTCAAGCAGTCGCAGATGAGAGGGGGAGCAGGCAAATCAAGAAAGTGGAGCATACTCAAGGTGTGAGCGTACTTGTGCCTCATACAGAATCTTGCAACCCCTACTGTCAAGTAGATGCGAGATACGGCGAAGTGCTGTAAGCTTCCTGGCTGCCTTGCTTGCAAGATTTACAACATGGTTCTTCATGGTTAGTTTGGAGTCAAATTTCACCCCAAGGATATCAACTTCTTCTCCAGGTGCCAACACCCTCCCATTCATCCTTACTACTGCACCAGCATTACCATCATGGTGCCTAGAGACGGTCATCATTTGCGTTTTCTCAGGTGCAAATGTTACTTGCCATCTATTTCCCCAAGCTGATATAGCTCTCAGCTGGTGATTGATGTAGCTTAGAGCAGCCGGCATTTCTTCTCTTGGATAAGTGAATGTCAGTGTACAGTCATCTGCATATGCATGTGATTCTGGGATGAGATGAAGAAGGTCGTTGAAGTAGACATTCCATAACAATGGTCCCAGCATGCTTCCTTGTGGAACACTTGCCCCAATAGGATGTCTTGCTGATTCTGTTCCATTGAGAACTACACTTAGAGATCTACCATGAAGGTAATCACTGAGGAGACATAGCGTAGAGCCTGCAATTCCCAGTGCTTGAAGTTTTGCTAAGAGGCCCTTGTGCCACACCCGGTCAAAAGCGCCAGCAATGTCCAGTGCTACCACACAGCTGACTTTGGATTCATCCAGTGACTGGTGCCTCTTAGTGGAGAGGTTTAACAACAGATCAGCAGCAGAGTAACCTTTCCTGAAGCCATATTGACGATCACAAAGTAGTTAGTGATAGTCAAAAACTCTGTCATTTGTCTTGAGATTATTGTCTCAAGGATCTTACCAGTGATTGACAGGAGTGACACTGGTCTGTAGTTGCTGATTTCTGCTCTGCTCTTCTTTTTGTGAACAGGGACTACATTTGCCTCTTTCCATAGAGAGGGCCATTTACACTGTACTAGGCAGTGCTGAAAGATGCGAGTTAGAGGTGCTGCTAGCTGGTCTGCACATCTTCTCAGCAATCTTGGGCTCAACTTGTCTGGGCCCACAGCCTTTTCTTGGTCAAGCGATTTAAGAAGGAAATGCACCTACTCCTGCCTTATTGTCACCTGGAGTTTACCTGGAGAGAGTTTCGGGGGTCAACGCCCCCGCGGCCCGGTCTGTGACCAGGCCTCCTGGTGGATCAGCGCCTGATCAACCAGGCTGTTGCTGCTGGCTGCACGCAAACCAACGTACGAGCCACAGCCCGGCTGATCAGGAACTGACTTTAGGTGCTTGTCCAGTGCCAGCTTGAAGACTGCCAGGGGTCTGTTGGTAATCCCCCTTATGTGTGCTGTGAGGCAGTTGAACAGTCTCGGGCCCCTGTATGGTCTCTCAACGTGCTAGCGACACCCCTGCTTTTCATTGGGGGGATGGTGCATCGTCTGCCAAGTCCTTTGGTTTCGCAGTGAGTGATTTTCGTGTGCAAGTTCGGTACTAGTCCCTCTAGGATTTTCCAGGTGTATATAATCATGTATCTCTCCCGCCTGCGTTCCAGGGAATACAGGTTTAGGAACCTCAAGCGCTCCCAGTAATTGAGGTGTTTTATCTCCGCTATGCGCGCCGTGAAAGTTCTCTGTACATTTTCTAGGTCGGCAATTTCACCTGCCTTGAAAGGTGCTGTTAGAGTGCAGCAATATTCCAGCCTAGACAGAACAAGTGACCTGAAGAGTGTCATCATGGGCCCGGCCTCCCCAGTTCTGAAGGTTCTCACTATCCATCCTGTCACTCTTCCAGCAGATGCAATTGATACAATGCTATGGTCCTTGAAGGTGAGATCCTCCGACATAATCACTCCCAGGTCCCTGACGTTGGCGTTTCGCTCCATTCCGTGGCCAGAATTTGCTTTGCACTCCGATGAAGACCTAACTTCCCCATGTCCACCACATCTGAGTAATTGAAATTTCTCATCGTTGAACTTCATATTGTTTTCTGCAGCCCACTGAAAGATTTGGTTGATGTCTGCCTGGAGCCTTGCAGTGTCTGCAATGGAAGACACTGTCATGCAGATTCGGGTGTCATCTGCAAAGGAAGACACGGTGCTGTGGCTGACATCCTTGTCTATGTCGGATATGAGGATGAGGAACAAGATGGGAGCTAGTACTGTGCCTTGTGGAACAGAGCTTTTCACCGTAGCTGCCTCGGACTTTACTCTGTTGACGACTACTCTCTGTGTTCTGTTAGTGAGGAAATTATAGATCCATCGACCGACTTTTCCTGTTATTCCTTTAGCGCGCATTTTGTGCGCTATTATGCCATGGTCACACTTGTCGAAGGCTTTTGCAAAGTCTGTATATATTACATCTGCATTCTTTTTGTCTTCTAGTGCATTTAGGACCTTGTCGTAGTGATCCAGTAGTTGAGACAGACAGGAGCGACCTGTTCTAAACCCATGTTGCCCTGGGTTGTGTAACTGATGGGTTTCTAGATGGGTGGTGATCTTGCTTCTTAGGACCCTTTCAAAGATTTTTATGATATGGGATGTTAGTGCTATTGGTCTGTAGTTCTTTGCTGTTGCTTTACTGCCCCCTTTGTGGAGTGGGGCTATGTCTGTTGTTTTTAGTAACTGAGGGACGACCCCCATGTCCATGCTCCCTCTCCATAGGATGGAAAAGGCTCGTGATAGGGGCTTCTTGCAGTTCTTGATGAACACAGAGTTCCATGAGTCTGACAGTTGTGACACAGTTCTTGCAGCTAGCCAAGGAGGGTCCCTTGCTGGATCAGGAACTTGCATTTTGGTAGCAAAGTGTTCAGCAAAGAGGTCCGCCTTCTCTTGACTACTAGTAGAGGTGGTCCCATCCTGTCGATTTAGAGGTGGAATGAGTTCATCAGGCAGATAACCTTGTCTGTCCTTGACCAGGGACCACCAGGTTTTGGAGCCTACCCTACCTGATGCTAGCTTTCTTTTAGTGTCCACCTTCCATTTAGCAATGGCCCACTTTTGAACGTCACCCATATGTCTCTCAGGCTTGCCTGTGCAAGTTCCTGTTATAGGTGGTAGGATGTCTCTTATACCTTCGCCATGCTTTGTACTTAGCAGTAGGAGCCTCTCTACAATGAAAGCCAAACCAAGGCTGATCTGTAGGCTTCGTCACATATTGCCGGTGAGGAATGTGTTCTTGTTGTAGATTAAGGATGTGTCCAGTGAAGGCTTTCACTTGGTTGTCAACATCCCCTTGGAGAAGAGCATTCCAATCGGTGGTGGCGAGCTCAGATTAAAGGGCTGGCCAATTACCTCTTTCCCATAGCCAGGTTGTGCGTGTGGACTCCTCACCTCGTTCTGTTGGGATCTTAAGTGTCGTAAAAACAGCCTTGTGGTCAGACGATCCAATGTAGCCGAGAGGTTGACAAGTGACTGTGCCTTCTGCCAGATTACTCACTACTGGGTCAAGGGAAGAGCCAGAGATGTGAGTAGGGAAATCAACAAAGTTTCTCATGTCAAACACTGCAAGAAGGTCATCAAAGTCCCTCTGTATAAGGTGCTGGTTGAGGTCACCAACAATTATGATATGTTGACAGTTGTGTTGTAGCAGAAGGGAGTCAATATTTTCCATTAGGAAGTTGATGGGGTCTGCATATTGCCACTGAGGTCTGTACATTGCACATGCTAGTACAGAGGTACTAGTGTTTATGCAGAGCTTGAAGAACATCATTTCAAGATGTGCAGGGGTGGCAACATCAATGTGCTGGGCATGAACACTTTTAGAGAAGCACACAGCAACACCTCCTCCTTGCCCTTGCCTGTCTCTTCTCATCCATGAGGTGTAGCCAACAATTCTTACAAAATTTTCTGGAGTCCTGTCATCCAAAAATGTTTCAACAACAGCTATCATGTCAGGATGTCGAGTGTTCACAAAACTATGTGTGAGCTCTCCAACATTAGTAATGAAACCTCTAATGTTGGCCAACAGGATGCTGATAGACTGGCTCCTCTTTTATTCTCTTTCATTCTCCTTTATTCTCCTTTATTCTTCTTTCTATTTCTTTCATTCTCTTTCATTCTTCTTCATTCTCCTTCATTCTCCTTCATTCTCCTTCATTCTCTTTCATTCTCCTTCATTCTCCTTTCTCTGTCTTTCATTCTTTCTTCTGGTATCCTGGGCATTGCTTTTGGTCACAAACCCCTCAAAACCATGAAATTGATCTTCATTGACACTTCCATCTGTGTTAGAGCAATCACTTGGAAAGAGAAGGGTCCAAGATATATTTCTTACCACTAGGCATGCTGAACAAGGACTACTGAAATGGCATTCCCACAGTGCACCACTGTCTCCCCGATTTTTTTTATATGGCGAACACTGACCATGGAGACCCATTCTCTCACATGTGGGCCTACCAATTTTCTCCTGCTTGATTTGAAGCCACTTGAATTTTGGTGTATTAATACGTCAAACACATTGGCTCGCATGGCATATGTATACGACCAAAAGAGTGAAAGTGTTAAAAGTGTAGCATTCAGAGTGTAGCATTAAGAATGTAGCAGTTAAGCAATAGAAAAAGGATGAAACGAAATGAACTCCTGACAGCATACGCAGATGTGCCCAGCATCTCGTCTCTCTCATCAACCTTCGCCAGCATCTTTTCTCCACCATCAATCACCAGCATTTCTTCTCCAAGGTAAATTAGTATTAGTATTATTATTATTTTCCTCATGAAACTACGTAATCTAATACAGTTTGCCTTACAAACACTCCATTTTCTGTTTTAATAAAAGCATGGGAAGGTATGTAGTCAGCAGGAATGGCTGCTGTGGTGGCCCTAAACACCCCAACAACAGTGGCTACCGCCTCTGCTACCACTACTCACATATGTAATGACATATTTCATTCATTCTAGGTATATATCATGTTTCTATGTTATTAATATTGTTTATTATGCCATAGAGTTGATATTAGGGAAATATTGAAGTATTTTGTCGTGCCTGGAATTCCACTGGAACAAATTAATTCCATTTCAATTAATTTAAATGAGGAAAATTTACTCTACAAACGAGCAAATCCAGATGTAAGCAAGGTCACGGAACGGATTAAACTCGTAAGTAAAAGTTCCACTGTATATAAGCCAGTAATATCCTTAAACTGCTGAATAATATTTGTTTAACATGAACAGCTCAAAAATATTTTTTTTTTCAGGCTGGCTTACTTGATTTGACAGAAAAAGATCTTGCTAATATATTTATGAAGCACAAGGAAGAGAGTTCAGGTGGGATGTCTGCCAAGGTTAGTAAAATTTTGTTTAAACAAAATAGGGGAATGAAACACAGTAGAACTGGATGAATATAGTGGGTATCCTACTGTACTGTTATAAATTGATGCTTTTGAATAAGAAATAGTGCCAACTTTCTAAAAGAAAAAACTCTCTTACTGGTATTATATGTACAATAAGATACTCAAAGTTAAATTAGATGAGTAGCTTTGGTTAACCTGTCAGTGCTGTTAGGTAAATACAAAGGATACCAACTGATGCTGGCTCTAGGCTTAAGGAAAGTAACTAAACCACATGGTATAAAAATGTATTCAGTATAATATTTTATGTTTTATGTACAAGATAGACGAGGTAATGGTTAAACTTTTAACATTAAATTATATAAACCACAGAACAGATGGGGTTTGAAACCATGGTGTGTGAATCGTAAAACTCATTTGTGTGGGTTCAAACCCCACCTGTTCTGTGGTTTGTTTGGAGTCATGTTATTATGATTTTGTGAGTCATTAAACTATAGTATAAAAGCCCCAACAGGCTGATGTCATCTAATGGTTAATGGGCAGAGCAAAAGCTATACAGTTCTAGGGGCCTTGGGTCTAACATAATAAAATAATGAAACTAGGACATGAAATTGTAATAACCCACAACACTCTAGTTATGAGTGATAGTATAAATGAATATAGTGTTATTCAGGTTACCTTATAAAACTAATAGAATTTTAATAAAGCTAATAGAATTATTGTAATAAAGCTAATACAGTTCTTGTAATAAAGCTAAATAAAATTCTTGGAATAAAGCTAGTAGAATTCTTGGTTTAATAAAGCTAATACATGTCCACCATCACAAATCCGGCAATCAGTTATTCGGTTCCTTCAGTTATTCGGCACTAATTTTGGCTAGCATAATTTAAAATTTCCAGGGTCGCCACACCACTCTGCTGGTACTGTTTGGTGGCGCTACTTTTTTATTTATTTATTTATTTATTTAAAAATTTGAGCACACATACAGAGGTACAACAAATACAGGTAAGAGCAGTATGCCAAAGCCACTTTTACTATGCATAGCATTACGGGCTGGCTTAAAATTACTTAAGATTAACTAAGCAATGATGAAATCAGTGATAAAACATTAATGTAAACAGGTTACTATAAAGCACAAGTGAGTATTACAAAGACAGGTCATATGGTTGTATGCATTGTTGTACATTCAGTAGAATGGAGTATTCTGTTAGGTAGTGTATTTAAAAAATAATAAAGTTAGATTGGGTTTTAGGTTTAACATTTATGTGATATAATTGTGAGAAACATTTAAGATATACAATTTATAAGGTTCAGTTATTCAGTATTCATTTGGTTTTGGGTGAGTAAGTGATCTTTGAGAAGAGACTTGAATTTATAAACAGGTAGTGTTTCTTTTATATTTACAGGTAATGAATTCCAGATTTTAGGGCCTTTTATGTGCATTGAGCTTTTACATAGTGTGAGATGGACACGAGGAACATCAAAGAGTGATCTGTGCCTTGTGTTATGGTCATGTGTTCTGTTGAGGTTGGCAAGGAGATGTTTGAGGGGAGGGTTAATATCAGAGTTAAGTGTTCTATGTATGTAATAGGTGCAGTAGTAAGTATGGATGTTTTGTATGGTGAGGAGGTTTAGTGTATTGAATATTGGTGGAGTGTGCTGCCTATAGTGAGAATTTGTTATCATTCTAACTGCAGCCTTTTGTTGGGTAATTAGTGGTCTGAGATGGTTACTTGTTGTTGAGCCCCATGCACAAATTCCATAGGTGAGATAGGGGTAAATAAGAGAGTGATATAGGGCCAGGAGGGCTGACTGTGGAGCATAGTACCGTATCTTCGATAGTATGCCTACAGTCTTGGAAATTTTCTTAGAAATTTGTTGTATATGTGTATGAAATTTGAGTCTATTATCAAGGTGGATTCCTAAGAATTTTCCCTCTGTTAGCTTTGTGATAGGTGATCCGTTTATCATTATGTTAAGAGGGACATCTGTAGCTCTGTTACCAAACTGAATGAAGTAGGTTTTGTCAATGTTTAGTGTAAGTTTGTTAGTTCTCATCCAGGTAGATATTTTCTGTAATTCGGTATTTACAGTATTGGCTAGCGTGACTGGGCTCGGGTGGGAGAAGACGTATGTAGTGTCATCTGCAAATAGTGTGGGTTTGAGTAATTGCGAAGCATTTGGTAGGTCATTTATGTATAGGAGAAAGAGAAGAGGGCCAAGGACACTTCCCTGTGGGACACCAACTGTAATTGGTTGTGCAGAGGAGTTTGCCCCATTTGCATACACATATTGGCTTCTGTTGCTGAGGTATGACTTGAGGTAGTTGAGGGAGTGCCCTCTTATACCATAGTGTGACAATTTTACGTGGAGCAAGTCATGGTCAACTGTATCAAAAGCTTTACGTAAGTCAATGAAGATCCCCAGTGGGACTTCTTTTTTCTCTATTGCAGTGTATATATGTTCTAGCATGTGTATAATAGCATCATTAGTATTTTTATTAGGCCTGAATCCAAATTGGCAGGGGTTGAGTATGTTTTGGGAGATAAGGTAGGAGTAGATTCGTTTATGAATTAATTTTTCGAAGATTTTTGAGAGAGGGTGTAAGTTGGATATTGGCCTATAGTTATTCAACTCTGTTTGGTCTCCTCCTTTGTGGATCGGGGTGACCCTTGCTATTTTGAGTACTGTAGGGAAGGTGGAGGATTCAATGGATTTGTTAAAGAGTGTTGCAATGATTGGTGATAGCACTTGTGACACTTTTTTGTATATAAAGGGTGGTAAGGTATTTAAATCTCCTGCCTTGTTTTTTAGTGTGTTGATAATAAGGGAGACTTCGTATGGGTTAGTCGGAGCTAGGAACAGTGTGTTCGGGTAGTTGCCGGTGAGGTAATCATTTGGTGGGGTATCTGAGCTTGGGATTTTATTGGCATAAGTCATCCTAATTTCTTTTTCTCCATTTATTGTTTTAACCTGCTTGCTTTTAGCCCTAGCCATGGTTCCAATGAATAAAAGAAATGCTTCTCATTATGTAAAGCACCAACACAGTACATTATCCATTAAAGATAAGGTGGCTTTGAAGCCACTGTCGGTTGCCATGAGCTCAGTCTCATGATGCAGGAGAATATGCTTTATTATTACGCTAATATCAACACTACAGCTTATTTGCCTATCACAATTGATCTAATATGACATAATAAACAACATAAATAACATAAAACATGTTAAATACTCCAGAATAAATAATATTTTGCATAATACCGAGCAGTCGACGGAGGTATGAAGAGGATATGGTATATAAATACTATTCTCCTATCCCTGTCTTGGGGGCTTATACAGTGGACCCCTGCATAGCGATATTAATCCGTGCAAGAGAGCTCATTGTTATGCGAAATTATCGTTATGCGAATGAATTTTCCCCATAAGAAATAATGGAAATCAAATTAATCCGTGCAAGACACCCAAAAGTATGAAAAAAGAATTTTACCATATGAAATATACATTTTCCTACACACAAAGAGAAGGATACATGCACAATAGTAGAGTAGTACATGCACAATATATATTGTGCATGTACTACTCTACTAAATGAAGAATAAATGACACTTACCTTTATTGAAGATGCAGCAATGACTGATGAGACAGTGTGTCCTGGGAGTGCCTTTTCCTCCTGAGTACTGTAGGTCCTGTTTGGCATTTTCTTCCAGAACAGGCCTTATCACACTGTGTATGCCACTATGATTCTTAAATCTCTCAAACCAACCTTTGCTGGCTTTAAATTCACCAATATGAGCACTAGTTCCAGGCATTTTTCCCTGTTCACCTGGGTGTTAGTCGACTGGTGTGGGTTGCATCCTGGGAGACAAGTTTAAGGACCCCCAATGGAAATAAGTTAGACAGTCTTTGATGACACTGACTTTTTTGGGTTATCCTGGGTGGCAAATCCTCTGGGATTAATTGTTTCTTGGTATTCTCAATAAGCCACACCAACAACGGTGCTACAGCAGCAGCAGCAGCAGCAGCTGACAGTGCTACAGCAGCAGCAGACGATGCTACAGCAGCAGCAGCAGCTGACGGTGGTACAACAGCAGCAGCAGCTGACAGTGCTACAGCAGCAGCAGACAATGCTACAGCAGCAGCAGACGGTACTACAGCAGCAGCAGACGGTACTACAGCAGCAGCAGCAGCAGCTGATGGTGATACAACAGCAGCAGCAGCTGACAGTGCTACAGCAGCAGCAGACGATGCTACAGCAGCAGCAGACGGTACTACAGCAGCAGCAGCAGCTGACGGTCCTACAGCAGCAGCAGCAGCTGACAGTGCAGCAGCAGCAGCAGCTGATGGTGGTACGGCAGCAGCAGCAGCTGTACCACCAATAGTAGCGATGGTTGATTGGGGTTTATTATACAACCTGGCCAGCTCGGAGACACGCACTCCACTTTCATACTTATCAATGATCTTTTTCTTCATCTCTATAGGAATTCTCACCCTTATTGCTGTAGGGTTGGCACTAGAAGCTTTCTTGGGGCCCATGGTCACTTATTTTGCAGATAAAATCACCAAAAACACTGTAATAATACGAAATGTTCCGATTGTATGCTTGGATGTGACCGCGGAGGCTGCCTGGTAAACAAGGCCACCGGCGGAACATGTGAGCGTGGCTCAGGCCGCACATAGACGCGTCTCAGACGAACAGCGTTGAGCGGGTTTTTTAGCGGTATGCGAGGCAAAATCTTAGTGATAAAATGTAGCGGTATGCGGAATTAACGTTATGTAAGGCCAACGGTATGCGGGGGTCCACTGTATTAGAGAAAACGGAGTATAGCACAGGGCTAACTGTGATATACACTCGTACTGCACCATAAACCTGAAACAAAAAAGTTATTTTCTCTATATAGATTATCACACATAGCAGCATATGTGTAGAGAACCTAGGATAACCCATAAAAGTCAATGTGGCTTATTTCTAGTACCTGGCTTGTGTTAACCATATATGATTTTTGGTAAATATTCAATTCCCAGCCAGGGTAGAAACATTGGGCGTGTTTCTTTACAACTGTTGTCTATGTTTACTCATCAGTAAATGGGTACCTGGGTGTTAGTCGACTAGTGTGGGTGTTATCCTGGGACACTGACCTAATTTTCTTGAAATACTGTGCATAACAAGTGGCTTTCTATATAGTAGTATGTCACTGATGTCAGCTAGGCCTGTATACCATGTACACATACGTGTAGTAAATAAAGATATTATTATTATTATTATTATTATTATTATTATTTTCTCAGTTGTTTGTTGGGTTATCTTATTCAAACTTGGGCAATGTATGATGGAAAGATACTTCTTAACGTACACCAAAAATGAAAGAAATCAGACCATAAATAGCGGAGTTCACTTCTCAGCCATTAGCAGCCGCTTAGCGGTATATTTTTGTATGGTTTTTATGGTTATAGTCTCATTTTTTTGGTCTCATTTGATAGAATGAAAGATATATTACAGAAATAGATATGATTTTGATTGCTTTCATAATGAAAAGTACCTTGAAATTGCGCTCACAGTAGCGAAAATGTTCTATTCTTTAGCAAAGCTCAAGAGTAAACAAATGACGTCACCGTCCAATACCTGTCCGCCTGCAATTCCAAATTCCAGTAAGAAGTCAAGAATGGGTTGACATTATTTATACAATTATTATGATAATGCGGCAGTCTGCATAACAGTAAATCTTCTATTTTTTTGTGAATAAAAATTCCAAATGTAAGCAAGAGTAATACAGTGGACCCCCGGTTTACGAACAGCTCCCAATGCAACCAGTTATGTAAGTGTATTTATGTAAGTGCGTTTGTATGTGTATGTTTGGGGGTCTGAAATGGACTAATCTAATTCACAATATTCCTTATGGGAACAAATTCGGTCAGTACTGGCACCTGAACATACTTCTGGAATGAAATAATATTGTAAACCGGGGGTCCACTGTATAAGAGGGCCTGTAGCCGTGACTAATGAACAGAGAAAATGTTATTTTAGTGCCAGGAATGTCTGCATTGTTTATTCTGGACCCTATTTTCAAATTGGCATCTGTTGAAATTTGTGTGAAATCAGCCAAATTGCCAATTTCTGACCACTTTATTGGGTAGTTGAAATAAGTGAATAGGAGGTTTCTTGTACTCAATTGACAGACTAGAAGTAAATAAGTTTATTCAGGTATACACAAATACAATTACATAGATTATCATACATAGCAGTGTATGTATAGAGAACCTAGGATAACCCAAAAAAGTCAGACAAAGTGACTTATTCCCAGTACCTGGCTTGGGTTTGCAATATATGATTTTTTGTAAATATTTTTTTTTCTCGGTTGTTTGTTGGGCTATCTCATTGAAACTTGGGTAATGTATAATGGAAAGATTCTTCTTAACGTACAACAAAAATAAAAAAAAGACAGACGATAAATCAGGGAGTTCACCTCACAACCATTAGCCACCTCTTTGCAGTATATTTTTGTATGGTTTTTATGGTTGTATTCTCATTTTTTTGACTCATTTGATAGAATGGAAGACATATTACAGAAATAGACATGATTTTGATTGCTTTCATGACGAAAAGTGCCTTGAAATTGAGCTCAAAATAGCGGAAATGTTCGATTTTTTTGCCGATGTTCAATGAACTATGTGTAAGTCAAGTTGGTTATTCTAACCTAACCATTCTGTAATCCTGCACACTACAGGTCCCAGTGATGCCGGATTTATGATGGAGGACCTGTAGAATTCTTAGAATGAAGCTAATAGAATTCTTGAAATAAATTAATAGAACTTTTGAAATAAAGCTAATAGAATTCTTGGAATAAAGCTAATAGAATTCTTAATAAAGCTTATAGACTTCTTCGCTTCATATTAAGAAGTATAAATAACAGGAGTCCAAACATCCTTTTGTAGACAGTGTTGCAATGTGTGCAGACCTGTTTCTTCTCGTACATCAGGATGCTTGTTCTATAATTCCTGAGCAGTAATTGTAAGGTTTAACAAACTTTCTCTCTTCAGAAGGGCATCAGTGCATAGGGTGGCCTTCTGGGACCTCCCACTCTTTCTTCTTGTTGGGAGTGATGTCTTTAGGCAGATTGCTTGCAGCTCTGTTGAGGTTCTGAATAAACTGTGGGGTGCATCTCTGCCTATCTTTGCTATTCTTCGAAGAGACTCTCTTATACTGGAGAGTGATGAGACAAGCTTCATCCTTCATATAAAGCACCTCTCAACCCATTGTGACTGACAGGAATAGCTGTTGATGGCAACAAAAGTAAACAACTGTGTAGAATGAAAAGGGCGAATTGCAAGTGTGACAACACTTCCATCCAACATTATCTGAGCTCTTTTGGCTCATGTTTAACTAAGTCAGGGGAAATGCCATATGACTATGTCTCATTCATTTTCTTTATATGATTGACAGCTAGTAAAAAAAATTGGTATTCGATCAGTGGCAGGCATTTTTTTCCCAGTTTCACAGTAGTGTAGGATTTTATAAGTCCTTGAATACTTTTATTTATTTATTTATTTTTATTTATTTGTTTATTTATTTAATAATTTGAACATACATACAGAGGTACAAAAAAAATACAGGTAAGAGCAGCATGCCAAAGCCACTTGTATGCATAGCATTACGGGCAGGCTTAAAATAAACTTAAGATTAACTAAGCAATGATGTAATCAGTGATAAAACATTATTGTAAACAGATAACAATAAAGCACAAATGAGTATTACAAAGACAGGTCATATGGTTGCATGCATTGTTGTACATTCAGTAGAATGAAGTATTCTGTTAGGTAGTGTATTTAAAAAATAATAAAGTTAGATTGGGTCTTAGGTTTAACATTTATGTGATATAATTGTGAGAAACATTTACGATGTACAATTTATAAGGTTCAGTTATTCAGTATTTATTTGGTTTTGGGTGAGTAAGTGATCTTTGAGAAGAGACTTGAATTTATAAACAGGTAGTGTTTCTTTTATATTTACAGGTAATGAATTCCAGATTTTAGGGCCTTTTATGTGCATTGAGTTTTTGCATAGCGTGAGATGGACACGAGGAACATCAAAGAGTGATCTGTGTCTTGTGTTATGGTCATGTGTTCTGTTGAGGTTGGCAAGGAGATGTTTGAGGGGAGGGTTAATATCAGAGTTAAGTGTTCTATGTATGTAATAGGTGCAGTAATAAGTATGGATGTTTTGTATGGTGAGTAGGTTTAGTGTTTTGAATATTGGTGGAGTGTGCTGCCTGTAGTGGGAATTTGTTATCATTCTGACTGCAGCCTTTTGTTGGGTAATTAGTGGTCTGAGATGGTTAATTGTTGTTGAGCCCCATGCACAAATTCCATAGGTGAGATAGGGGTAAATAAGAGTGATATAGGGCCAGGAGGGCTGACTGTGGAACATAGTACCGTATCTTCGATAGTATGCCTACGGTCTTGGAAATTTTCTTAGAAATTTGTTGTATATGTGTATGAAATTTGAGTCTATTATCAAGGTGGATTCCTAAGAATTTTCCCTCTGTTAGCTTTGTGATAGGTGATCCGTTTATCATTATGTTAGGAGGGACATCTGTAGCTCTGTTACCAAACTGAATGAAGTAGGTTTTGTCAATGTTTAGTGTAAGTTTGTTAGTCCTCATCCAGATAGATATTTTCTGTAATTCGGTATTTACAGTATTGGCTAGCGTGACTGGGCTCGGGTGAGAGAAGACGTATGTAGTGTCATCTGCAAATAGTGTGGGTTTGAGTAATTGCGAAGCATTTGGTAGGTCATTTATGTATAGGAGAAAGAGAAGAGGGCCAAGGACACTTCCCTGTGGGACACCAACTGTAACTGGTTGTGCGGAAGAGTTGCCCCATTTGTGTACACATATTGGCTTCTGTTGCTGAGGTATGACTTTAGGTAGTTGAGGGAGTGCCCTCTTATACCACAGTGTGATAATTTCATGTGGAGCAAGTCATGGTCAACTGTATCAAAAGCTTAACGTAAGTCAATGAAGATCCCCAGTGGGACTTCTTTTTTCTCTATTGCAGTGTATATGTGTTCTAGCATGTGTATAATAGCATCATTAGTATTTTTATTAGGCCTGAATCCAAATTGGCAGGGGTTGAGTATGTTTTGGGAGATGAGGTAGGAGTAGATTTGTTTATGAATTAACTTTTCGAAGATTTTTGAGAGAGGGTGTAAGTTGGATATTGGCCTATAGTTATTCAACTCTGGTCTCCTCCTTTATGGATCGAGGTGACCCTCGCTATTTTGAGAACTGTAGGGAAGGTGGAGGATTCAATGGATTTGTTAAAGAGTGTTGCAATGATTGGTGATAGCACTTGTGACACTTTTTTGTATATAAAGGGTGGTAAGGTATTTAAATCTCCTGCCTTGTTTTTTAGTGCGTTGATAATAAGGGAGACTTCGTATGGGTTAGTCGGAGCTAGGAACAGTGTGTTCGGGTAGTTGCCAGTGAGGTAGTCATTTGGTGGGGTATCTGAGCTTGGGATTTTATTGGCAAGGTTTTGTCCTATAGTGGAGAAGAAATCATTGAGTCTGTTTGCTGTTTCTGTTGGTAGGAGTTGGGGTTCATCTGATTTTGCTAATTTTATTTCTCTATTTCGTGATATCTTTTTTGTCCCTAGAATTTCTGATAGGGTTTTCCAGGTCTTTTTTATATCGCCTTGTAAGTTGGATAATCTGTTCTCATAATACAAATTTTTTGCCCTTC